>NC_136488.1:162159095-162196595 GCF_053919585.1 Euprymna scolopes
AATTATAAACAGAACGACTCATAGAAATCTATCTATATTTTTTTTTCATTTTAATATACTTTCATAGAAATGTTTCTGTTATGTCACAAAAACTATTTTCTTTACGTCACAAGTGTCACGCTCATACATTAATTCCATAGCTAATATAACAGACTGACCCAACGGGTCAAGGGTAGTCTAGTGAAATTATAAAGTCAGCATGGTAAAGATAATTCTAGTTTTAAGTCTGGCAATTAAAAATATGTCTCAAGACCAAACATGTCCAAAGGTGGGAAGGGGGGGGGAAGTAAAAACATGAGTAGATGATCTTATCGCAAAGTTATGACGGATGGGATATCATATTGAAAACGCCTTGCAAAGTCGAAATGTCTTCGGTATGGATCAATTGATATATTTAAAACCAATATTTGTTTTTAATCTCTAGTAATATTTGTTTGCTCGCGGGACGTTGAGAGGATAAAAAAACTTCGCTTTTGTTTGTTTTGGCTCATCCAACTGTTTTATTTCGATGTCAGCCTCATTCAATAAATGAAAGCCGTTTTGTTTAGCCTGAGTTCAATTTGATTAGAGACAATATTCGATCACCCTTTTCACTGTTGGGTCACGCTTACCAAGCCAAATGCCACCCGAGATTAAGGGTCAATGAGAGACGGCATAATCACGTTGACACACTGGTTCTCGTTAGATTACCGAAGTTAAGTGACATTGAGCCTAACCAGTATCAGATGGGTGACCACCCGAGAATAGTAGGCGCTGTGTTTATTTGTTTAAGAGAGTATGCATAATACCACAGGAAGATGAATACTCTACCTTACACAGTTCTAGGTCAACTTGGGACTACGGAGTTCCTCAGCTATGGCGAAGGCAATACATTTAGAAAGGTAGACTCTTAACACAAACAAAACAAAACAAAACTGGATAGAAGGAGCCCGTTGGCTCCGTACGCCAATCTCATAGAGATAGAATCACAAGCAAACAAGCTGCTTTCAATTTGTCATGAGCCAGAATGGAAGTAATAAGACACAGAAATCTGCCATGAGAATGATCATGTCAGTGTGCAGTCTGGTTTAATCGGAGATAGTGAATTAAAAAGACGGAATGATTGTTAGTTGAAAGATGGGAACCCTATGATAGTACTAACATTAATCAGTGATACGAACCGCGTTTGATTACTTATGGATCAATTTATGACAGGAATTTGTTATTTGATTTGAAGAGGACCAAGTTTTAGTCAATAGAGAATCAATCCCGTGATAATGTTTCACAGGCGGGAAACCCTTACTAAGAAGCCCACGAAATAGAAATTCTGTCATGGTGCAAGAAAAAGGAAGACTACCCGTTGTGGTAGTAGGACGAGTTCTTCATCGTGTTTCAAGTCGATAAGAGATGATAATTATTGTTAAAATAAATGTGAACAGAAAAAAAGGTGAACTTAATATAAAACGTAAAATTGTACAAACCAACATGGTATGAGCTTTGATGCACGGCATAATTGCGTTTGTATATTGGTTCTCGTTAAATTGCTTAAGTTAAGCAATGTGAAATCGGACCAGTACTAAATGGATGACTATTTGTGTATGCTAGGCGTTGTATGTCATCTTCCTTTGACCAAAATATACATGCGACTGGCGACCGTTTCTGAATTTGATATTCCCTTTAAACTTCCCTCTTTGGAGGAAGCCAACATAGCCTGACTAGCGTAAATACTACAGCAGATATTACTGATTCGTTGATTCTGTTATTTGACTTGGATTCCCTGATTCATTCTGGAATCAGGTACGAAGAGCGTTCAATAAGTAATGCCCTTGATCCACTTCCAGTTGTCTAATTTAGCTGAAATTTTGCATGTACAATGATTAATATCTTTATGGCAAATTGTAGTTCTAACCTAATTGTGATTTCTTATTTACGGGTGTTTGAACTGCGTAAAGTGTGAAATAGAGCCTATTGAGTGTCGTGCAGTGATCCGGTTTTACATTTGAAAAGACACACACCATAGGAGATTTTTAATGAAATGACTTTGTAAAACGCTAGCATCCTGAATTCAAACGTGGTCAGAAATCTGTGGAAGCAGCTCCCAAAATGGGTTGCTCTCTTCTGCCACTGATGAGACATCTGTCGGTCAAGTTGACGCAGCCATTTTGGAAGATCGATTTGTGACTATTCATCAAATAGCAGAAGAGGTCAAGATTAGTGCACAGCCTGTGGAAACTATCATTCATGACAATTTGCATATGCATAAGATGTCTGCCAGATAGATTTCCAGATTGGGGTCACCTTTGCAGAAGCGTGAATGCTTCGAGTGCCTGAGGATGAATTTGGGGATGTGTCGAAAAGATGATTCAAAATTTCTCAAACTACTGATTGCACAGAATGAAACCTGGCTCTATCACTATGATTCAGAGATCAAAGTATAGTCAATGCAGTAGAATCACCTTTAAAGAAAGCAAGGGTGCATACATCCGCTGGCAAGGCCATACCTACAGTCTTCTATGACCCAAATAAATTAATGATGAAAAATTCTCAAAAATAGGGACCACAATTACAGGGACCTATTATGCTTCACTTTTGAGGAAATCAAGAAAAGCTATCCAGATCAAGAAGACAAGCAAGATCAGCATAGATATCTGCCTCCTGCAAGACAAGACAACGTCCTGGTTCACAACCCGCATGTCGCCAGATCAGTAGCATGGGCAAGTGGCTATGAAATTCCCCCATCTCCCTACTCTACTGACCTTACACCCTGTGACTTTCACATCTTCCCAGCCATTAATTTATTTTTAAAAGGACCTGAAATGGAAGATCACATAAAATCTATTGCTAAACTCGATGGAAAAATGGTCGCGTTATTTAACTGCTCCAAAAGTATCTCATTTCTGATACAATACTACATCTTGGTAGGAGCTGCTCAGAGCAGACTATCCGACCTTGGCAGAGTTCAGAACCGGCTTCAAAGCCTGGTGGGTGATGCCCTAATGCCCTGATGCCCCACCCGACCGCAACCAATTTCCCCCAGAAGAGACGTAGCTAGCTTGTCTCTGTTTTGTCATTAGTTTCATGACAAGTGCTCATCTGAGCTTCAACCTATGATCCCCCATGCCAAACTTTCACAAAACGTACTCGTCTAGCAACAACCACTGCAAACAATTTCCCCTATTCTCTATCTGTACCTAAATCTGAAAGCAGATTCCATGAACAAAGCTTCTTTCCTTGAACTGCAAACTTGTATAACTCGATTTCGCTGGCATGCTTTCCAGCTGACTACAACATGACCGTCTTCAATTTCAATGTAAACAAAGTTTTGATGCCTCGCTTTCTTAAATAATCAAATTCTACCCAACTTCCACCACCAACGATCACTAAGCTGTTGTCACAGTGACCACTTTACACTCATTAATCTTTATCCTCGAGTGGCCTTCAGACATTCCATCCATCCATAGCCCTTGAGCCTCTGGAGGGGCGTAGGCCATCTACAACTTTTGTAGATGTTTTTGTAGCGAGGAGTTCTTTTTACAGGGTAAGGGTTCTGGCCCCACGCCCAAACTTCCCAGAAGGTACTTATAGCGCCTAGCCTTCCCAATTGGTCACCCATCTGGTACTTGGCCATGCTCAACTTTTCTTAACTTCAGTGATCTGACGAGAACCGGTGTGTCAACGTGATTTTGCCGTAACACCAGACATTGATAAGAGTTTAAAAACGAGTTTCCCAGGTGATGAAACCTTCATTTCCGAAGTCACATTATAGTTGGAGAACCAACCTGGTGTATTCCAGAAAAATGATCTCCAGAGCTGCGATGGGAAAAAGTACGTAACTATGGGTCGTTCCTATGTATAGAGAAATAATAATAACTGTGGCAAGTTTCGTTGTTATATTGCTATAAGAAGTAGATCAGGAGCATTATATATTGAACATCCTTTGTATTTCAACGTAAATATTGTCAGCATTCGAAGTTAAAGTTGTGCTAAGACGATCATGAATTTGGTTTTGAACAGAAACAAAGTATGTACCTAGTAGTAAAAGCCAGGTTCGCCCTAAAATGGAGTACTGTTGCCACACCTACACAAGAGCTGCTCGGTACATCCTATCCTGCATTGGTAGAGTTCAAAACCTCCTTCGAAACCTAGTAGGTGATGCCTCTTTCTCTTCTCTATAACCTCTTTCCAACAGAAGGGACGTTGCGAGCCTGTGTCTGCTCTATCGTTATTTTCATGGCAAGTGCTCTCGATTAAACAATTTACGCGCCCCCTTGCCAAACTTTCACAAAAACACTCGACTAGCTACAACCACTATATACGATCCCCCCCCCACACACCCTGTAACTGTGCCTAAGTCTAAATGCAGATTTCCTGAACAAAGCTTCTTTCCTAGAACTGCCTGCCCATGGAACATTGTTTCGCATGCTTGCTTCCCGGTTGGATACATCATAGTAGCCTTCAAATCCAATGTAAACAAGTTATTGTTGAGCTATCCCCATAAATAATCAAATTCTACCCTATTTACACCATTAACGATTACTACACTACCACCTTACATTCATTAACCTTTATTCTCGAGTGGCCTCCGGACCTTGATAAGTGATGACACCGAAGTAAAAACAAAAAATATTTTGTGGACACGTTGCTATTTAATTAAAAAAAATGAGTGGAACAAGAGTGTTTAAAAAAAATTTTTTTACTGTTTATTAGTGCGTAAACGAATCTGTTTTGACAGTAACTGAACTCGGCTTGCTGATTTCGTAAGCATCTTTTGTAAACAATATTTTAATTTAAACAAACCGTCCGCCCTCAGTAACGCAGATTCTTTCAAATATGATGTTACAGTTGGTAGCTTAACAGCTTACCAAAAATGTTGTCTTTGCTTCCGTTTAAAATGACGTGATGTTTATCTTTATCTTTTTTTCTCTTCTTTGATTGAAACCAAAGAAGAGAGAAAAAAACGATACGAAAATTTTAAAAAGAAAATATGAAACAAATAGAACCGCACACAAAAACAAAAACAAAAAAAAACAAAACAAAACAAAACAAAAAAGTAGGAAACAAAGAAAGAAACAAAGAAAATCAACAAAGAAAACAAAGAATTGAAGATTAGAACAGAGGTAGATAATCCAGAAAAGAAAGACATTATTTAGAAAGACGTCAAACGAACACGTTTTCTTGATTCCATCTTTAATCCTCGCGACAAATTTATTTACATATTCTAACCTTGAAAACGGATACACTTTATAAATGAAATATTTCGTCGCGACCTTAAATCAACAAAACGCCCCACCATTACGAGCCCTTCACTGCTAGCATTTTTTCATCGTCTGATATTGAAAAGTGGGTTGCTTTGTGATCGCTTCGTGTGTGGCTGGTGCAATCAATAACATTTTGATCCTTTTTCTCATGATAGGAAATAAAGAGTTAGAAATAAAAAAGGAATGAATAATAGTTTTAGAAGCAAATTGTCGTCTGATAAGCATTCTTATTTTGTATAATGAGGATAACTTCGTATTATTTGGATTCATTGGACTACTGCTCTCATCTTGAGTGTCATTTACACAACATTTCGATCGATGTAACCTCCGCCCTTCTTCAGGTATATGTTGTTGAATTCAGTGATGTTTCTGTTGAATACACCTGAAGATGTTTCTGTCGATACACCTGAAGACAGTTGGAGGTTACATCGACTGAAACGTTATGAAAACGACACTCAAGATGAGAACAGTAGTCTGAAGAATCCAAATAATACGAAAAATCAATCCTCATCTAAAAAAATCAAAAACGACGATATCGACACATAGTTAGTTAAAATAGGGCGCCAAGTACTTCAGAGCAGCAGTCGCCAACTGTGGCCCACATAAAATATTTAGTGGTCCGCGGAAAAAATGGGTCATTATTTACACTTTATGAATATTTAAAATATATTTAAAAAATACGATTAACAAAATGTATCATAGAATAGATTATACTATACTATTATAAGTAGAAAACGTTTCTCTAATATTTTTTTTTAGCGGATATTTAAAAAAGAAAATTGTCCAAGGGTGTGCTGTATCCTTCATGCATTCTTTGAAACTATCCAAGTGATTTCTTAGCTAAATCTGGGTGTTTTGATTGCAAGTGTCTTTTAAGTTTTGACGGTTTCATGGCATCGTTAGATAAACTCTTACAACACACAATACGAAGAAGCCGTGGGTTCAGGTCAGTAGCAAGTTCTTGAATAAATCCAAATTTCAAGTAATTGAATCATATTTTCTTGATATTTTGCATTTTTTCTTTTCGCCTCCCGTTTCCATGTTCTCTCTAATAATCAGATGTTGTGATTCATTGACGAGCTCATTATTTACTGAAGCATTACTGTTTTATTAGTTACTAGCATTTCAGCCCGGCGTTGCCCGGGTGTTGAGCAAAAAAAAATAAATAAATAAATAAAAAGCAGTTAATTTTTAAAAGATTTAACCCCTATTATGACCCCTTAACATTTATTGTTTGGGGCTCAAATCAAATTATTAAGTTAGATGCATGTCCAAGGAACCTATATCTAAAATTGCAAGTGTTTAGACCCGAAATTGGCGGAGGAGTTTGGTAGAGTTCTCAAAGGTCAAATCGTTGAACTTTGACCCCTTAACAGCCAAATTTCTCGCCGAAAACGGATTACAAGATTTTCCCAAATCTCAGTACCCTGTATATCAAATTTCGAGTCTATAGACTTAAAATTTAGTTATTGCGTAGGGAAATGTACACAGACAGACACACAGACACGTTCACTTTTATAGATATATAGATTTTATATTTAGTTTTACTAAAGTGAAAGTTGTTGCGAAGGTAAAACATGTTAGTCACTCAGACATTCTGTCTACGCACTGCATTATACATCGTGAGCATCTTGTGGCGAAAAAAATCTTCACAGAACTACACGAAGTCTTATCAGATGTTCTTAAAAATCATAAACGAAATTCGACACAAATCACTTATTTCTCGATTATTTGAAACCCTCTGTGAAGAAATGGCTCGCAGTATACTTACCTTCTCCACGCTGAGGTAAGATGGCTTCGAGGGACAAAATACTGACACGACTTTTCGTCTTGCGCGAATAAATTATTTTTTCATTAACAAAATAATTAGAAATTTCAAGAACTCATGTCCGACGATTAATGGGTAGCCAAGCTTGCATACCTGGCAGATGATTTTTTTTTCTGTGCTGAATGAACTAAACATAGTTTTGCAAGGACAACTTAAGGACATGTTTACAGTACGAGGTAAAATAGATGTATTCGAATAAAAATATAACTGTGGCAAACGTATTTGGCAAAAGGAGATCTACAAATGGTTAAAAATGTTGATGAATATATGGTAGAGAAGGATCTCAACCGGAAAGTGGTATATTTTATTCAACAGCATTTACAGTCACTGACAGAATATTTTGATTTTTATTACCGAAGTGAAGAAGATCCTAGGCCTGGAAGTATGTGGATAATAAAACCATTTGTAGCTAACATCGAAGAAAGCAAATTAAGCATGAATGAAAAAGAAAGCCTTATCGATTTAGCTTGTGACGAGTCTCAAAGCTAAAGTTAAATCATTACCAAGACCTCATTTCTGGCTCTCTGTAAAAATGAATATCCATCACCGAGTGAGAAAGCAGTGAAAATTTGGATTCAATTCTCAACAACATATTTATGCGAAAAGGCCTTTTCTTTTTGTCACAGGAATTAAAACACGGTACTGCTCTCGCCTTGAAATAGAAGCAGCTCTCCATCTTGCAGTGACGTCATTGGAGCCGAATCCCCACATACTAATGTCAAATAAACAGGAACAAGGATCACTCTAAAAATTGGGTAATATTTCACGAAATTTCTTTTTTTTTAATTATTAATAACTATATAACTTTTCACCTTTAATTTGTGTATGCTGTGTTAAAAAAATAAAACTTTTTTGATTATTATTGTATAAATGTATTTGCAGTACCTGTTTTCTAATTTATATCACTGGTCCGCCAAATGAAAAAAATTATACATCTAGTAGTCCATGAAGTTCTAAAGGTTGGCGACCGCTGCCTTAGAGCATCTATTGAGGTAAACAATAAACACAGAATCAGTATATAGATACTATTCCCTTATTTCGGTATAAGAAATCTATCTCATCTAGTTGGAAATGTTTAATTTCGATTCGATATTGTTGCGAATATCAATTGTTTATATACGACATGGAAACCTAATTTGTTTTCCATTCTTCGCTATCTTTCACCAGAAAGAAAATCCTACCTTGAAGTTTGTATTGGCAAAATTTCCAAAACCAATTCTGATAGAATTGGCATAACACTTACAGAGGATGACTATGGAATCGGCAAAAGCCATGTGTATAGTGTTTACCATGCTTCGATTCCTGTCGATTCGCAGTAATGTTGCATCCCCGTGCTTCTTTTGCAAGTACTTCCATAAAAGCTGTTCTGGCCTAGCCACACGTGCACCCCCCCCAACGTAAATATTCCCGACCAACTCGACTAACGCCAAAATCCCACCTCTTCACTATAAAAGTTTCAAGATGCAGAAAGACGCCCTACTGAAATAGTTGATTTTCTTGTGTGTACACTCACGAGAGCATAGCACACAAGATGTTGACCGTTTTGTTTATAAAAGATACAAAAACACACGCGTCTATACGGGGCACATCGATAAAATTGTCGCCTTAAAGAAAACAGCACTACTACTTTATTTTAAAACTTTCATTGAAAAAAATTAAATTCAGGTAACTTGCTTATGTAGTAGAGCTGACATCTATTGAATGTAGCCGCCTTGTGCCTCAATCACCGCCTCGATACGGTTTCAGAACTAGGAGCATGCCTTTTCCACAAGCAACGGCGGGAGCTCGGCAAATACTCGGCGGATCGCAACGATCAGGCTGGCTTTACTGTTGTACGAGGTCATGTTGGTGATGTTCTCGACGTATGACCAAACGAAGTAGTCCAGCGGGTTCAGATCAGGGGAGGAGGGAGGCTAGTGAAAGAAAGGTACAAAGTCGTATCACTTCTTCTGAAGCCAAGCCTGGGTCTCTTTGGACTCGTAGGCCAGCGTCGAGTCCTCCGGCCACACCCAGAGTCTGCCAGCGGCCACCTGATTGCACCAGGGGCTCATCACACTGAGCAGCACATTCAGGTACACTTTGGTGTCGACTTTCAAGCCGACTTATATGATGTGAGGTGGTATGATGTGGCCCTCATTTGAAATCACACCAAAGACCATGACCGTGGGTCGGCCAATGCGTTGAAATGCGCCCTCAAGCATTGTAATGTGCGGATTCGCATTTTGAGGGTGCTGGCCATAGTCCTGTTGTCATAACTTGGATCGATAGAGAGCACGAGTTTTACAGCGGCGTATCTCCGATCTCGCTCGATGAACATTATGTCACTTTCAGAATATGATAAAATGCTCCTATCGCACTTGGGATTTGCATACATCTAGCCAACTAATAGACAGTCTGCAATAAAAAAGAATACCGGGTTTCATCAAACAGAAATGGAATCATGTCGTCTTTTCTTGAGAGACAATTTTATCGTTCCGCCCTGTAAAAACGTAAAAATACGAGGGTTTTTCCAAAAAATAAAGCCTCCTATTATTTAAAACTCAAAATAATGAAGAGCTATAAAGACAGGACAGGTACTATTAAAACGAGCGACGTCTTGTGCATCAGAATTCTTTTTTTTTTTTTTACGTAGCCACCACACTTCGTAATGCACTTTTGCCAGTAATTTAATGACGCATCTTCCTTCTGACGCACATTCATGACGGGTTGCTTTCTTAGAGTCTCTCACCGTCAATATCTGCAACAGAGAGATGAAACTTACATAAGTTTAATCATCATAGCAATGCAATTTGCAATCCCTTCTGATCCATTCAGGTGGAATAAAATAGGAGGCATCGTCCCATCATGCGAATATAAAAAACACGTATTTTACACTGACAAATAAAGATGACTATCTACAAGACGATGAATAACTGATAGGATTTAACAATGATGACAAGATAAAGTAATGGGTTTCGTAAACTATTTAAATCTTTATTACTTTTGTCTCTTATCGACATTCAATGCTTTATATCTTCGAGTGGCCGCGGTCGCAAATGAATTATTAAAAGCTTAATTTCCTTTGAAGTTAAAGGAAATAGCTCTCACGCACTCTAAGCAAACCTGGGAGTTTTTTGTTTTTGTTTTTTTTACCTCCTTTAAAGAGGAATCGTCTTTCAGCATAAACTGCTGACATTGCAATTACTTATCCGTTCCTTTTCTTCTATTAATCCTCGAATTTTATAAGGAGTTATGAGAAAACTTCTCATGGACATGAGCTTTTTTTATGTCATATTTAACGTCGATGCTTCCGATCAGTCTCGAACGACAATGGCTATCTCTGTTAGGATAGCTGCGCCTGTAATTCTGAGGAAAGAGTTGCGCAATCCCAACCACCCCTATCTGAATCGGCACTGCTTGAGTCCGGTGGCAAAAAAGTGCTAGATAACTGAAAACAATGCAGAGATAAGCAACGAGCACATACAACGCCTGGAATTCCCAAATGGTTACCCATTTTAGTACTGACCAGACTCAATGTTGTTTAACTTCGCTGATCCAACGGTAACCGGTGTATCAACGTGATTATGCTGTATTGAGTTTAACGTAATGATCATTAAATGGATAATATAAAGCTACCACTACGACTTTTAAAACAGTAATCTGCGTACATGCATTTTATATACGATAAAATAAACAGTAAAAAAAGTCTAGTTCATGGCGTAACAAAAAATGCATTGCCGTTTTAAAAATAACAAAAAAAAAAACAACAACAAAAAAAAACAAATTAATAAATAAAAATATTGTATAGGTCCAAATAAAATAGGGGCGATTTTCTAAGTAAAACGACCTTCGAAGCGTATTTATCGTTTAAAATAATCAACAAGAAATCTAAGTATATAATCGACAACAACAACAACAACAACAACAACAACAACAACAACAACAACAATATCTAGGAGTTCATGGCGTAACAGTTAACGCGTCGGACTGTGATACCCATGGTCTTGAGTTCAATTCCTAGACAGTCGAGCCACGCTGAAGAGAAGTAGATACCCTGTACGTAGATTACTGTTTTAAAAATAATAAAAAATAAGTAAAAATATATGCGTTCAAATAAAATATGGGCGATTTTCTAAGTAAAACGAGCTTTAAGGCGAAGCCGCTATTTAATTGTATTTATCGTAAAAAAAACAAACAACAAATATATATATATATATATATATATATATATATATATATATATATATATATATATATATATATATACTAGCAGAAGTACCCGTCGTTGACTGGGTTCAAAAACAGCCTACAGAAAATGGATTGCGATTGATGAAAGTATGATAGGTTATGAAAAGGAGGGGGGTCTAAAGAGATAGGTTTTGATACTAAAAACTTTTACCCCAAGCAAAATATGATGAAAGTAAAGATAATTTTCGCGAAAATATATTTTTTTATATCAACTTTGTTTCCATTCGTAGCCAAGAATGACCAACAAAATGATGTTTCCTTACAAAGAGAATGTTATATATATATATATATATATATATATATATATATATATATATATATATATATATATAAATATACAAGAAATAAATGTTACCATAGTCAATAAAAGTTACTTTCATGGTAGAAAAGTTCACTGATTTGTATTTTTAAGTAGTTTGTAAAAATTTTTTTTTTTAATTCACGAACCGGTTAAAAAAAAAAAATCAAAATGGCAGCGACTTTGAAATGGAGAGCCCTGTTTTCAATTTGAAGAAGGGGAACTTGAGCATTCGGTGTTAACAAATTAAGAGAGTTCCGTCAACGTAAGGAATATTTATAAACATTTTTTAATGTTTTCCGTTATTTTGTGCTTGAGGAATATTCGATTATGGCATGTGTAGTTTATATAAAAATTCATTTAAGTAGTTATCGCCTAAAATTTCGTTTTAATTTCGGTTCGCTGAAATTATTTCAAGTATCAACTATTTCAAAACAAAAACAAAAAACATGAACTGAACTTTTATTGACTATGGTAACATTTATTTCTTGTATATTTATTTTTTCGGGTAGCCGTGTGTTGGATTTTCTGCTAAACACTCTTACTAAATAATATCGATGAAATATCGAAAAACAAAGAAACAAAAACAGATTTGAAAAATAATGAAGCTTTACTTACTTTAGTAAAATAATCCGAAACAGCAACATGGGATATTAAAAAAGTAAACACGTAATTACTTTAGTTTTTTAAAGCAAAGAATCGATATAAATATGAATAAGAAGAAAATGGCACCCTTTTCAAGCAGAACAGCTTCATTTCAGTTTAACAGTATCGAACGGTGTAGTATTGCGCCGTCGGATTTAGGGTTGTGCTATTGTAATGTAAAGAACACGCAAAAGGGTTGTAATCAACTGAATTTCTTCTAGTACACTGATAAAAAAGCTTAAACAGATATATAAATAAAAATAAAAATAAAAATAAAAAGGTTATGTAAATGTTTTTAAAAAGACACGTAATCATGTGGGCAGGACTTTTTCCTTCTTTGACACGATAATAAGTAACGTTCTTATTTATTATTATTTATTTATTTATCTATTTTAGAAAGAGTGCCACGTGCAAGTGGAGAAGGACAATAACAGAGTTATGCAAAATTTATTTCGAGAATTGTCTAAAGTTCCGACATTTTGTTTTGGCTTTCACTTTAATAAGAACGTGGATTTATGAGGTGAATTTATTCGACACAATATGATTCAACTAAAAAAAATAAATAAGAGCTAACGTGAATCAAGATTAAAGTTAAGGTGGTATTGTGGACCCTCACCCCTTAAAAAAAAACCTTGTTACACTTTGTGACATATTTAAAGTCTATGGAGGTCAGGCGCGAACGAACACCCAATAATTTTATTATACCATATTTCTTCAAACCGAAACATAATTATCAAAGTGTACTTACACAGATAGATATGAAAAGTCTTTATTAAAGTTTGTGTCATATTTCCATGGAGTACAGGCGCGAACGCAAACCCCACAATTTTATTATACCATCCCTATTTAAGTTGAAACATACTTATCAAAGTATTCTGATGCACATCTATATCAAAGACCACAATTTTTATGAACCAGCGTTCTGCCAGATCAAACATACCCATTCCTGATCCTCAATTCATCTTCTATCATTATATGTAATCAGTTTTTTAAAATAGGCAACCATATAGGAACCTATTCGTGATCAGACACACACACACAGACGTTCAGCTTTATATATATATATATATATATATATATATATATATATATATATATATATATATATATATATATATATATACGTGCCTGGGTGTTTGGAGGTGTGTGTTGAGCAAAAAAAAAAAAAGTGGTAGTAGGCAGGCAGACTTTGACCCGTGACACGAAGGCTGAAAAGAAAGTGAAAGAAAATCTGACGTCTTACCGCTACTCCATGACGCGACCGGAAGTTTGGAAATAAAATTAGGCAAATGCAATCCAACCAATACGATGGCTCGCAAAAAAATCGAGCCCTTCTTGCAGAAAACTGCTCGGGTGAAGGAATTTATGTTTTTAGCCAATTTTTCGATATTTGTTGTCCGAGACGTAGAGCTTCAAAATGATACCGATCTTGTGAAAATCCGTCGAAAGTTTTAAGCAGCCATACAAATATACATACATGCATGCATACATTTAAACAGACAGGTGAAATTTATATTATAGATAACCGGACTTTTCAGTGAGATATTTTTATTATTTGTACTCACTATGAGTTCTCATATAGGTCATCATCAGAGATTACTCACTGGCAACAAGCGGTGGTGTTTCCTGGAGTCTGGGTGACAACAAGTCTCCCCAGATTTCTAGTAGTCTAAACTATTTTCAATAACCTTTGCAAATGTATTTGCGTTATTGCAACAACTGTTTATCATTAACTCATCGCTGGCAACGACCATTAGTTTTCATTTGGATTTCGATGATAACAAGCTTACCCAAGGCCCTAGTCCTTTTTGCACTCATCCAATGGAGGTCTAGTTAGTGCTTTCTCTCCTCGATCTTTCCACCTTCCTGGAACTCTTACAACTATTGTGTGCGGTGCCAGTCTATGCCCACATTACCATTTTTCGGGGTTGGTTAACTTACAATTTTGCGGTTTCAGTTTTCTTGGTTCTATATCGTGTTCCCCTATGTTTTTGTTTTACTCCTGTTGAAGTTTCCATATGGCCAATTATAGTTTGTACCCAATGTGGATTGGTTTCCGTATTCGAAGGTTTTCCTCAAGATTTCAGCGGTTATTATTATTTGCAATCACTAAGACGTTTCACAAAAGCCATCAGTAAAGATTTCTCTCTTCTAACAACCTGTGGTGCTCCCTGGAGTATAGGTGGCAACAAGTCTCTCAAGATTTCCAGTATTCTGCACCTCTTTCAATAAAGTTTGCAAATGAATCTACATCATCGCAACAGCCGTTTACCATTGATTTCTCACTGGGAACAACTATTGGTCTCACATGGAATTATGGTAGAAATAACCTTCTTCAAGGTCTCAGACCTCTTTGCACTCATGCAGTAGCGGTCTGGTTAGTGTTTTTTCTTCTCAGGTTTTCCACAAGTATTTCATGTAGTGTCTGTCCGTGCTAACACAGCATTTTTTGTTGTTGTGGTGGTGGATGTGATAGTTCATTTAAGTTATTGTTTTAATAAATGAATGAATGAATGAATTATTATTATTTATTTTTACTGATTAATCTTATTTGTTTTCAATGTTACTCAGTGTTTAAAGATGCATATTGCATAATATTTCGGGGAAAGAACTCTTTCAGATGATGACGAACTCTTTTTTGAAACGTGACAAAGATAGTTATTGGAATTTCTTACACCACAGTTTATTATTATTATTATTATTATTGGCGCAGGAGGAACTTTCACACAGATCATCAAAGATCTTTCCTTGAAAACAACCTGTGATGTTCCCTGAAGGCTGAGTGACAACAAGTCTCTCCAGATTTCCAGTACTCTCCTCCTCTTTGGCTAACATTTGCAAATAAATTTACGTTATCGCAACAGCCACTTACCATTGATTTCTCGCTGGTAGCAGCCATTGGTCTCCACTGGAATTTGAGTGGTAATAAGCCTCCACTAAGGTCCCAGTTCTCTTCGTACTTGTCCAGCGGAGGTCTGGGCAGTGCTCTCTCCTTGGTCTTTCCATCCTCTTTAACCCTTCTTGACTATTAGGAATCACTCTTTGGGGGGGCGGTGATGGGGGGAATGGAAGGGGATGGAGAGGGGATAGAACATTTGTAGATTATTATTATTATTTCACAACTACAACACATAATCTATTTCTATTATATATATAAATCCGTAATCCTGTCTGTTTGTTTGTTTGTTCACAATTTGATTAATATATACAAAAGTTTCCTTACTTTACTCTTTCATTTATTTCTATATATAGTTTCATTCTTGGAAACTAGATACAATAAAAAGATTATGTCGTTTGCATATGACATTAAGAAAAATCGATTTTATTAAATAGCGTTATCTTAATTAATGTTTCTAGCGAGAGAATTGTTTTCAGTGTTTTATTTAAAATTGTTTTTAATACATTTTAAACAATAATTATATTGATAACATATTTATCTTTTTTGGAATTATTATTTCAACATCGAATATCTAAAAAACTTTTAGAGTTATTTGCCCCTTAGAATCTTCCGATCATTTCATTGGTTTGTTGTTATTATTCTTTAAATAGCTATACAGAAATCGCAAATTTTACGATGTGACCCATCGTTGTTTAATACCTAAAAAAATAGGATCTACTGCCCCCCTCTGAATTCCACAATTTACACTTTTCTTTCTTTTTTTTTCACGTTAATCTCATCGGTTACAAACTTTAATTTCTAATTAAAAAAAAGGTAAATTTTTACGACGTGACTCAGCGTCTTTTAACCCCTAAAAAAATTAGGACCTACTTTTTTTAGGCCCTAATACGTTTAAACAATCTTTATAAATAATATGAAAGAAGTAATTTCGAAAAAAAGAAAATTAATATTTTAAAGTGGGGGATCACTTTTCTATATAAATTTAACGTAAAAATGAACACCCATTTTTGGCCACAGCATTCAACGAGATATATCATCTCTAGCATTTTTTTTTTTCAAATTTAGCGATAGAGATGGATGGGGCAAAACATGACAAATACAGTTTTTTTGTTTGGTGGGCGTGGGAATTACATTTGAAACATAAAATAATTATAAATTTAATTAATTTTTATGACACCATTCTGTACTTTCACCTTACACTTTTATAAACAAAATGAACCCCAACATATGACAAATTCATTTTTGTTATTTTGGAGGGAGATTACATTAGAAGCATAAAATGATGAAAAATTTAATTTAATTGTTTTGAAATTAATTGTTTTGAAATTAATTGTTGATAGATCTTCATTTTTTTAGGAGTTCTATCTACTTGGTTATTTTTATTTATTTATTTATTTTTGCGATCACGCGGGCATTCGCTGTTATCTTTAGTGAAACAAAAGTTCTAATGATTTATTTTTAATTATTTATTTTTAGGGTGGGTATTTATAGTACTCAATATCCGGGAAATAGTTTCTTCTATCTGTATCCATTCTGCCGAAATATCTGGTGGAGAGGGTATCAGGTACTTCTTTTAAGGAACGATTAAATTTACATGTTTTTATCCGTTCTTTTATTTATGGAATTGTTGTGAGGGTATCCATGTTACCCATGATGAAAATGATTAGTGTAGCAGGTGTGTTCCAAACGGAACTGTATGTAAACCCAGGCAACGCTGGGTACTCATGCTAGTGTACAATAAATCCATTAGTTTATATTAAAGCCTCCGTTCAGTCTTGAGAAACAATGGTTACCTGCTGTAAGGAGGACTTGCACGGGGAGTTTATAGTAAAGCAAGGCTTACATAACTCTACGAAACCGGCATTGCCTCCCTTTCCCCGGTAGAACATTCGCAGCAAACACTCGTCTAGCTGCAACCACTGCCAACAATTTCACTTATTATTTATCTATGCCTTAGACTAAATGTAAATTCCATGAGCAAAGTTTCTTTCGTTGAGTTGCCCATCTATGGAGCACAATAGCACGGGACTACTTTCCAGCTGACTATAACATGACCGTTTTCAAATCTAAAGTGAACAAGTTTCTATTGAGTTGTCGTCGAAAATAAATAAAATCCAAGTTCCACTATCACCGAACATAATGGTATTGTCTCACCCGCCAACTGATACTTATTAACCCTTATCCTCAAATGGTTTCGGGCCTTGATAATCGGTGACCTCTACTCTATCGTTATTTTCATGGTAAGTTTATGACTGAGCTCTGATATTCAATTTTGGTTTTTTCATATTATTTGGAATCTTCGGATTACTGTTCTCATCTTGAGTGCTTTTTCACGTTTCGGTCGATGTAACCTCCGACCTTCTTCAGGTGTATCTTGTCGAACTTTTTACTTTTACTTTTTTAGTTCTTCTTCATTATAATAACAAAATGCAACGTATAAATAATTGAGTTTTCACAAAAAAAGAACAACAACAACTACTACTTATGCTAATTTCATCTAAAAGCAATCATCTGGATTCTAAATTCTGATGAATGCACGGATAAAATATTTTTAGTGGATATATTTATGTGAACAGTGTTGTCTGACGTTAATCTTGCAATGCAAATGCCGTCAAAAAACAAAGCGATATGTTAACTAGCTCAAACGATGAATGAAATAAGGAATAATGAAAATAAAATGACCCGTTTTTTGAAACAATACGATCCTAATTTAGAATGTCCGTAATAAGACAAACACATGCTTTATTTTCCTCATCGATGGTGATTATTAAAGCGTTATTTTATTGGGAATAATTAGATTAAATATACAGAGAAATTCTTGATCTTGGCAGGTGTAAAAAGCAATAAGAACCGGGCGGATTCTATTCCTACTATTATGTTACTGGGGTATATAACGTGTGCCGTTGTGTGTGTGTGTGTATATATATATATATATATATATATATATATATATATATATATATATATATATATATATATACGTGCCGTTTACTGTATGCGCTTACATATTTATAAATGTGATTGTCTACAAATGTTCGTTATGGATGTGGGTGTTTGTTTATCTCTATGGTTCTGTGTCTGTGTCTAAACATTCATATATATATATACATATATATACATATATATATAAATATACATACATATATGTATACATACACACACATATATACATACACACACAGAGATATACACGTGCCTTTTACTGTATGCGCTTACATATTTATAAATGTGATTGTCTAGAAATGTTCTTTATGGATGTGGGTGTTTGTTTATCTCTATGGTTCTGTGTCTGTGTCTAAACATTCAGCAACAGTTCGATGAACATAACACGGGCAGCTCTTTACGAGTGACGAATAATAATTTTTTGGCGTTTACATCACCAAACGGAAGACACACACCTTCATTTTTTAACGTTTCCTCCATTCTCTCTTTCATAGTTACCACGCTTCAGATTTTTTCTCTACGTAGGCATGACTTCCTTAGATTTCAAAACCCGATACTATGACCACAAAAGTACATTCAAAAATAAAAAACACCGTATAAAAACAACACTAGCGAATAAATACTGGGAACTCAAAGAAAGCGGACATTCGCCGGTAGTCGAATGGAAAATAATAAGACAAGTTACCACGTGCAGACATTTAGACGACCCATATAAATTATGCCTTCATGAAAAATTTGCTATCCTGTACTTTAAAGAATCCCAAAATCTATTAAACTGTAGACGAGAAATAGCAAACAACTGCGTTCACAAAATAAAACTTACTCTAGGATAGCGATACAAAATAGCTTTAAAACTAACAAAAACAATAGAAAACAAAAAAATAAATAAATTAAATAAACATGAATATACATAAACGATCACACATATATGTATATATATATATATATATATATATATATATATATATATATATATATATATATATATATGTATGTATGTATGTGTGCATGTATGTGTGTACACATATGTATATTTATATATATACATAAAAAAAGGAGGAAAATGGTTTGCCTTAAACCACTAACCTAGTTCTAAAACAGATCCTTTGTTCAATAAAATGCATGCCCATTGGCTGATAGGAAGGGGCGCGGTGGATACTAGAAAGCTGATTGGCTAACTAAAATCCTCAACATATATAAAAACGAAAAACAATCACAGAATTCGCGCATAAGCCTGACGAATCCTATAGTGGATGAAACGCCGAATATTCAGTGTAGCTTAATCGCCATATATATATATATATATATATATATATATATATATATATATATATATATATATATATATATATAACCTTTGAAGTTTTTAACCTTTAAAACTACACAAAAATATTTTTATCATTTGTTAGAAAACTATTTAGTCAGTAAGTCATTTAATCACCTGCAATCACTGAATCAACTCGCTCTCGAATTTACTATAGTACTAATAATTTATTGTTTTAAGGGATCATCAGTTGTTTACCATGAAACACGGTTTCGGGAATTTAAAAACAAAAGAGTATATTACATCACGGCTCCCCAGCAGTGTGGATCAGACACCACCACCCTTAATCTTAGGAAGAAGACATGTTACAAACATTTGATCCAATTTCCTATTCTTAATTGCAATTACTAACCTTTTCATGCTATAAAAATGAATTTCTTACCTGTGTGATTCATCAATTTCCAAATTAAAAATGGATATATTTTTTAAATTTATCAGTCTTGTATTTATAACATTAGGATTAATCTATTTAACTACTTATCCCCCCCCCACTATGATTCGTATTTTGCATATTTACATTCTTATTTATTTAAAATTTAATATATAAAGGTTAAAAATATTTATACAGATCTACATTTTTTTAAAAAATTCATTATATGTAATCATAAATACATTTTATACATTGCTAATATAGTTTTGGATTTCCTTTATTAATATAGTCTGGTTAATCTTAAACGACTCAAAAGCATCAGGATAACGAACAAATGCTTTATTTAATTGTTTAAATATTTTATTTTTATCCCAACCTTGTTTTATCATCCTTATTACTAAGCTAGAAACTGGTGGTATAAAATCTGTTAATTTTAAAGTAACGCGAGCTATTCTTAAAAACTCTGACATAATGGTTCCATAAAACATAAACAGGACAGGTACTATCTTTATGCGGCATACGTACTATTTGAAAGGGGAAAACGTTTCTTTTATCAAATATTTTATAAAGAGAAGTTCCATCCTCAATTTTTATATCTAAATCCAGAAATGTAGCCTGTTGTCCTCTATGTTCAAAATTCAATTCTAATTCGTTTGGATATATAAGATGTTTATTTTATTCGAATTCATCATTATCGTTTATACATATAAGGTCATCTATGAATCTCCTACATCCATGAAAGTTATATGTTTTAGATATACCAGTTTTTAATAGTGATGACATATATATATATATATATATATATATATATATATATATATATATACTCGAGTCTATGCAAATACAAATTTGCCCAAAATGGTGCAGGATCCATACCCATTGGGATACCTATCGTTTGGAGTAATATTTTATTTCCTATTTGAAAATAATATTCCTTAATAAGATGACTTACAAGTATTTTTAAAATACCTTTAGAAACACTCGTTTTGTTATTTTCATTTTTACACCAGAAAGCTTTAGATTTTGAAAAGTTTATATATTTACCTTTTCCACCTTCAAAAGCTAAATCTACAGTATCATTTAATTCTTTTTTTTTTTTTTCGTTTTTCGTCCGGAGTTTTGGTATATAGCGTACTAACATCATAAGTAGCTATAGATTTAGCTTTTATTCTGGAATTTATTTTATCTAATTTTTCTTTCACTGGTTGGGAATTATTTACTACCCAAAATAGATTTATATTACTATAGAATTTTCTTTTCAGGTGAAAATTATTTATTTGATTTATAATTAATTTAAATATTTTAGATATAGCTTTACTTAAAGGTTTAGTGATGCACGTCTTTAAACCTACAATAAATCTAGCATTAACTGGATTTTTATGCATTTTAGGTATCCAATACATACATGGAAATTTTTGTTTTTTTCTTCTAACTTTAATCCTACTTTTTCACTAATAATACTATTATTCATAATAATGCTATCTAAATTAATATTACTAACTTTATAGGTATTTGAAACGTTACCTATAATTCCTACTTCTATCAAAGAACGTAGTATATAATATTTTTACATATAAAAGCTATATTGTTTGCCGCTTTATCAATAGGAACTATTACAAACTTGTCTTGAAGTATTTTAAGTTCCTACAGCATTTCTGAATTTTTTAACAGAGGATTGGTTTTTCTAGGGTGTTTAAATTTTTTTATATGTTTAACCTTATATATATATATATATATATATATATATATATATATATATATATATATATATATATATATATATATATATATATATATATATATATAAAATATATTTTAGTCATCGACATACAGACCTGTTTCGTTGTTTCACAACTCATCAGTGCCGCTAGACTAACGTATATATATATATATATATACAGGGTGTCCATAAAGTTCGTGTGCACTTTAAAAAAAATATATCACTTTATTTATATTTGCGATAGAAATAATCTGTGAAAAATGTTATAAAGTTTCATGTATCTAGTTTTAAATATAGCTATTGAAGTATAGCTATTGAATAATTTTTCACCACAAAATTCGTAACAATTTTTAGATAAGTAAAAAGTAAGTAAAAAATATTTTCTTTTGTTTTTCAGAATCAATTTGATCCCATGGCTTCAATTGAGGAAAAAGTAAACTGTGTCCTTTGGTTGGCTGAATTGAAATCTACTATTGCTGTACAAAGAAAGTTTAGAATTAAATACAATAAAAAAGCGCCTCATAGGAACACCATTGTTAAATGGATGAAAAAAATTAAAGAGACAGGCTCTGTCCATGATAAACCACGATCTGGAAGGCCATGTGTCAGTGACGAAAGTGTTGCTTCCATAAAAAGGATCCTTTACTGCAAGTCCAAGAAAGTCTGTAAGACGGGCATCATTAGAGCTCGGGCTGCCAAAGTCTACTGTACATAAGATTCTGCGGGCAAAAAAAGTTATAATTTTTTTTAAAGTGCACACGGACTTTATGGACACCCTATATATATATATATATATATATATATATATATATATATATATATATATATATATAGTAAGTTATAAAATATATATGGCGATTAAGCTACACTGAATATTCCGCGTTTCATCCACTCTAGGACTCTTCAGGCTTATGCGCGAATTTTGTGGTTGTTTGTCGTTTTTATATACGCATCTTCTATTGAGATTTTAGTTAGCCAATACTGATACTAGAAAGCTGATTGGCTAACTAAAATCTCAATAGAAGATGCGTATATAAAAACGACAAACAACCACAAATTTCGCGCATAAGCCTGAAGAGTCCTTGAGTGGATGAAACGCAGAATATTCAGTGTAGCTTAATCGCCATATATATTTTATAACTTACTAACTAGCTCTACCTACGTATTGAGCACTTTTGAAGTAAATACTTAAAGTTTATGCATAAATTTACACTTTCGTATATTAATTTTATGTGAGTAAATTAATTAGTTATATATATATATATATATATATATATATATATATATATATATATATATATATATATATATATATGTATAAATATTATTAACAGCAAATTATGTAGATTGATGAAGAAAGCAACGTGGAATTTCTCCGAGGTCCAACTGATAAAATAATGAAGTAATAAAATAGTCTAAAAAAACTCAGTGTGGATTATATTTCGCTTCCGATCGAAATGTTCGGACAGCTTCTACATGGTTCAACCATTTATGATGATGAAAGGGGATTAGCGGCTTCACGGCGACATTAGTGCGTCAAATGTAGGTGAAACCAACGGGCGGTAACAAACGACATCCGGCCAAATGACACTTAAGTCATGTCACGTTATGGATGTCCATTTATATTGGTTTCCGTTTATTAACAAGTGAAAAATCAATGTTTTCTTCAACGTTGAAATCGTCTACTGATTTAATACAATTATTTTTCATTGATTCTTATTTCTAACCGACATGCAATCGTTGTCTCAAATATGTGCATGATCGTTTGGAGTTAGAAACGTTATAGAAAGATTAATACGATATTATCCCATTGATTACTGTACATGCAATAACCCTTATCCCCGAGTGGCTTCCGGGCCTTGATAAGTGGTGACTACCATGTAAACAAAAAGTAGATAGATAGATAGAGAGAGAGAGAGAGAGAGAGAGAGAGAGAAAGAGAGAGAGAGAGAGAGAGAGAGAGAGAGAGAGAGAGAGAGAGAGAGAGAGAGAATTGTTTTTCGTCTTCGAACATACGCTATCAATAGATTCTGTTTATATCGGTAAAGAGAAAAAGATGCCTTCCTTTTCATCTTTTTAGGGGACGGTGTTTTTAGCCGTAGTATTTAACTAATGCGCTGTTTTAATTTTCATTTTATTATAGAGCCTTCAGTTTCTTACTTATCGACCATCTCATAATAACGCAACAAAAATATTGAAAGACATAAGAGACCATGGTTTAAGGATTCGTTAGCGAGCTTTTGACATTTCTTTTTTATCTGGAGTCCATTTCTAAACTTATCGACCACTTCAGAAAAAAAGAAAGAAAAGAAACAACGAAATCGGCTGTCTAGAAGTATTCCTTCTTTTGAGAAAGACACCACAAACAATGGTTTTAGGATTGGTTAACGTGCTTTCTAATATTTTTTTATCTGGGGTTCATTACTTGACTTCTCGACCAGTTATACCTCAGTCGAGAAGGTTTTCTCCTTCATTGAAAGACACCAGAACCAATAGTTTTAGGTTTGTCAACGTGCTTTTAACATTTTTTATCGGGGTTTATTTCTTAATTTATCGACCACTTCAGGAAAATACAACGAAATTACCTTAGTGTAGAAGTATTCCTCCTTCTTTAAAAGACACCAGAAACAATAGTTCTGTAATTGATTAAAATATTTCTTCCTCAATATTTTTATTCGTTACTTTCCTGTATTGGAGGAAGAGGTCACCCACACTTTTTAGCTGTTATACACATTCTCTTAAAAAAGTCAACTTACCTGCCTTTTTAACGTTTTTTGTTTTATATAATTTTGTCTTTCTTTCCGTGGCTACCAACCCGGCTGTGCGAGTTTCCATTTCAAGTCATTACTAATCACTTCATAAAATCAAGACCAAATTACCTCAGTCTATAAGGGGTTCTCATTCATTGCAAAAACACACAAGAAACAATGATTTCATGATTGATTCAAATATGGCTACGTAAATATTTTTATACATTACTTTCCTTTATTGGCAGGAGGTTATGTACATATGTGTATTATATTAATACGTTAACTTACGTGCTTTTAACATTTCTTTTTAGTGTTCCAGGATTCTTAACATAGTTTTTCGTAAACAGATTTTAGTTTTTACTTTCCATTATAGGCGATTGAAGCACAGTTTTAAATGTTAATGTTTTTAACATTGCTTTTAATTGGTGGGACCTCAATTCTTAACTTATCGATTGCTTCATAAAACAAAACAAAATTAGGTCAGTCTATGATAATTTACACTTGATAATTTTAATTTAATGTTTTTGAGGGGGTGGGGTTCTTTCAACGAATCTGTTCTGCCTTTGTACCGTCTTTTCACCGGGAAACGTAAGTACACACGTTCTGCTAGTATATACACTTCATTTTATATACACATTCAACATTTTGAATTCCAAAGACTACATTAGTTCCAGAAGAAAAAAAAAAACAACAGATTCAGCATCATATCTTTTAAATTCCAACGGCTATATGTCGTTATAAAAAAAATCACTCATTCCATAATATAAACGCTATAATACTTTGAATGCCGACGACTATTTTTTAATTAAAAAAACAAACAAACAAAAAAATAAAAAAACACATCTATTTCACGTGACAAACACTACACATATATTTTCAAATATTGTACTGTTATTTTATTTCTTCAAATCAATCATCCTGATAAAGTCTTGAAATAAAGATGGAATGTAACGTTGATGAACATTTAAATAATTTTGGTCTCTTCCTTTTTATCCATCAAGTTGGAATATTATTTCGATAATTTTATCACACACACATATATATGTATATATATGTATATATATATATGTGTGTGTATATATATGTATATGTATATATATATGTATATGTATATATGTATATGTATACATATATGTATATGTATATATGTGTGTGTATGTTTGTATATATATATATATGTGTGTCTTTGTATATATATATATATGTATACGTATATAGATGTGAGTGTGTGTGGTTGTATATATATATATATATATATATATATATATATATATATATATATATATATATATATATATAGGGTGTCCATAAAGTCCGTGTGCGCCTTAAAATATTTATAATTTTATTTATGATTGCAATAGAAATAACATGTAAAAAGGATTTAATTTTGGAACAATTCATTTTAAAATTACACACGGACTTTATAGACACCCTGTATATATAAGCAAGGCTCGGCTTTCTTAAGAAAAACAATATGCTTGATATAGTAGTTTCGGAGTTTATAAGGGCTCGACCAACACCTAAAGTGGACTAAGATTCGCCTACTATTGACCCATTTTTTATTTTTTGTTTTAAGTTTCGCCTTACATAAAAGTGAATCAGTTCTTATTTATTTACCTCCCCACGAAGGCAATGTTTGATACACCAACAGAGAGCCACAAGGTGCGATTGAACTAAGCTCCGTTTTTAGGCGCATTTTACACGTCCTATCCATTTGCAATTAGCGACGATTGAACAATTTCATCTGCACTTCGTTAATTGTTTTTGCCACCATCCGAACATTTACAGACGACTGATGTGACGCCAGACACATGTAAGCTACGGTTGACTTCATATATAGCCTTCTTTTCATTATAGTTATAACTAACAGAACTACGCGATGTTACCCGGCTCCCTGAAAAAGAACAGAATAGTTATTAAAACGTGTGTGTAAAATAATAGAGACGTCTAAAAAGTAAGGACTTCTATTTTTTTTATTCCACTCAAATAGATTAGAGGGGATTGCATTGTTATGATGACTGAACTTATGCATTCGTGACTCGAAAATTTCATCTCTATGTTGCAAATATTGACAATGTGAGATTCTAAGAAAGCAATCCGTTAAAGACGTGCGTCGGAAGCAGAGACGCGTTATAGAATTTCTGGCAAAAGTGCATTGAGAATGGTGGTTAATACGTAGAAAAATAAATTTCGGAGCACAAAAGGTGGCTCGTTTTTATGGTACTACTTCCGTCGTATGTATAATGTATGGATGTACTTTTAATAGAGGAAATAACCAGAGTGCTCAGTTACATATCGCATGATATTTTATTTCAGATAAAGCGATGACAATTGATCGTACATCGATTTCTATACTGGTCATTAATCAATCGTCCATCGACGCTCGCATTTTCATGGAGACACTGAAAATCCAATCAATTTGCCTAAAAAAATATCGAACGTGACCGGGTTGGATTTCCAACGTTTCCATTAAAACGCAGACGACGATGGACGATTTATTAACGTTTTTCTCTCTCTCTCTCTCCCTCTCTCTCTCTCTCTCTCTCTCTCTATATATATATATATATATATATATATATATATATATATATATAGTAATTTATAAAATATATATGGCGATAAAGCTACACTGAATATTCTGCGTTTCATCCAACTATAGGATTCGTCAGGCTTAGGCGCATAAGCCTGACGAATCCTATAGTTGGATGAAACGCAGAATATTCAGTGTAGCTTAATCGCCATATATATTTTATAAATTACTAACTAGCTCTACCTACGTATTGAGCACTTTTGAAGTAAATACTTTAAGTTTACGCATAAATCAATACTTTCGTATATTAAATTTATGTGAATAAATGAAGTAGTTATATATATATATATATATATATATATATATATATATATATATATATATATATTATTACCGTTTTATCTGTTTAGTTACACATGTTTCGGTTACCGAATCGTATCAACAATCCAATAAATTCATCTGACTTTACAAAAATGGTTATTATGATTAGACATTTTTTCTTACCGTTTATTTCGTTCAGCATGTTCAAATGTTCAAATATTACAGAAAAGAAATAAACAGTAAGATGGACAACATCTTAAAATTTTGAATATAGACTTTTTATTATTTATTTGTATATGCTTTGTAGTTACATCGATCTTTATAAATTAAAAGATTGACATAAATAAAGGGTGAAACATAATTGAATAAGCATATTTTTCTCATAAACATATACACACACATATGTATATATCTATACACACATATATATATACATACATATACACTCAAACGCATATATATACACACATATATACACACACACACACACACACATATATACACATACACACACACACACACATATATATAATTATTGCTATCATTATTTTTAATACCTACAGACAAGTGTTTCATCCTTTTGGGAATGATCAGCATGGATACCTGGAGTTTCCCGGGTGGAAATGAAATTCGGTTTGGACAGAACTGCTATACTAAATATATTGGGCTACACCCAGAAAAGAATGGAAGAACTAGGTGACAACCTGCCCAAATGAATCAAAACAACTTTTGTTTCAATCAAAAATAGCAGCGAGTGCCCGTGCGACCGCAAAAAAAAAGAAAAAAAAAGAAATAGCCGCGGTAGGCAGCTCGAATCTGAAACGCGAAAGAGGGAAAGAAAGAAAAAAGGGTAAGCAGCAAACGCTTTTTCCCATCGGATCACGAGGACTTATGAGGTCAGGACCCTGAAAACATAACCTTTATATACATAAACGCGTACGTGACTTGCAAAAATGACGTCACAAAAAGCGCCCCCTC
Source organism: Euprymna scolopes (assembly GCF_053919585.1). Taxonomy (NCBI): domain Eukaryota; kingdom Metazoa; phylum Mollusca; class Cephalopoda; order Sepiida; family Sepiolidae; genus Euprymna; species Euprymna scolopes. The sequence continues at coordinate 162,187,166 of NC_136488.1, forward strand.
TTGCAAGAAATGATCTAGTTGACCATCACAGAATTAATCTTTTTTGTCTAATTTTCAGATTTTATGCGCCTGAGGGATCGCTCTTTTAGATTGTACTGTTTTTGACCCGGTCCGATGCAGCTGACAAAAACTTACAAACTGAGGTTTTTAGATTTATATAATAGAAGACAACAGGTAGTGCACAGGGGAAATAACTCTAAATCGGTTTCTAAAAAAATCGATGTTGGTAATAATAATTCAAAATAAATTAAATATATTATCAATATAAATAAACTTTATATAACAATGTTAAATAGAATCCTTAAAACAATTCTCTCGCTAGAAACAGTAATTGACATAAAGCTATTTAGTTAAATCGATTATCCTTAATGTTATATGCAAGTGAGGCTATCTCTTCATACTACATAGAGAAATAAATGAAATAGGAAAGTAATGGACTTTAATCAAATTGTGAACAAACATGAATACGAATATATATATATATATATATATATATATATATATATATATATATATATATATATATATATATATACAAATGCAGCTTTGTGTGTGTGAGTTCGTTTTTTACAGACTCCAAGACGACTGAACAGATTTTCTTTAAATTTTGCAGAAGTTTAGTATATAAGTCAGGGGTTGACCTTAGTTAAGTTTTGTATCAGAAAACCTCGATAATCAAAACTGTTATTTTATTTTATTTATCCTCGATAAAGCCATTATCTATGTCGTCGCTTAGCAACAATGATAGAACAACGGACCGTGAAAATTTTACTGTGGGTAAGTTGATAGCGTGTTTTCTTTCTTTTTTCTTTGCATGACGTGGTCTGTAGGTTCAAACACCGCACGTAAATTTCATAATGTATTTTCTTCGTTAGCTGGAAAGAAGTTTATCTAAAATAAGTTTATCAAAGAAACAGTATGTTCTCTAGAGTGCAATGTAAAATAACATATATTTTGGACTAAGTTACTGCATGGAGGCATGTGAAGCTTCCTTCCGGGCGATTTCACGATAACAATATACGAGTGTGAAATAATCGTTGATCATCATTCAATTCCGGGCAACGTCGGGTCACCCTGCTAATATATATATATATATATATATATATATATATATATATATATATATATATATATATATATATAGAGAGAGAGAGAGAGAGAGAGAGAGAGAGAGACGCAGGATATATACCAATGTTTATTTTACGGTCTTTACATACATTTACACGCAACGTAAGTATTAAATATTTATTTATCTCTCTCTCTCTCTCTCTTTCTTTCGCTCTCTCTCTATATATATAGAGAGAGAGAGAAAAAGAAAGAAAGAGAGAGAGTGAGAGAGTGTGTGTGTGTGAGAAAGAAAGAGAGAGTGTGTGTTTGTGTGTGAGAAAGAAAGAGAAAGAGTGAGAGTGTGTGTGTGTGTGAGAGAGAGAGAGAGAGAGAGAGAGAGAGAGAGAGAGAGAGAGAGAGAGAGAGAGAGAGAGAGAGAGAGAGAGAGAGCATAATCAGTTTCAAAAATGACACATTAAAGGTTCTACGTATTACTATTAGTTACAAATGCCCGGATGATAAAAACGTTCACCTTCCACCAGTTGTCGATTTTTCCACTTTCCCTAAATCGTTTATTATAGCGAGGAAGTAGAGCCTAATATGTTCATAGCACGATATGTTTCACGTTTTGAATTAATATATTTTATTATGGCATTTCATCTGAGCTGTGCGGAAACTTGTTTTTATTGATTCGACATCACGGCTAACAGACAAAACGCGTCTTGTTAACGATTATGTTCACACGTCATAACTGATATGGCGACATCTATTATTAAATATGACGACTAAGCGCTAAGAGTGACGGAAAAGGTAATTTTATATTCGATAACAGCGTCATAGTTATGTAATAATTAGAAACATGTCCGTCCCAGGACAGGTAAAATTAATTATACCACACGAGCAGTTTTGCACCAATTTTGTGTCTCCTTACGAAGACAATATATAATGATAATAATATAGCAAACATTACTCTCCTTTACGCCTAGCAAGAGTGTGTTTCAAAATTCATAAATAGTTTAGGAATGGTTCTTCTACATAGGTACTTATCCAGTTTATAACCTAATCTTCGGCAACTTCATGTTGCATCTTTTCGATACGTTCCGTGAGTAGCCGGAAAATGCCGAAGCGGAGTCTGCAAATAGTGAATTTCCAAACGCGGCATTCCTCGCCTTCCCCATGTTAAGAATGTTTTTTTTTTTTTTTTTTTTTTTAATTCAGAAAGCCATTCTTAACATAGGGAAAAATAGATTTCATGTTGCCACAGCGTGTTAAAAGTAATTTTCGGGATAATTTTTTTTATTTAATCAATTTCACGCTTTCATCGAAACGTGTCGTCTTTTGACAGATGATTGGATCATGGTTACCTTTTTGCACTGATGACAATACGACGATATTAGTTGCAAGTGGATACTCTCCATCAGAGTGACAGAAAAAAACATTATGCTTCGATAGTATTCGCAACTAATATTCATATACGTTTGATTCGGTGAAGTTTAAAAAAAGAAGAAGTAAGAAATAATTCTTTCTTTCTTGTTTCTTAAGTGGTGACGCCTTTGTAAAATGACATACAATTAGTAGAATTTCCACGGGTTCCTCTAGTTAATTATTAACGCTTTTGAATAGAGTTATTTCTTGTCACAGCTGAGCCATACTAACGTCAAGAAACACTAATCAAATAAAGAAGTTTTAATATAATTCCATTGATACGGGGTCGTTCAGAAAATTACACGCATGCGTCGTCGAACAGAGCATCTGGATTTTGGATGCGTATCATTCTGTAGGCGATCTGAATTTAAAAAAACGAATATGAAAGTAATGGACGCTGTTTGCTTTCTTGCCAAGGTTTATGAATAATTTATAGAACACTAATAATTTTTTTTTCGTTGCTTTTTTCCTGCCTTTGAAAATCGTGGGAGAAAAATATCAACCTTCCTCTTTTAGCTAACTAATTATTCAGTCTGAAAATCTTCACATTCACGCCACTGACCAATGGCCGAAAATCGGACATTGATACACTTCATTTCTAACATATAGGTATTTATACTAGTTGTATATACATAGATACAATATATATATATATATATATATATATATATATATATATATATATATATATATATATATAGTTGTAGGTAGATTTTTTCATCGTATCTGGTACTACGCCATCGGGCAGTCTGAAGATATCCGTTTCGTGACTCAAATGCACTAAATGTTGTTTTCCCGTCCCCCTTAGTGCAAAACTAAATCATGTTCCACAAAGACAACAAACAAAAACAGTTTATCTCTACAAAAGAACTAAACTAAACGCCATGAATAAAACTTTGAAGATATAAACACTTTAAAATATTTAAAAAAAATTGCCAGAATGATTGAAATCAGAAAAGGTTGATATGCCGTTAAAGAAAACAACCAAACCAAATCAAACACCAATAAATAATACTTGAAGATAAAGAACTTAAAGCATAAAACTATTTTTTTTTTCAAAATTATCTGATTTGGCATTAAATAATCCGAAAAGGGTTGATATGCCGTATTGTCCAAGCTTCTATCTTCACATCATCAACGTTCTGATCCCCACCTGGCATCAATTGAAATAAATGGCTCTCGTATTGGGGAGGCTCCATGTTTTACCAAGTTTCTGGGCTTGACCTTTACTCCTGATCTAAAATGGAATACGTACATCAAATCCGTTGTCAAGGTATCTGGAAAAATGACGAGATCCTTCTATCGATCCAGTAGATATCGATCTGCTGATGCAATTCTCTACCTATATAAAAGCCAGGTACGGCCAAGGATGGAGTATTGCTGTCACATCTGGGCAGGAGCTGCTAGGAAGACTTATCCTGCCTTGACAGTGTTCAGAATAGACTTTATAGCCTAGTGGGGGGTGCGCTTTTCTCTTCCCTGCAACCTCTCTCTCACAGAAGAGACGTTACGAGCCTGTCTGTTTTATCGTTATTTTCATGGCAAGTGCTCGTCTGAGCTCTAATCTATGCCCCCTCGCCAAACATTCACGAGAAACATTCGTTTGGCTGTAAATTTCCCCCACCCTTTATTTGTGCCTAACCCTAAACGTACATTCCATGAACAAAGCTTCTTAGAATTGCACGCCTGTAGAACTCTCTTCCGATTGCCTGCTTTCCAGCTGACTACAATTTGATTGTCTTCAAGTCCAACATAAACAAATTCTTGATGAACTCCCCCTAAGTAATCCAATTTACAAAATTCCAACTACTTATGTTTACTATGCTATAATCATATTGACTAATGTATACCCATTAACCCTTATCCTCGAGTGGCATCCGAGCCTTGATAAGTGATGATTCCTGTGTAAAAAAAAGAAAACAATTACCAAACTAAACTTCATGAATAAATATTTGAAGATATAAACACTTTAAAATATTAAAAATTTTTGCCAGAAAGATTGAAATCGAAAAGGTTTGATATGGCGTAAAACGAACCAAACCAAAACAAACCAAACACTATAAAAATATTTGAAGTTTTATATATATTATATATATTTAAAGCATACAAACCATTTTGCAAAATTACTGAATTCGACATTAAATAACCTGAAAAGGCTTGATATGCCATCAAACAAAATGAGAAAACCAATTTTCATTGTGATCCACTCGGTAAAATCATCATAATAAAGACAAACGTGCATTTATTTGTGTTTGATATAAATAAATATGTAAAAAATACAGATACGCACGTGGTTGTCTTTCTAATCTCATATTTCGAATTCCGTTTTCCCCCGTGCTTCTAAAAAGTGGATTACTACCAAACTATATATATATATATATATATATATATATATATATATATATATTGGACATTTAACTATCTCTCTCTCTCTCTCTCTCTCTCTCTCTCTCTCTATATATATATATATATATATATATATATATATATATATATATATATATATATATTGGACATTTAACTATCTCTCTCTCTCTCTCTCTCTCTCTCTCTCTATATATATATATATATATATATATATATATATATATATATATATATATATATATATATTGGACATTTAACTATCTCTCTCTCTCTCTCTCTATATATATATATATATATATATATATATATATATATATATATATATATATATAATGGACATTTAACTTTAGTTTCAGTAAATTTAGTAATTTTTCTTTGCATGACTTACCTAACTACATCAATAACTCCGTCTTCCTTTTTTTTAAAACGTGTTTTACTTTGAATCAGGAATAAACAGTCTTCCCTTCATGATTGACATATATTAGCAGAAGAGGGATGCTTATAGTAAGACTTGAATATATATATTATTTTTTAAAAGCAGTAATCAAGGACCACGCGTGTTTAAGAGCCCTACTCCTCTTCAGCGTAGCTTGACTGTTGTTAGGATTCGACCCTTGGGCCTTATGTATTTTGTATTTTAGTCCAGCGCCCTAATTCATTACGCTATGATGCCATAGACGATTTTTACTGCTTCGTTTTTATCGTTACCATAGCGTAATGGATTAGGGCGATGAACTGAAATACATAAGGTCCAAGGTTCGAATCCTAACAACAGTCAAGCTACGCTGAAGAGGAGTAGGGCTCCGAAGCACGCGTGTCCGTAGATTACTGTTTTAAAAAAATAAAAAATAAAAAATACGCCCCAAATAAACAAATGGGCTACTTCCTAAGAAAAACACCCGTTCTCCGAGGCGAAGACATTAAACTTAATATAATGTTTAAAAAATCAACAACAACAATATATATATATATATATATATATATATATATATATATATATATATATATATATATCACTTCTCAATAGGGTCAACCGAAAATAGGGAGCATTGTAGACTTAAATAAATAAATAAATAAATAAATATATATATATATATATATATATATATATATATATATATATATATATATATATATACACACATAATTCTATAGTGCTCACTATTTTCGGTTGACCATATTGAGAAGTGATGTACAAACTGCTATTAAGCGATTTTCTTTGTGTAAACAAATCGAGCTTCGGCATATGGACGATGTCAAAACATCGTTAATTCACTATCCGCACAACAACAGCCGTATAGCGTAATGGTTAGAGGCTTTGACTGTCATTATGGCGGTCGGGTTTCGATCCTGGCTTGAGGTAGTTGCCTGTGTAGCCGCACTGATGAGCTGCGAGACAGTGCTGCATGTGGAGGACTATATATATATATATATATATATATATATATATATATACATGTACAAACGTAGAACACAAAGGAATATCATATGAAAACTGAAACTATAGTTTTAAGTTACCCCCCCCCTACGTCCCCATGCACCTGCCCAACTATTTTTTGCGTGTGACTATAAACTGACGCCACACCAAATAATCGAGGAGGGTCAAGGAGAATGGAATGGAAGAGAAAGCACTAGTCAGACCTCCGCTGGATAAGTGCAAAGAGGACTGGGAGCTTGGGGAGGCTTATTGCCATCCAAATTCAAGTGAATGGTCGCTGCCAACGAGAAATCAATGTTAACTGGCTGTTAAGATAACGCAAATTCATCTGCAAATGCTATTGAAAGAGATGGAGAATACTGAAAATCTGGGGAGACTTGTTGTCACCCAGACTCCAGAGAACCCCACAACTTGTCCTCAAAGAAAAATCTACGATAATGGCCTGTGTGTCTGTTCCTGGTGAGTAAATAATAATAATAATAATAATAATAATAATAATAATAATAATAATAATAATAATAAAAAAATAGATAGAGGATAAAAATATAATATAAATAACAAAAATAATAAAAATTCTGGTAATAATAAAAAATGAATTAAATGAAAATAATAATCCAAATGATCATAATTATGTCATAATAATATTATTTCCTATGTAATAATTGAACTGCAGAAATCCCCCTCTGTACCAAAGTATCGTAGGTTTTCAACACCTAATGCCAAAAACGAATTCAATACATCTAGCCTATCAGCCACTATTATATGCAGCTTTCGCTCACCACTATAAACACATTCAGCCGTGATAGTAAAATGCTACATTCCACCCAACGAGCATCACCATCACAATCGCAACATCTTAAGAGGAAGGAGTTCTTACTCTTCTCTCTAGATCTTTAGTCCTACAATTACTACCAGTTATTACCGTGTCCTATTCTACATATTTCAACTATAGTGTGATTACACCCTCTGTAACTGGCTAACACAAACATAGACATAACATATTCTTTCTGATTTCCGAATACTAAATAATAACAGCTCCCTAGTAATCTTCCGCCCTTTCTAATTGGCTGAGACCGGAATTCTTATATTTCAAAATGAAACTAATTCTTAGATAAACGAACACTTCTAAAAGTTTACAAAAATGGCATCGCTCTCAACATGAGGCACTATCGCTAAAAAAAAGAATGGCATCAATTGAAATGAATGGCTCTCGTCTTGAGGAGGCCTCATGTTTTGACAAGCTTCTGGGCTTGATCTTTACTCCTGATTTTAAATGGAACACATACATTAAATCCAAGGTCACTGGAAAAATGGTGGGATCCTTCTATCGATCCAGTAGATATCTCACTGCTGATGCAATTCTCTATCTATATAAGAGCCAGGTACGTCCAAGGATGGAGTACTGTTGTCACATCTGGGCAGGAGCTGCTAGAAAGGACTTATCTTGCCTTGATAGAGTTCAAAATAGACTTCGTAGCCTTGTGGGAGACGTCCTTTTCTCTTCCCTGCAACCTCTTTCTCACAGAAGAGATGTTGCGAGTTTGTCTCTGCTTTATTGTTACTTTCATGGCAGGTGCTCGGCTGAGCTCCATTCTATGGTCCCCCCTCGCCAAACTTTCACAAGAAACATCCGTCTAGCAGAAAACACTATCACTAGTTTCCCCCACTCTTTATCTGTGCCTAAACCTAAACGTAGATTCCATGAACAAAGCTTCTTTCTTAGAACTGCACGCCTGTGGAATTGTCTTCCGTTTTCCTGCTTTCCAGCTGACTACAATATGGTTGTCTTCATGTCTAACGTAAACAAGTTTTTCGATGAGTCGTTCCATATAAGTTAACAAATTTACCGAATCTCTATTACTAACGGTTACTATATTGTCCAATTTCTACTGTACACTCTTTAATCCTTATCCTCGAGTGACCTATTGGCCTTGATAAGTGGTGATGCCTATGTAAAAAAAGAAGTACAAACATTTTAACGACTCACTATCATACACTTAAATACTGACAACATTAATTACTGACACCAACGTGCACAAGTAAATAACTTTATATACATGACTTCTTTCCCGTCTTTGCTTGAACGCCTGGAAGATTCACAAAAAGTGGTTTCGGAATCTAAACATATACAAAGTACCGACACGGCACTATCCCCCCCTCCAAAAAAAGTTAAAAACCTGCCCTAAAAAAACAAAACAAAAAAAAAAACATGTTTTCCGGATTTTACTAAATATGTCCGACTAAAAATTATGTACGATCAATGTACGACTAATTGCCGTTGCTGATTAAAGCAACGTCCACACAGACGATCGACTGATTCTGTCAGTGTAAAATATCGTAAAACAAAACAGTAAAACAAATTTACTAAGAGAGTTTTTTTTTGGCAACTATCTTTTTAAGTCCATACCTAAACAGATCTTTTTAAGTCCATACCTAAACAGATCTTTTTAAGTCCATACCTAAACAGATCTTTTTAAGTCCATACCTAAACAGATCTTTTTAAGGCCATACCTAAACAGATCTTTTTAAGTCCATACCTAAACAGATCTTTTTAAGTCCATACCTAAACAGATCTTTTTAAGTCCATACCTAAACAGATCTTTTTAAGTCCATACCTAAACAGATCTTTTTAAGTCCATACCTAAACAGATCTTTTTAAGTCCATGCCTAAACAGATCTTTTTAAGTCCATACCTAAACAGATCTTTTTAAGTCCATACCTAAACAGATCTTTTTAAGTCCATACCTAAACAGATCTTTTTAAGTCCATACCTAAACAGATATTTACTAAAGAAAACTCCCGATTGTTATTAAATATTCTTTCTTACACGATCTAGTAAGTCGGTTAGCGTAAAAAATGTTGTTATAAAAACAATGGCACTTTAGTTACAGTCGACCCAGAGGGCAACTTTTTTTTTTTTAAATCTTTGTAAAAAATAAATGGATAGATAAATAAATAATGGAATAAATCGCAGTCACAATTTTCAGTCGAGAGATTTTTTTTGGCAAATTAAATTTTACAAGCGACCTTTTTTTAAAATTTGAATTTTGTAACACTAAAAAATCTTTGTAGAAAGTAGAATACGTTAAAGATCTTCGTTCAAATAAACAAGTTCTTTATCTTTATTATTTTTTTAAATTATGTGATTTTTTT
>NC_136488.1:162201595-162221595 GCF_053919585.1 Euprymna scolopes
TCGGTCTACAGAGATGAACCTTCATATATAAGGTATTTGAATCCATGCAAAACTTTATATTTGGGTTTTAGCCCGGAAAAATCGGTGAAAAAGTGTGAAAAAAAAAATTTGCCAGATGAAGGTCGAATGCCGGCATTACGAATGCATAACGTAGTAGCTATTGGTTCATGTTTTAATTTTTAGCCTTGCAGTAAACATCTTTTCATAGCCCAGTCATTGACGGCAGAGGCAAAATAAATCGTGAGCTGAGCGTTTTGGTTTCGATTCTCGGTGGTGGCGCATGAGTCTTTTTTTTTTTTTAATCCTTACTATATATTGCATCCAATCTATCTCTCAATCTATCTATATATCTATAAAAGTAAAAATGTCTGTCTGCCTATGGTAGTTAAGGAAGACTATTATACAGAAAGGCATTACTTTACATATTCACACTTTTTAATATATGCATATGCACATAACCTAATCAACACTACATAGGGCCCGAGCAAAGCCGGGCGGAACTTCTAGTATATATATAAACTAACGTATAAAATTTTTTTACCTAGATTTAAAACAGGCCAAGACACTAGACATCCACGCTAAATAGCACAAACAAAGGATTGGGTCAACCGAAGGTCAACCAGGCCTTTGTCCTGTAAGTGCTTGCTCACTGGCTGATTAGGAAGGGTGGGTGGATACTAGAAAGCTGATTGGCTAACTAAAAACTCAATAGACGGTGCGTATATAAAAACGCGAGACAACCACAAAATCCTCGCATAAGCCCGAAGAATCCTAGAGTGGATGAAACGCGAAATATTCAGTGTAGCTTAATCGCCATATATATTTTATAACTTACTATATATATATATATATATATATATATATATATATATATATATATATATATATATATATATATGTGTGTGTGTGGGGGGGTGTCATATGAGGACATTTTCTCTTAAAAATATGAAGGAATTACAATTTCTTATACAAAATAATATAATTAGCCTAAAATAATAAATAATATATAATCTAACAAAAAATATTAACTAATAAATGATATATAATGAAAATATTTATTAATATAATTGAATTTTATAATAATATAATAATACTTGAAATATTATTAAATAAAATTAAATATGAAATATAATACAAATATAAATATAAATAATATATAAATTGAAATAATATATAAGATAATATAAAAATATTACTTTAATATTAGGAAATGAAAATATCCTTTTAAGCGTTTCTGGAAACTTTTAAGATATTGTCTTTTTGTTAAAAAAAAAGTAATCCATTTTGTTGGTTCGAGAAGGTTCCAAAACTAAGTGTTCTAAATTATTGGATTCTGGAACATTCTCCAGCGATTACTATAAATAGAAGAGTATGCGTTTGGAAAACCGGTTATTGATTCATACACCAACCTCAAAGGGACACGAAATTGTGGCGACCTTCTTGCTAGAATCAAACTCCGGCCAAATAACGAGAAATGAATGAAACCTAGTCGTAAATAAGCACACTTAAGTACTCTTAACTTATGGTGTATTGCTAAAACAAAAACCTGTATTATCTCCCTTAGATCATTCTGTTTACTGTAAAATAGTTTTTGATGCATTTACTTTTTTTGTTTACAATAATTTTTTTTCTTTTTAACTCAATTCCCTGTTTCTTTTTTAATTTTCTGCTTTTATTAATAATATATATGTTGCAGTGAATACATTTAGTCATCACAATAACGTAATACACACACACCTATATATTTTTTGACATGGAGGTCACCACTTATCAAGGTCCGGAAGCCACTCGGGGATAAAGGTTATTGTGTGTACAGTAATCAATGGGATAGTATCGTAGTAATCATTAGTGTTGGAGATTTGATAAAGTGTCTTACTTAAGGGGGCGGTTCATCAGGAATTTGTTTATGTTGGACTTGAAGACATCCAAGCTGTATATATATATATATATATATATATATATATATATATATATATATATATATCATATATATATATATCATATATATATATATATATATATATATATATATATATATATATATATATATATATATATATATGAGATATAGACACGGAGCGAGAGAGAGAGAGAGAGAGAGAGAGAGAGAGAGAGAGAGAGAGAGAGAGAGAGAGAGAGAGAGAGAGAGAGAGAGTTAGTTATCCACAGACAGATTGTATTACAAATCGGTACGTTATTTGGCTGCTGGTAAGGTGGTTATGCGAAATTCTATGATTAAACATTGTCAAAACACCTAAGCTTTATTTATTTACACAAAGAGCATTGCTTTATACTCTGGCGGCATTTCGTTATTTCGTTCCCCAATATGCTCATATAATTACTTCAGGGAAGATCACGTTTTTTCCTAACCTTTTATGCACGGTTCGTCCTTGAACGGAATGGAAACGTTTACTGAAAGAAATTAGCGTACTTAAACATGGTAAACGTTTTCCATCATTATATTTGTTGCTAAATTGGTTGTACGTCATTTGCAAGTTAAATTCATAAACTAATGAATTTATCATCATAAATTATAGATTCTAATGAATGGTGGTATATTACGAAACCACTACCATTTTAGATATTTACTACATACTAATGGCTGTGTAAATAGTAATACTGAGTGATAATAATGCTAATAATAAATATAATAATAGTAGTAATAATGATGATGACAATAATGGAGATAATGATAATAGTATATATATATATATATATATATATATATATATATATATATATATATATATATATATATATATATGATTTTTATTCATATTAATATATATTACATATGTATAATATTTTTATTTATATGGACAAGTATTACATAGTCGCTATACTGAACATGCTAATGTTTCGGACAACTGGTTGGCAAGAACCAAAAAACAAAACAAAAAACAAAAGCATCTGGTTCTCAAAGAGAGTTTTGAGAACCAAATGCTTTCATTGGCACATAAGCTTTATTACGTCACCGAACGAGGACTTTTGGTTCTTGCCAACCAATTGTCCGAAACATCAGCATGTTCAGTGCAGCGATTATGTAATATTTGTCTCTATAAATAAAAATATATATTTTTTTTTTTATTGAGCACTCTTAGTAACCTCGTCTCTCGACGGTGGCAATCTTTCTAGGGCAATTGCTCTTGACATATCTAAAGCCTTTGATAGGGTATGGCATAAAGGTTTACTTCATAAGATCGCTAGCTATGGTATAGCTGGAAAAGTCTTCTCAATTATTAAATCATTTCTTTCTGATAGGTTCATAAGAGTAGTAGTTGAGGGGCAAAAATCAGAAGCTGACAGTATTAATGCCGGTGTCCCTCAGGGATCCATCCTGGGCCCAACTCTTTTCCTGATCTACATTAATGATCTTCCAAATCATATCCTTACATCATTTGTAGACATTTATGCTGACGACACTACCATTTATGGTACCACATCTAAGACAGTAAACGAGCAAGTACTCTCCAATTCTCTCTCCTCTGATCTTGAGCATGTAGTACAATGGGGAAAGGAGTGGCTGGTTACTTTTAATGCATCTAAAACCAAGCTTCTCTCTTTACATCATCAACATTTTAATCCACATTTGTCATCAATTGAAATGAATGGCTCTTGTCTTCAGGAGGCCTCAAGTTTTGACAAGCTTCTGGGCTTGACCATTACTCCTGATCTTAAATGGAACACGTATATCAAATCTGTTGCCAAGGCCGCTGGAAAAATGGTGGGATCTTTCTATCGATCCAGTAGATATCTCACTGCTGATGCTATTCTCTATCTATATAAGAGCCAGGTACGTCCAAGGATGGAATACTGTTGCCACATCTGGGCAGGAGCTGCTAGAAAGGACTTGTCCTGCCTTGATAGAGTTCAAAATAGACTTCGTAGCCTCGTAGGAGATGTCCTTTTCTCCTCCTTACAACCTCTATCTCACAGAAGAGATGTTGCGAGTTTGTCTCTGATGTATCGTTATTTTCATGGAAAGTGTTCAACTGAGCTTCAATCTATGGTCCCCCCTCGCCAAACTTTCACAAGAAACACTCGTCTAGCTGTACACACTATCAATAATTTCCCCCACTCTTTATCTGTGCCTAAACCTAAACATAGATTCCATGAACAAAGCTTCTTTCTTAGAACTGCACGCCTGTGGAATTGTCTTCCGTTTTCCTGCTTTCCGGCTGACTACAATATGGTTGTGTTCAAGTCTAAGGTAAATAAGTTCTTGATGAGCCGTTCCATATAAGTTATTAAATTTACCAAATTTTCATTACTAATGATTACTATATTGACCAACTTCTACTGTACACTCTTTAACCCTTATCCTTGAGTGGCCTCTGGGCCTTGATAATGTGGTGATGCCTGTGTAAAAAAAAACAAAAAAAACCCAGAATTAGATAGAATCGAGCAATTGTATCGACAACTGACAACGCAAGACCCAAAGTGGGTTTCGATATACTGCATCTCATCAGTGACGTGCTCCGACATACGCGCGAACCCAGGTCGTCGCACTCATGAAGTGTGCAATACTGACGACCTAACCATATGGGCCATGGTGTAATCTATTGACTATGCCTCGATTTTTTAAATTCTTATATTTTTTATCCAGTTCTACATTCTACGATGTGACAAGCAACGCGTCATACAACTAAGATAGTTACTGCGTGAGTGCGACGACCTGGGTTCGCGCCTATGACGGAGTACGTCACTGATGAGATACAGTACATCGAAACCCACTTTGGGTCTGGCGTTGTCCGTTGTTGATGCAATTGTTCGATTCTATCTAATTCTGGGTTCTATCTTTATCGTGAAAGGTGTATGTGAACAGGTATTTATATATATATATATATATATATATATATATATATATATATATATAATCTCCTCTTAATGTCTAATATATATATATATATATATGACATAACCATATGAGAGATAAAGAGAGAGAGAGAGAGAGAGAGAGAGAGAGAGAGAGAGAGAGAGAGAGAGAGAGAGAGAGAGAGTTATCCACAGACGGTCTGTTTCACAGGTCTTCAGTGCGACTAGATTAGTAACTACCTCAAGCCTAGATTGAAACTCGACCTCTTCAAATCGTTACGTTATTTAGCTGCTGGTAAGGTGGTTATGCGAAATTACAATGATTAAACATTGCCAAAACACCTAAGCTCTATTTATTTACACAAAGAGCATTGCTTTATACTCTGGCGGCATTTCGTTATTTCGTTCCCCAATATGCTCATATATTCACTTCAGGGAAGAGCACGTTTTTTTCCTAACCTTATATGCACAGTTCGTCCTTGAATGGAATGGACACCTTTGCTGAAATCAATTAGCGTCATTAAATATGGTAAACGTTTTCCATCATTATATTTGTTGCTAAACTGGTTGTACGTCATTTGCAAGTTAAATTCATAAACTAATGAATTTATCATCATAAATTATAGATTCTAATGAATGGTGGTATATTACGAAACCACTATCCATTGGTTTTCTGACGGTTCCTGTATATTCGTTATTTCAAATTTGTATGCCCTTTTTTACACTATCATTTCAATTTTAACTTCCGGACGCGGGTCGCCCGGCATTGTTATTTGAAAATTTAATTTATTCAGATTTCGTATATATTATTAAAGAGTCAATTCTCTAGCGATTATTTCATATGATATACTAGCCTGGGTGCACGGCGTTACCCGGATGTTTGGAGGGGTGTGTTGAGCAAAAAATAAATAAATAAATAAAAAAAAGCGTGATGTCTTTGCCGTTGCGTCCATTGCACAACCGGAAGTGGCGACGGTTTAAATTAGGGCTAGTCAATCGAAAATGATTTTCGAAAATATTGACGATAAAAGCACATCTAAGAAAAAATAACAACTCTATAGTTAAATATTAAGATATATATAAAGAATAGAAATTGGTACTTGTATCAGAATCGGGGAAAATTGGAGTCGTCCCATCACTAATGTGAAACAGCGAAACAGTACTGTATGTGGATGACTATATATATATATATATATATATATATATATATATATATATATATATATATATACACACACACATATATATATATATATATATATATATATATATATATATATAAAACAGAATTTTCATATTATATGTATATATATATTACAAAATTTTCGAATTTTCATATTATATATTACAGAATTTTCATATTATATACATATATTACAGAATTTTAATATTATATATATATATATATATATATATATATATATATATATATATATATATATATATATATATATATATTACAGAATGTTCATATTATATATATATTACAGAATTTTCATATTATATATAGTATTAGACCTGACGGAATGGTTAATTGTAGGTATTGACCGTTTCATACCCCCCAAAAAGCTTCAGCAAAAACTTAACAGCCAGCCATGGTTCTCTCCAGAATGTGCTGCTGCCATTGCACACAGAAATCACTTTTTCCACTGCTTCTAACGTAATAGATGTATGGAAACTAAAGCCACTTTCAGGACTGCCAGCAACCATTGTAAGAAAGTAATAAAGAACGCAAGAGAGTTGTATGCTCAATCTGTTAAGTCCAAAGTAGCTGAGCAGTGGCTTGGTTCCCACCAGTTTTGGCAAATAGCAAACAGAATTCTGAACAGAACCGTGTGCTCCATCCCAACTATCATCAATGGACCTGAGGTAATCTCGTCAGCATCAGACGAAGCCAAACTCTTTGTCAAGAACTTTGCAGCTAATTCTACCCTTTGCGACCAAGGCCGCCAACCCTCAATATTTCCTCCTGTATCAGAAAACACGCTATGTGATATACGTATATCTGTACGTGATGTTGCCAAGCTAATCAAAAACCTTGATTCCAGTAAAGCAACTGGCCCTGACGGTATTCCAATTATAGTACTCAAAAAACTTCAACCTGAACTAGCGCCCATACTTACAAAACTGTTTAAACGTTGTCTTAAGGAGAATAGTTTCCCATCTCCCTGGAAAATTTCATCAGTATGCCCTGTATTTAAGAATTCAGGTGATCGCTCATCCCCCTCTCAGTACAGGCCAATAAGTCTCCTGTGCGTCATGAGTAAGTTGTTGGAATCTGTGTTAAATACAGAAGTAATCAACCATCTCAACAAAAATAACCTTCTTAGTGACACTCAATATGGTTTCTGTTCTGCTAGATCTACAGCAGATGTGCTTACAGTTATATCTCATAGGATTAGCAAATCTCTCGACGGAGGCCACATTTCTAGGGCAATTGCTCTTGACATATCTAAGGCCTTTGATAGGGTATGGCATAAAGGTTTACTTCATAAGATCTCTAGCTATGGTATAGCTGGAAATGTCTTCTCAATTATTAAATCATTTCTTTCTGATAGGTTCATAAGAGTAGTAGTTGAGGGGCAAAAATCAGAAGCTGACAGTATTAATGCCGGTGTCCCTCAGGGGTCCATCCTGGACCCAACTCTTTTCCTGATCTACATTAATGATCTTCCAAATCACATCCTTACATCATTTGTTGACATTTATGCTGACGACACTACCATTTATGGTAGCACATCTAAGACAGTAAACGACCAAGTTCTCCCCAATTCTCTCTCTTCTGATCTTGAGCACGTAGTGCAATGGGGAAAGGAGTGGCTGGTTACTTTTAATGCATCTAAAAACAAGCTTCTCT
The DNA here is from genome assembly GCF_053919585.1 of Euprymna scolopes. NCBI lineage: Eukaryota > Metazoa > Mollusca > Cephalopoda > Sepiida > Sepiolidae > Euprymna > Euprymna scolopes. The sequence goes on from NC_136488.1 coordinate 162,209,268, forward strand.
CTTTACATCATCAACATTCTGATCCACATCTGGCATCAATTGAAATGAATGGCTCTCGTCTTGAGGAGGCCTCAAGTTTTTACAGGCTTCTGGGCTTGACCTTTACTCCTGATCTTAAATGGAACACGTACATCAAATCTGTTGCCAAGGCCGCTGGAAAAATGGTGGGATCTTTCTATCGATCCGGTAAATATCTCACTGCTGATGCTATTCTCTATCTATATAAGAGTCAGGTACGTCCAAGGATGGAATATTGTTGCCACATCTGGGCAGGAGCTGCTAGAAAGGACTTATCCTGCCTTGATAGAGTTCAAAATAGACTTTGTAGCCTCGTAGGAGATGTCATTTTCTCTTCCTTGCAACCTCTATCTCGCAGAAGAGATGTTGCGAGTTTGTCTCTGATGTATCGTTATTTTCATGGAAGGTGTTCAACTGAGCTTCAATCTATGGTCCCCCCTCGCCAAACTTTCACAAGAAACACTCGTCTAGCTGTACACACTATCAATAATTTCCCCCACTCTTTATCTGTGCCTAAACCTAAACGTAGATTCCATCAACAAAGCTTCTTTGTTAGAACTGCACACCTGTGGAATTGTCTTCCATTTTCCTGCTTTCCGGCTGACTACAATATGGTTGTGTTCAAGTCTAACGTAAATAAGTTCTTGATGAGCCGTTCTATATAAGTTATCAAATGTACCAAATTTTCATTACTAATGATTACTATATTGTTCAATTTCTACTGTACACTCTTTAACCCTTATCCTTGAGTGGCCTCTTGGCCTTGATAAGTGGTGATGCCTATATATATATATATATATATATATATATATATATATATATATATATATATATATATAATAAAAATTCCATGTCGAATTTAGTCAAAACAATTAAATTTTAGATACAAAAACACCATTATAATTTGGTTACTCGAAAAATAAATAATTTTGCCGAAAAAGTTAAAAAGAATAAACATATATTCGTCCCTGCTAAGACAAAAAATTATTATAAACTTGATAATCCTACATATAAAAGACTTTTGGATAAAGAACTTAATAAATCTTATAAAATAGTCCCTCTTAAGACTTAAAATTCCATTAATTCTGAAGCTAAACATTTACTGACTTCTATGAATATTCATAACTTCACTGAAATAATTTTTCCGGGTACCCCTAGATTCACCCTCAAAGATCATAAATCTAATTTCTATGACAACCCCTCCATCAAATTGATCTGCCCATCTAACTCTGACTTAGGAACTGTAAGCAAAAATATCTTAGATAGAATCATCCCTTCTATTAAAGAAAAAAGTAAATTTCCCTCTTTGGCTGAATTCAGATTCCGTAATTAATTGGTTTGTCTCCCTTAAAAATAAACACCTCCTTAACTTCATAACCTTTGACATCCAAAATTATTATCAATCAATTTCTCCGATCCTTTTAAGTATGGCTCTAATCTTTGCTAAAAGAAATTCTGACTTAACTAATCTAGAAATTAAATTAATTCTCCTAGCGAGAAAGTCCCTTATACAATTTAACAATAAGCTTTGGACTAGAAAGGACACCGCTGATAATTTTGACATCTTGATGGGTGCTTCTGATTCTGCAGAACTTACTGATTTAGTGGCACTCTTATTACTGAAAGAACTTAAATACCACTTTAAACATATCCAAGGGGGCCTTTATAGAGATGATGCCCTTTTTACTATAATAGCCAGGCCAACAGAGTACAACAAAACAATTAAAAAATTACATAACTTCTTTAATAACTTTGGCCTTTCTATAATCATCGAACCAAACACAAAACTTCAAAATTTCTAGATGTTACACTTAATCTTACCACCGAAACTCCTAGCCCCTATCACAAACCTAACCTTACGCTTTTATACGTCCATATATCTTCTAACCACCCAAGCTCAATTATAAAATCTATAGTACCATCCGTCTCTAGAAGAATTTCTGCTCTTTCTGCTGATAAAAAACTTTTAATCAAAATGCTACTTTCTTCAATAATGCCTTAAGGAACTCAGGACACAAGAAAAAGATTAAATACAACCCTATGCTCCTCCTGCAGGCCGCCTTAAATCTGTAATCACACACAATATGACTCGTAAGAAACAAGTTCAAATAACAAGATCTGCCGCTATCAATAACAATGAACCAGTCTACATATATAATCCAAACCAAAATACTAATCGCAATACCTCTAACCCACCCAATCGCATCAGGAAAAAGAAAATATTTGGTTTAATCCTCCATTTAGCGTATATGTCAAAACTAATATACCTAAGGAATTCTTCAACATTGTGCAAAACTGTTTCAAATACCCACACAGATATAGTTCTATTTTCAATAAAAATTCAATCCGGATTTCTTGTTCAACAATGCCTAATTTAGCACAAAGAATCTTAACATCTAATAACAAAAAAATTAAATCAACCCCAAAAATCCCTTTCCCAATTAAACCCAAAACTAACTGTAATTGTAATAACAAACATCTTTGCCCACTCAATAATGATTGCATCCATAAAGATGTTATATATTCATGCACAATTACTGAGCTCCCATGCAATCCTCCCATAACAGACACTAATATTTCGTCTTCAAGTTATCCTTCTTCCCATCCTCCATCTGATATAGTTACTAATCCAATATACCACTCGAGCAGCCCCTCCATCTACAATCATACAACTACCAATAATAATAATGATAATAATATTAATAATAATAACAAGAATAATAATATTTCTCCTAACAGCCATCCTAACACTAACAACACTCATTATCCCCTCCAAAATAGTCCTCATACAATCATTGTCCCACCATTTGTTGAACATTATGAACAAAATTCAAACTATTTAACTAATACAAATCAGCAAATTAATATCAATACCAGACCTCGAGCTTTTAATAAAGTACATACATATATCGGCGCTACTTCAACATTAATTAAGAAAAGAATATAAAACCACATTTCTTCTTTTAACAACCATAATTCTAATAATAACCAAGGAACTTCTCTAACCACTTTAATTAAAAACTTGACTCTAATAATACCCCCTTCTCAATCAAATGGACTATCATAAAAAAATTAAGTCTTATACTCCAGGCTCTAAGTCATGTCGCTTCTGCACAACCGAAGCTATAATTATAATTACTTCCCCTCAAAGTAACAATATAATAAATTCTAAAAACGAACTGATCTCTTTCTGTAAACATAAGTCCAAATTTAATTATGGTAATTTTGAAATTACATAGTTATTACTTAAAACTTTCAGATAGATATATAATTTTTCTTTAACTTTATCGTTTTTTCTGCATACTTTCTTAATACTTTATAACTTAATAATCCTTTATTTTACTTCTTTATTTCTTCTTTGCTTGGCCGTTTTTTAATCTGCAATTTCCGTCTTAGTCTTTAAATATTCCTATCTATCTAATATATCAATCTAACCACACATCTATATCCTGTATTTATATTTACTTATATGTTCCTATATGCATTTACTTACATACTCAGATTATTTATCCGGAATTTGCAGATACCGGCCATCCTCTCCCCTCATAATGTTTTTATTTTTTATTTCAGATTTTATTTTTATTTCATATTTATTTTTTATTTATTAATTTATTTTTGTTTCCATTTAGTGTCTTTTAATAACTCTTGCTTTTCTTAAGTAATAACCTGTACATTTCAGCAGACCTCTTTTTTGCCTCATATTTTTCGCGCCTTTTAACGTTATTTTGCCTAGATCACTTTGACATTTGCTTTTCTATTTTATATTTAATTCTATCACTATTTAAGATTTTTTTCTTCTTCACTGATTTTTTAATCTTTTTCTTAACTGATTTTTCTTAATTACTTTTTGTCTCGGAAGACGTGTCAAACGCATATATTATTTTTCTTTTATTAATATTATTGGAATTTTTCCCCCTTTTTCTTGTACATATTTGTGAATTATTCCATGGATTTCGGCCTTTTGGATTATTTTGGATCATCTTCCAATGACGTGATTTCCTTGGATTTTACTTGTGCGAATGGAAATTTAATTAATTTTCTTGGGTTTATTTTTTTGGATTTTACCGTCATTGGATAATTTACCTTTCACCAGACTATCTATTCACATGAAATCACCTTTTTCTTCACCATGTTCCCTCTGCTCCGCTTTTTGTTATCAAGTAAGACCTTTGACTTACTTGCAGTTTCATCAAATACTTTTGTATGCAAAATCCGATCCCACATTTTGCTAATTCCTACCCTCTGATGAGAAGGAAAGTATTTCTTCGAAACTCTGCGGATTAAGGACTATCCACTTATTTAGTGTTTCCTTTTCAGATTAAATATGTTTTTAACTCTTTTTCAAAATGTTTTTTTTAACATGTTTTATTAAGTATTTGCTCTTATCTTCTCTTCTTCTCTTCTTCTTCTATATAAATAAAATGAACTCATTTCTTCCCGTCTGATTTTGACATTAATAGGATTAAAAATCAAGATATTTCATGCAAATATAATATGCACAAACGGCAGAACAATATCTGAGGTGTGTTATAGGCTTATTATTTCTCAAATTCCTTGATAATCTTAGATTTCTATACTTTTTCTGCTGAGAAGTCACGGCCAAAATCGGTTAAGATCAATGGAAGTGTTAAATATTTTCTCTCTAATAAATTCCTCCTCCCCCTGCCACCACTTAACACCGTTTGGGGATCGTTCACAAGGAACAGTTGAGAAGAGAACACCGGTTTGGCTTCGTAGTTCTTTCATGTGGAGTTATTTAAAATCACTAAACTAAGCTGCAGTGCTCTGTGGCGTAGTGGTTAGCGTGCTGGACAATTCACATTATATTTTCACGTTCGCGCCGACCTACCGTAGTCGTTTTTTTTTTTCCTAAACAACTGGAATGGACTTTTCTTGGTGGCCGAACTGTTAACGTTGCAGATTTTTTTTTTTTCACACTTTATTTTCCTACTTTTACTCATGACTCCGGGGTTGATCCTTCCTACTTACCTACCATAACATTTTTTAAAACTCCCCCCGTCCCGGAAACAAACACTCGGGCAACGCCGGGTACCCCCGCTAGTATATATATATATATATATATATATATATATATATATATATATATATATATATATAATTTTTAGAATTATTTTCACAACTGCAAGCTTTCGAATCTCAAGTGATATTTGCTATAGTATGGCTCTGAGGGTTTCTTTATCAGTCATCTTAAGCACTTTTGATCGCTGTAATCGTGATTTTTTTTTGTGTGGCTGCTTTTTTGTTGTTTTTCTTTTATATTTGTTATTTTATCTGAAGTTTTGTTGAGAAACTAATTAAAATTACAAAAACGTGAGAATTCTTTAGTCTAAATTGGTTTCTGATTTCTAGACGAATTACGCATGCTCAGTCGAGCTCAACAACAGACATCATGTTATAATTAACATGAAAAATAAAAGTACTTTGGCTTGAAGTAAATCAGAAAATAATAACATGGTTGAATGTATTTGATACTTTGTTGGTATGTAAGGTATAGATTTCAAACGCATCGCCGGATTATCATTACAAAAGGTATGCGGGCTATTTAAAAATGGCACAACTGTCCGAACCATGCAACCTACGTTGCAGACAACTGAATGGGAGATATTGTTGATTAAAAGTATGTAGCCATGTTCAAACGAAAACCTAGCTGCGTAGAGCAGTGGTTCCCAACCTTTTTTACACAACGGCACACTATTGTAAAATACCAGGTTGAGAAACTGGCGCAGCTTATCCTTCTCTCGAAGATAGATGGGACTCTCTTAAGCCGTGGTAGACACCCCATCTAGTGATGGCGTCACAATAAAAATACCCTTGATAGCCCTGGCGAAGCATCAAGTATTCAGCTACTGACAAGATTTGAATTACACTACAAACTCGTGTAGTGAGTTCAATCTCGGCTACGGCCGCGCTGGATGGATGGATTGAGTTTATTTAAATTTTCGCACCACACATATAAAAAATTATTATTTTCTATTCATAAAGCCTTTTTTGTAATAATAATAAAAAAAACATTATATAAGGAGAACTCGAATTCACATAAATCAACATCTCATGTATTCAATATCTAATATGAAATAATAATGATGAATGTCAGTGGGACAAGTTATGCCTGGTGTTTTTTAACTACTGCTGCAATATGTGAATGAATGTGAAAATGAGACACTCTAATTTTTTTTTTCAATACTTTTAAGTCATTCACGTTTTTTTCTTTTTAATGTTGTTAAGGTAAAGCATTCCAAGTATAATTTCGATGGCTTTTTACTTAGAGTTAAAATTAAGTGGTGTTATCATAGTTACGGAATTATTAGTAGGCATTGATTTTTTTATTAAACTATTTTATTAAACTTCTAACTATTATCTCTCCGTAGCACACCAGTAATCATTCCGCGGCACAGTGGTTGGGAACCACTGGTGTAGAGAATAGTTCACACGGTGGAACGATAAAATTGTCGCCCTAAAGAAAACAACACTACAGTTTTATTTTTAAACTTTTATTGAAAAAAATCAATTCTGGTAACTTGATTATGTAGTAGAGCTGATATTTATTCAATTTAGCCGCCTTCAGCCCCAATCACCGCCTCAATATGGGTGTGAAAATGGGAGCATACCTTTTCCACAATTGCCGACGGGAGCAACGATCAGGCTAACTTTGGTGTTGTGAGAGGTCATGTTGGTGATGCTCTCGACGTGTGACCAAACGAAGTAGTCCGGCGGGTTCAGGTCGGAGGAGGAGGTAGGCCAGTGAAAGAAGGGTACAAAGTCGTAGCACTCCTTCTGACGCCAAGCTTTGGTCTCTTTTGACTTGTGGGTCAGCGCAGAGTTTTGCTGCCACACCCAGGATCTGCCAGCGGCCACCTGATTGCCAAGCAGATCACCACACTCTTCAGCATATCTAGGTACACTTTGGTGTTGACTTTCGAAGATGTGAGGTGGCATGATGTGCCCCTCACTTAAAACCACAGCAAATACCATAACCGTTACCGGAAACTTTGTTGAGCTGTGTCTTCAAGTGTTGAACCGGATTTAGAGTTTGAGAGTGCTGGAAATGGTCCTGTTGTCATAACAGATCGGTAGAGAGCAGGAGTTGTACAGCGGCACATTTCCAACCTTGCTTGTTGAACATTGTGTCACTTTCAGACATGATAGAAGGCTCCTATCGCTCTTGGGGTTTGTACACAACCGACCAACTAGTAGATGGTTTGCAACAAAGAAAATAAAAACGGTTTTCATCCAATGGAAATGGAATCATGTCGTCTTTTCTAGGACGACAATTTTATCGTTCCACATTTTACTTCTAGAAAATGTTTCAAATTTAAAGCTGAAACTGACTTGATTCTAAAAAGAAATTGAAATTCAGTATGACTGGATGTGCACTAAATATAATTAGATCTATTACATCCAAACAGTATAACATTAATGTGGGAGTGCTTCAGGAGTCGATCCTTGGACCACTATTATTCCTGATATTCATTAACGACCTCCCTGATAATATTGTGTCCGAGATGGGTATATCTGCTGATGATACAACGCTCTATAACACGCATGAGGGAAGAACGGATGTACACAAATCTAAAACAATGGCACAATACTTAGAAAATGACATCCAAACCGTTGAGGAATGCGGCCGCAAATGGATGGTAGCTTTTAATGCTCGTAAGATTAACTTGCTCTCCTTTAACAATTACAAGATGCCTCTCCGACCACCGATATCCATGAAAAATAACACCCTACCTGAGAATTCTTTCTTCAAAGTCCTCAGCTTAACATTCACGAGCAATATGAAGTTGAACAAATGCATGGAACACATTGCGAAGGCTGCTACAAAGAAGGTGGGTCCCTCTATTGTGCTAGAAGACTACTCATACCTGAGAGTATCCTGGACCTCTACAAGGCCACCATTCGCCCATGCATGGAGTATTGTTGCCGCATCCGGACTGGTGCATATACATCTAGTCTCTCTTGGATAGGGCACAAAAAAGAGTTTTCAATTTAATAGATCCCACTTTGTCAACTAAGCTCCAACTCCTGTCCCATCTCTGTGCCTGTTATACAAATATTTTAATGGAATGTGTTCTGATGAACTCGTTTCACTTTTGTCCTCTCGACGTACATATCGCCGATAAACCTGCTTAGCAACAAAAGTACACCCCTTCACTGTTCAGGTCCTCAAATGCCAGAAAGCTTTCTATTCTAATAGTTTCTTCCCTCGAACAGCTAGACTTTGGGATTCCCTTCCTGTTACCTGCTTCCCTGATTGTACTGATATGCAGAAGTTTAAATTAGGTGTAAATTAACATCATGTTAATTCTTCTTAAGCATGGTCCCAAATAATAGCTTTTTACGCCCGAGTGGCGATATATCTTATTAGGAGTGAACGTGAGTAAAAAAGGAAAAAGAAAATCTTGCTTAACTATTATACAATAACTATGCACTAAATTTAATGCAAATCTGAAATATTTTTGTTCTTGCATTGGATGTTGTGCCTATACAGTAGAACCCCGGGATACGGCATTAAAAATTAGTAACAAAATGCAGTACAGTATATAATAAACATGTGTATAATCAAATATTATAAATAAAATCGCAAGGCGGGGCAAATACCGTAACCAGTGGCCGGAAAAACATCGTATTCTATATCGTAACCTGAAAAAAAACGTATCCTAGGCCCACCGTATACCGAGGTTCTACTTTATTTTCCCCCTTAAAATCCTTTAAAATCCTTTAAAATCCTTTAAAATCCTTAAAATCCTTTAAAATAGACAAAAGAAACTAAACTTTAAGGAGTATTTATTAATTAATGACTTAATTCCCATTTTTAAAATTTCACAAGAATCGGAGGTTATTTGAATTCTGATTAATAGATTCAATCTTTTCTTTATCTTCTTTGCATGAAGCTAAATTAAACTAAATATAACCCGCATTATTTACACCTACATCTAACAGCGGTGTTCCATAATTCAGAATGATCAGTTAATTAGTTTAGGAGTAATTCTGTACCAACTCCACTAGCAGTGGCAGCAGGTGCATAACACATATGCAAATGGCCAAGCCAGTGCGCAATGTGACGTTACAGCGGAGGAAGAGAAAGGAAAGAAAACGAAAAAATGCACTACGTGGCTAGGAACGGAGAAGAAAATGAACGTTTAGCCCCGTGGTGGCGAAAGACTTTTAACTTCATGGCAGACGACATAAAGGAAGAGGCTTTTAAAATGAGAAACAATGCGTTATCTTGGAAGAACCACGAATAAATGAATTTCATTCTTTATTTTTTGTTTTCCTTTGTGACTGTCTCAGATACAACGTGTGGGGTCTAAGGCTTAAAAACTAACAACAAATCTTGAAGAAGAATAATGACTACGTTACAATTTTTCATCACTTTGTTCCAGATTGGAATGTAGCATCCTTTTAAATTAAGGCTAGTCAATCGAAAAGAGGGGACGACTTTCGAAAATATCGGCAAAAAAAAACAAAAAAACAAAAAAAAAACGACCCCTCCCTGTTGAGGATGAAGGAATTAATCTTTATTATATAACGTAAAAATAATAGCCTGTTAAATATTATTCGAATACATAAAACGGATATGAATTTTTAAAACTGGGTTAATCAGCTAATGACATAATTTGATTTGGAAACAATTAATTGTAAAATGGATACACCTTACCGACATTAAATTAATTAAACTAATCACAATCTTTGTTGATCGGACGATCTCATTCGTTTTTTTTTTCTCATCAACCTCTCTCTCTCTCATAGACTTATTGTTACTAATATCAGCCATTTCTATAAATACTTGTATGGCATGTGATCTTCAAAATTGTATGATTTATTCCCTGCTTCCTTTGTTCCAGTTCGTTCGACTTATTAGTCTAGTGGTCCTCATTCATTCACTACTTTGATACATCATTGCAATGTGGTCTTCAGAATTGTTTTGTTGCATAGTGGGTGTGCATATTATTAATAGGGACTGGGAGAGACATTTATAACTGAGGCTGAGATGTTTACATTCTTGGTACATCGTAATATATTTGATAAAACAATTTTATTATTTGCAAACACAAATGACAATTCAATTTGTGGATCTACACAGTACAGACATTTATGCAGTACTTTAAACTCGTGAAAATCTGTCGATTCTGTCCAAAGTTTTAGACATACATACATACATACATACATACATACATACATACATACATACAAGCGAGATTTATTCTGGTATATGTCCCTAGGATTCGCTACCGCATTCGATATATATATATATATATATATATATATATATATATATATATATATATATATATATATATATATATATGTGTGTGTGTGTGTGTGTGTGTGTGTGTGTGTGTGTGTGTGTGTAACGATTAACGTAAAAGATATATAAATGTTTATTTTACTTATTTGTTGACGTATAGGAATCCAAAATATCCTTTTTAAAAAATGCTTTTAAGCGAAATGTCTTTCAAATAATTTCCTTCTAAAAGAGCATCTTTTCGGTCGTTACTAACGATCTTCATCAGTATAATGATGCGTGTGCGTGTGTGGTGGATGGGATAGAAGAAAAAAAGAATGCAGCCAATGAGATGAAGAAATGCACCCAATTAGTGTGTGGTTTCGTGGATCTTTTCTATCCTTCAGAGGTTAGAGAATTTTGAAAGCAAATCTAGCACGATGGGAACATATAAAAACATGTAACATATAACAACATCGATTCCATGTAACAGCCTGACGAACCTTACGAGGGTGAAACGCGGAAAATTCTACGGAACTTAATTGCTATATATATTTTTAAAACTTACTACTTACTACTTACGTATTCAGCACTATCGAAGTAAATACTGAAAATAGATACATAAAATTTTATGTAGATACATAAAAGCAAATTATATATACTAGCGGGACCTGTGGAAATTCCAAAGAGGACTCATTCATATGTAATGTATTGATGTTGGCATTCTGTAGATGTTCAGTGTAAAAGGAGACGCTCTGATATTATTGTAGCTTTTTTTTTTGTTGTTAAAACTGAAAAAGTATTTATCTAAGCTAGCACGAACGCCCGGCAAAGCTCAGTCGTAAAGTACGCTTAAATATGATATTTAAATTCTTGCAGATTTCGTATATATTATTATAGTTAATGCTTTATCGATTTTCATATATTATAATGTTGTGATTTCAAAAAAAAAAAAAAATATCCATATGATTTGGGTGTATTAGCTTGAATAGAAACCGAAATAATATTATATAAATATATATATATATATATATATATATATATATATATATATATATATATATATATATATATATAACTTGAGTTCCTTCAGCCATAATCGAAACCGAAACCAAAACTTATGAAGAATTTTTGATAAAATTATTTAGAATATATATATATATATATATATATATATATATATATATATATATATATATATATAGAGAGAGAGAGAGAGAGAGAGAGAGAGATTACTGGAGTGCCATCAGTTATAATCGAAACCGAAACTAAAACTTATGAAGAATTCTTGGTAAAATTATTTATGACAAGAAATGGGAGTACATAACAATCAAACGACCCGGATGTAAGCGTGACACAGAAAATAACTCACACGCTATCGTATTAATATATAGATTTGTGGTATTAATGTTCAAAATCATCCATTCATATTGCAATAAATCTTTCTCATACACTAAATCAGCTAGTCTGGTTTATCAAATTAACCCTTGTAAACAAAAAAGTTACAATGACTATATATGTTATCATATGTTATCTCTCTTCTCTCTTCTCTCTCTCTCTCTCTCTCACACACACACACACACACACACACACACATATATATATATATATATATATATATATATATATATATATATGTTCTGCTTGTTCCTTTTTAATTAGTCTGTACGTTATGCTTTGTAAAAGGCCAACTACAATTTTAGAAGGCTAACCTGTGTCAAAATGGCCAAATTTGCGAAATTTGGCTTATGAAAAAGCAAGCCTGGCAAGTATATTAGAGTAATCTATCTTTGATGTAGCCTCGTTTTCGAATATCATTATAATGATAATATATGATCATTGCTGTAATAGTGTGAGAAAGTAACTCGTCCTAATTTTGATGTAGAGCGGGTTTTTGCCCAAGAAAGAAGCCAGCGAAAGATTTGAAAATGAATAAATAAATAAAACAGAGGAAAAAAGGAAGAATATTATCTGCCAAGAGGTGCTAAACTGAAGGCGTAAATTAAAGATTATCGCTTACAATGAGATTTTATTATTTGTATTGAACTATGTAGCACAACA
>NC_136488.1:162226595-162264095 GCF_053919585.1 Euprymna scolopes
CTCTTCAAAGATTTGCTTTCTCACCCGTTGAGAAGGGTCCAGTTAGGGGATGGGAGGTGAAGTAAACTGAATCCGCCACTGCTACCGAAGTAGACATGTATATAAAAACATCATAGTCTGGCATCCTTTCTTGACCTGAAAGTAAAGACTTACATAAAATCTGTAGCAAAGATCACTGGAAAAATGGTTGAATCATTCTACTGCTATCATGTTGTTAGTCTACCGGAAAACACCGGAAAGTAAAATAGTCGATTATTATGATGAGTATTATTATTTTAGATAGAAAAGTGTTATTGATGCGGGAAGTTATGTTAAGTTAAAATTTTTACATTTAATAGTTCACAGCAATTTTAACTTGATGTTAACTTGATAGATGGAATTTAAGCTAACCATAATATAAACAAAGATATGTGACAAAAAACTGGCAAGGATCTTTAGGCTACATATAGTGATGAAGTAATGGAAAAGATAGATTTTGAGACGTAAATTTTAGTTGCGAGAGAGATTAGTTCGATACGCAACGCGTTAGCGGACGGACGAGGTTTTGGGACAAGACGCCTGTGTAATTCAGAAGGGAGCGACTTAGCAAAATGTAGCCTTATACAAAGCGTGTCAACTCTGGAAAGGAATCCAGCAGGAATAAATAAAACAGTCATATATAAGGTTGGTGCAAAAACAATATCGTTTTCTCACATATGTTACTTTTATATATGATTTCTGAATTTATTCATTCATATATCATTTTGATACGCGTTTTTCGCTCTATCGAATCATGTAATTCCTTACCGTTCTCAATCTCTTCATTCATTTTTTAGGCTTTTCGACAGCATGGGCAAAATTCAAATCCACACGATTTTCTTGTTCCAGTTCAAACTCGGCCGAAAAGCTGCTGAGACGGTTCGTAATATCAATGATGCGTTTGGCCCAGAAACCACTAACGAACGCGTGGTACAATGGTGGTTCAAAAAATATTGCAATGATGACGAGAGCTTCGGAGATGAAGATGATCGCGGCCGGCCAACTGTGGTTGATAACGAACATTTGAAAGCGTTAATTGAACCGATTTTTTTTTTATATATGGTAGTCAGCACTTATCAAGGCCTGGAAGCCACTCGAGGATAAGGGTTATTGCGTATACAGTAATCAAGGGGATAGTATCGTAGTAATCGTTAGTATTGGGGATTTGATAAAGTGTCTTACTTAAGGGGGCGGTTCATCAGGAATTTGTTTATGTTGGACTTGAAGACATCCAAGTTGTAGTCAGGTGGGAAATAGGCAAACGGAAGAGAATTCCACAGGCGTGCACTTCTAAGAAAGAAGCTGTGTTCATGGAATCTACGTTTTGGTTTAGACACAGATAAAGAATGGGGAAAATTATTGACAGCGGTTTCAGCTAGACGGGCGTTTTTTGTGAAAGATTGGAGAAGGGGGGACCAGAGATTGTAGCTCAGACGAGCACTTGCCATGGAAGTAACGATAAAACAAAGACAGGCTCTCAACGTCTCTTTTGTGGGAGAGAGGTTGCAGAGAAGAGAAAAGGGCACCCTCACTAAGCCACGAAGTCTATTTTGTACTATGTCAAGGCAGGATAGGCTGTTTTTAGCTACTGCCCAGATGTGGCAGCTGTACTCCATCCTTGGACGTACTTGGCTTTTATTCTTGCAAAACCACATGAGAAGTTGCTGTTGAACTCGAGATCGACCACTCAACAGTCGTTCGTCATTTAAAGCAAATAGGGAAGTAAAAAAAGTTGGATAAATTGGTGCCGCATGTATTGAACGATAATAAAAAAAATCGTTTTGAGGTGTCTTTTATGCTCCTTCTACGTAACAAAAACAACCCATTTCTCGAGTGGATTTTGACGTGTGATGAGAAGTGGATCCTCTACGACAACATATGACGTTCGGCACAGTAGTTGGATGTTGGAGAAGCTCCACAACACTTCATGAAGTCGAAATTGCACCAAAAAAAGGTTATGGTGACTGTTTGCTGGTTTGCAGCCAGTCTCATCCATCACAGCTTCTTTAATCCGGGCGAAACGATTACGGCGGAGAAGTACTGCGGACAAATTGGCGAAATGCACCAGAAGCTCCAACGTATGTACCCGAGATTGAACAATATGAAGGGACCAATTCTCCTCCATGACAATGCTCGCCCGCATGTTGCTCAACTCACCCCGAAGAAGCTGAACAAATTGGGCTACGAGACTCTACTTCATCCGCCATATTCAACGAACCTTTCACCCACCTTTTCAAGTATCTCGACAACTTCCTGTGCAAAAAAATTCCTCAAAAGCCGAAATGATGCCAAATTGCCCTTCAATGACTTCATCGCTTCCAGAACTCCGGATTTCTATGCTTATGGGATAAATAAACTTGTTTCTCGTTGGCAAAAATGTGTCGATTCTAATGGCTCTTATTTCGATTAAAAAAGTTTATTATGAAATAAGTTATGATCTTTTGAAGTTAAACGTCAAAAAACGAAATTATTTTTGCAGCAATCTAATATAATTCAGGTCTTTGCGTTTTCACTTTGTGGAGAAAAGCATTTTTGATTTTAGGACGCATGATAAGAAGATTTGAGGCCTTTTGCTGGTATTCCCACCGACAACGATGTTCATCTCTTGTTTAAACCCTGTCGATAAAGTGGTAACAAGTGCATACACACACCAAGACAACATTAGAGAACACTAGAAGTCACTGATCACAACAAGGTTAAGACAATCATAAATGATACATGTACCATCATAAATATATACAATATTAGTATACACCCACACCGGACTACACTACTCCAGAAAACATCTCACTTCCGACGCAATTATCTACCTATACGGAAGTCAAATACTTCCTAAGATGGAATACTATTGCCACATCTGGCGACGAACTGTTCAGAGCAACCTCTCCTGTCTTGACAAGGTTCAAAACCAGCTTCGAAATCTAGTGGCTGATGTTATTTTCCACTCCTTACTACCTCTCATAGAAAAGACGTTGCATGTCTATCCTAGCTCTGTTGTTATTTTCATGACAGGTGCTCGACTGGGCTCCAATCGTAGGCTGTTCTCTAAAACATTCTCAATGAACACTCGTCTAGCTACAAACACTGTCAATAATTTTCCCAACTCTTTATCTGTATCTAAAACTAAATGGAAATCTTATCAACAATGTTTTTTTCCCCTAGAACTGACGGTTTCTGGAACACAATGCAGCAGGACTGTTTCCTAGCTGAATATAACATGGTTGTTTTCAAGTCCTTTGTAAACAAGTTTTTTATTAAACCAATCTCTTAAAAAATCATACCCAATGTCCACTATTACTGATCATCACAGTGTTGTCTTACCGACCACCTGACTCTCATTAACCCTTATCCTCGAGTGGTCTTTAAGCCTTGATAAACGGTGAGTAAAAATAATAAAATAAAAAGCGTCGTTTGGTACTAGAGAAAATGTTCGTGAAGGGTTTGGGAAGTAAGAAAGTCTATCGAGATAATCACCACCCAGACCTCCATAATAGTCTACGTTTTGAAAAAATACAAAATAGTGCTCTTATCAACGAAGCTCACATCCAACCAAGGGCTTCATCGATGTAAAATGTTTACAACTGTAAATGGAAGTATACGGCAGGGGTCAAAGGAAATACGAATAATAATTAATGAGAATGAGAGGTAATACCCGATTAAATCGATGTACATAAAGAAATAAAAAGAGGCTTAATCCATAGGATTATACCTATAATCTCCCTCCTTCAGAGTAGTTAGCACGGAGAACAGTAAATAGGGACCTTATGAGCCAAGTCTTTATAAAACTTCTCTCTTCGTCTCTGTCACACGCACACACACACACACACACACACACACACACACACACACACACACACACACACACACACACACACACACACATACACTCTCTCTCTCTCTCTCCCTCTCTCTCTACCTACCTATCTATCTATCTATCTATCTATCTATCTATCTATCTATCTATCTATCTATCTACTTATCTAACTAGCTAGCTATCTCCCCATTCATAAAGAGAGAAACAGACCAAATATCAAAGTCTCATGTATGATATAAAAAAAACTGGAATCTTAAGGAGATATCAATCATACCAGTTACCACAGATGCCGCATGGCTTATGAAGAAGAACCTGAAGTCCTACCTAACTAATATTCTTGGTGAACCAAGTTCAAAAGAGATCCAGGCAATTGCACCTAAGGGAACAACGAGGATACTAAAAAGAGCTCTCGGTTGGTTTTAATAAAAAGCAGGAGAATGTTGACAGCTGGTTTGGCTGCCCCATACCCAACTTTACAATCTTCAAAGGAAAAAAATAAAAATAAAAAATAAAAAAATTAAAATAAAAAAGAAAAAATTAAAAGAAAAAAATTAAAAGAAAAAAGAAAAATAAGTAAAAAATTTGTTACAATTACTCATCTATCTACAACAACTGTCAACAATTTTCTCCATTCTCTATCTGTAACTAAAACTAAGCGAAAATTCCAGAGTCTCTTTCCTAGAACAAAAACAGTAGGGCTGCTTCCCGGCTGACTAAAACATAATCGTTTTTAAGTCCAATATAAACAAGTTCTTGGTGACCCGTCCTCTTAGATAACTATCTCTTACCCAAGTTCCACCTTAACTGATCATCATGGCTTTTTCTCATCATCTACCTAACACTTATTAACCTTTATCCTAGAGTGGCCTTCTGGCCTTGATAAGTGGTGACCCTCAGGTAAACAAAATGATCTATTTATCTATCTATACTATTTATTTCTTTCCGTTATTTTTATCTTATTTTTTTGTTCCTCTTGTTGCTTCACGCCTGTCCAGCCTGATAAATGTCCTTGACCGAAGCGCTACTCTCCCACACAACGCGATAAACACATGGACTCCATGTATATTTGAGTCGGGAAACTATTTCCGGATATTCCCGCAATGGCAGGGAAATATCAGAACGTGTAATCCTTCATTTGCATGTCCCAAAATAACCTTTTTTTCCACGGCTTTTCAAAATCAAAATTGACTTTCAACGCCGCTGTTACTGCGGATGATCCAGTCAGCGTAAGTGTATACATTATGGAAGAGTCGATTTCTTTATAGACTGGGTGGGTTTAATTGATTGCGACGTCATTCTTTGAAATGACAAGGAGTTAATATTTATATATTTATTGATGTTTAATAACACACACACACACACACACACACACACACACACACACACACACACACACACACACATTATATATATATATATCAATCTATCTATATATCTATAAAAGTGAACGTGTCTGTCTGTCTGTGTGTCTGTGTGTCTGTCTGTCTGTGTATATTTCCCTACGCAATAACTCTGTCAATTTTTAGTCTATAGACTCGAAATTTGAAATACCGGGTACTGAGATTTGGGAAAATCGATGTGACGGGTGTCAGCCAGAAATTTGGCTGTTAAGGGGTAAAATTTCAACGATTTGACCTTTAAGAACTCTACCAAACTCCTCCGACAATTTTGGGTCTAGACACTTGAAATTTTAGATTTAGGTTCCTTGAACATGGATCTAACTTAATAAAGTGATTTGAGCCCGAAACAATAAAATTTAATGGGTCATAATAGGGGTCAAAGTTTTAAAAAATTAACCATTTTTTTTGTTTTTTTGCTTTTTTTGCACAGCATACACCTCCAAACACCCGAGCAACGCCGGGCACCCCTGCTAGTATATATATATATATATATATATATATATATATATATATATATATATATATATATATATATATATATATAAGTGAACGTGTCTATCTGTGTGTGTGTGTGTACATTTTCTCTCGCAATAGCTCTGTCAATTTTAAGTCTACAGACTCGAAATTTGATATACAGGGTACTGAGATTTGGGAAAATCTACGTGGTCGGTTTTCGGCCAGAAATTTTTCTGTTAAGGGGTCAAAATTCAACGATTTGACCTTTAAGAACTCTACCAAACTCCTCCGACAATTTTGGGTCTAAACACTTGAAATTTTAGATATAGATCCTCGGACATAGATCTGACTTAATAACTCGAGTTGAACCCAAAACAATAAATGTTAAGTGGTCATAATAGGGGTCAAAGTTAAAAAAGATTGACTTTTTTTTTTTTTTTGCTCAGCATACATCTCCAAAAACTCGGGCAACGCCGGGCTGAAATGCTAGTATATATATATATATATATATATATATATATATATATATATATATATATATATATATATATATATAGTGGGGATGGTAATTACTAAAAACTGAAGAGAGTTCTCAATACTATTGTAGAGCAAATATGCGTTTTATTTTTTATTACCGTATCTTTCTGTTAAGTTACATTATTGTTTCGGCTACACAGCCGTTTTTTTGGCCGTCTGTAGCGTCCTCAGACTTTTACAGGGGGAGGAGAGGGTTACTTTAAAATTCGAGTCTTAGACGCTAAAAACTTTAACACTAAAACTCGAATTTTAAAGTAACCCCCTCCTCCCACCCCACATATTCCCCTTCCCCTCACGTATCCCTATGCTCTCAGCCACACCAGAAATGAACTTCCCAGACCCTCCCCCACAAGTTCCTTAAACCCCCAAACTAAAAAATTATCACCAAACGCCCCCCACTTCCCTCCTTGTTCCCTTCCACTCTTCCTCTTCCGCCCTCCTCGCAACCCTCCTGACCTCATTCACCATTCCACTCTTTCATCCCAAAATAGCGAACATTTCTGTAAAAATCTGAGGACGCTACAGACGGCCAAAAAATACGGCCGTGTAGCCGAAACAATAATGTAACTTAACAGAAAGATACGGTAATAAAAAATAAAACGTATATATATATATATATATATATATATATATATATATATATATATATATATATATATATATATATATATATATATATTGCAATAGAAAAAATGCGAGTATAAAAAATATGATTAAGCTTAAACATGGAAAAGTAAAGGATTAGTTGTTAAAACTGGATAACAAAAGAACAAGATATTCTAGTAAAAAATATATTATATTTTTAACTTAAAATATTGCAGCATTAAAATTTTTTTAAAAATTCAATTTATAACATTATATAATCAATTCTTAATGCATGCTGCAATATTTGAAGTTATAAATTCATATTTTTTACTAGAATATCTTGTTCTTCTTTCTTTTCCAGTTTTAACAACTAGTCCTTTACGTTTCTATGTTTAAGCTTAACCATATTACTTTCCATGCTCGCATTTTTCTATTGTAATCCATGAGTTTTCCAGGCTCCCAGAAAATTCACTTGTTCTTTGTTTAATTTCAGTCTTATTTTTTGCCTTCATAACAATAACATACTCATATGTAATAACAATGTACGGCACTCGTCTGCTTTCAATAAAATCCCCCAATTATATCCCTTTCATTCTTTCATTCTTTCTGTTTCACTTGTTACTTCTCTTTTCGCGAGAGCATGTAGCAACCTGGTTGCTATGGAAACCAGTCATAAAAACGTCGCTCACCCCCTTACGTTTTTTTTTTAATGATTTTGAACACCAGTAAATTCATCATAACTTTTGTTTTACTGAACGGAAATTGAAAAATGAAAATATTCATAATATAGCTGAGAAAGTGATCTATAAACTGTAATAATTGTTTGAAATTTGGTCGTAAAATGAGTGAGCGGTGAAGCTTTAAAGCAGTTCTACAGTTCTAAATGATTATAACTGCAACTTAATCACACACACATATATATATTTGTTACAATTACTCATCTATCTACAACAACTGTCAACAATTTTCGCCATTCTCTATCTGTACCTAAAACTAAGCGAAAATTCAAGAGTCTCTTTCCTAGAACAAAAACAGTGGGGCTGCTTCCCGGCTGACTAAAACATAATCGTTTTTAAGTCCAATATAAACAAGTTCTTGGTGACCCGTCCTCTTAGATAGCTATCTCTTACCCAAGTTCCACCTTAACTGATCATCATGGCTTTTTCTCATCATCTACCTAACACTTATTAACCTTTATCCTAGAGTGACCTTCTGGCCTTGATAAGTGGTGACCCTCAGGTAAACAAAATGATCTATTTATCTATCTATACTATTTATTTCTTTCCGTTATTTTTATCTTATTTTTGTTCCTCTTGTTGCTTCACGCCTGTCCAGCCTGATAAATGTCCTTGACCGAAGCGCTACTCTCCCACACAACGCGATAAATACATGGACTCTTATGGATGGATTTGCTTATCATCTACATCTACTTATCAATCTCCAGCTGTATATGTGAACACGTCCATAAACGTGAGTGCGCGTATTCTGTGTATGTATATGTACGTGAAGAAGCATTTGTGGTATATATATATATATATATATATATATATATATATATATATATATATATATATATATATATATATATATATATATATATATATAGTCCGAATTGAATGAGAGAAGAAAGAAAAAGAACAATCCGAATAATTTAACAAATTTTAATATGTTTGAACAAGAATAGAATATCGTCCGTTTATTTAGTTAATTTGCTTCATTTTATTTATTTTTTCAACATTAAATGTTTGTATATATCAATTAACGAAATCTACAGGAGCGTTTCAAAAAAATAAATAAACGTGTGTGTGTGTGTGTGTGTGTGTGTGTGTGTGTGTGTTTGCGTGCGTACGTGCAGACAACCCAGGCACCCTAGACCCACAATAAATACAAGTCCAAGCTTTTGGGAAAGACATTCTAATTCGCACCCACTTTGCTCATCATCTATATCTACTCATCGATCTCCAGCTGTATATGTGAACACGTCCATAAACGTGAGCGCTCGTATCCTGTGTATGTATATGTACGTGAAGAAGTATTTGTGGTATTGCGCGAGTGTATATACATGTATGTTCACGTATACGAGTGTGTTCGTGGGGTGGCGTGGAGGGACTTGGTTTTGAATAGAGGCCACACAAGTTGCTGACCATTCCAAGTCGAAAATGCTGGAAGGGTCATATTCAGATATATCTTTACCTTAATGGCTATACCCGTGCCCCTTACCCCGGCTGCTAACTCTGCTCGCTCACTCATGTTTTCTATCATTCACACTGAGGAAGATCGAAGGATCGGTCGAAAATATGTGCTTTTGAAGGAAACATTCTTGTTTTTTTCGAAAGACTTTTTGTATTCCTACACGTCAACACACAGGAAATAAATACAGAAAAGATATAAACATTTATATATTTTTCGTATTGATTTTTATTCATACATATTTAAATATATATATATATATATATATATATATATATATATATATATATATATATATATATATAAATATCTAGCCTATAAAGAATGATTCGGGATAGTTAAAAATACCAGTACTTTATTTCCCACTTGGAAATTACGTTGTATCATATCTATTTTTCATTCTTACTTGAGAATTTGTTAAGTTTTCCCACTCAATTTTGAAAGTAGTATATAATTTTTCTTTAAAAGTTGATACGTAATATAGAAGGTGGATATAATTTCTTTCAGTTAGCCATCTTTCTTTTAAAAGTTTTAAAGGATCTCTCACTGTATGACCAAAAACTAGTTTGAACAGATTAAAACCAAGAGATGCTTGAACATCTCTCGCAGCAAACAAAACAAAATGAACTCCATCGTCCCAATCTTCTGGTCGTCAAGGTCTGATGAAAGCGTTCAAGAGCTCCCTGTGGTTTGGGGGGGGGTAAATACTAGATCTGTACTGTTTAAGAGACACTTCATGCATTACTTGTTGAAATAGACCAGACATAAAATTGGAACCCTGATCTGATTGAATGGATGATTAAATCCCAACTAAGCAGAAAAATTTTGTTGAGGCTTTTACAATAGTTTTGGTCTTAGAGTAATAACTTCAGGAAAACACGTACATCAATTCTGTTGCCGGGGTCGCTGGGAAAATGGTGGGATCCCTCTACCGCTCCAGAAGATATCTCACTACTGATGCAATTCTCTATCTGTATAAAAGCCAAGTATGTCCAAGGATGGAGTACTGCTGCCACATCTGGTCAGGAGCTGCTAAAACCGCCTATCCTGCCTTGACAGAGTACAAATTAGATTTCGTGGCCTAGTGGGGGGGGGATGCCCGTTTCTCTTCCCTGCAACCTGTCTCCCACAGAAGAGACGTTGCGAGCCTGTCTTTGTTTTATTGTCATTTCCATGGCAAGTGCTTGTCTGAGCTCCAATCTCTGGTCCCCCCTTCTCCAATCTTTCGTGAAAAACACTCGTCTAGCTGAAACCACTGTCAATAATTTTCTCCACTCTTTATCTGTGCCTGAATCAAAACGTAGATTCCATGAACAAAGCTTCTTTCTTAGAAGTGCGCGCCTGTGCAACTCTCTTCCATTTGCCTGTTTCCCACCTGACTACAACTTGGATGTCTTCAAGTTCAACATAAACAAATTCCTGGTGCACCGCCCCCTTAAGTAAGACACTTTATCAAATCTCCAATACTAACGATTACTACGATATTATCCCATTGACTACTGTACACGCAATAACCCTTATCCCCTTTGATAAGTGGTGACTACCATGTAAAAAACACACGCACACACACACACACACAAAAACCCCAGGTCGATGCACACAGGATTGTTAGTAGATATGTGTTATCTACTCTTGTTTTTGGAAGAGGACCAACACAATCAATTAATACCCTACAAAAGCTGGAATAGGTTTAAGAGGTGCGGGTGGAATCTTCTGATTTGGTTTTCCGACCACCTGGCAAATGTGGCAAAAGTTACAGAAATCATTAACAATAACATCTTGTTTCAGCTTCGGCCAGTAAAAATGTTTTAATATTTTTTCATATGTCTTATTTATACCTAAATGACCTGACATCGGAGTATTATGAGCTATGTTGAGTATCTTCTGTCTATAAACTTTTGGGATCACTATTTGGTTTACTATTCTATATTCTTCATTTAGAGTAGCCTCTAATGGGCGCCATTACCATCTGTAATATAAAAGAATTCTCTTACTTTTTCTGCTTCTTCTAATGGAAGTACTTTATTTATTAAAAGACAGAATACTGTATCTTTTTGTTTTTCCATGATAAGTTGATTTTGTAATTTCCCTGTGTTGTTTCTATTATGTAATGTAGTACTATCTAATTTCTTATCTATAGTATTAGTTTTTTCTAGGTCATGTGATAGGAATGTTTCCTTAAATTTTAATAGTGTAGCCAGTATTGTAGTGTTTTAGTTTTCTAAAAGTCCTTTCTTTGCTCTAGTTCTAGTGAGCACACGTAATGGATATAAGTTTTTATCTTCTTCATCACTTATTTCAGTTAATTCTACTGCATCCATAATTATTGGATTTGTTATTACTTTATCCCCTGCAAAATCGTTACCTAAGATTAAAGAGACATTTTTCATTGGTAAGCTGGGACGAACGCCAACTATGACGAAACCATTTATGAAATTAGATTTAATGTAGATTTTCTGTAGTGGTATTTTATGACTCAAATCTATTCCCTGTAGGAAGATAAAATCTCCCGTGAACATAGAGTCCGATAGTGGTAATGCTCTTTCTAACAGTATTGTTTGAGCCGCCCCTATGTCTTGTAGGATTCCCATGCAGAAATTTTATAGCAAGCCCCACTCTCCCCAATGATTTATTTCTACTTGTGCAACTGCCATTGCTCAAAGGCAGCATGCCTACCACAGATTTAACCGACATAAGTCCAGTTCAAACAGACAGAAGTACATAGAAGCTAGAAGTAACGTTAAGAAAGAAATAGCGACAGCTAAGAGAGAATTTACTGGAACCACTAAAAAACGCATAGAAGCACAAAACTTAGGAATGTGTGACTTCTGGAAAATCTACAACAGTTCCACCACTAACCAACAATCATGAGGTTGTTTGCTCAGCAACTGAGAAGGCTAACATGCTTGCCAGACGGTTTGCCTCCAACTCCACACTGGACTCTGCTAACCACCCCCTCCCTGACTTTCCTTTGCAGACAGACGCCACACTAGACGATCTGAAAATCACCCCTACTCAGGTGCATGCTATCATAAAAAACCTTGACACTTCAAAAGCATGTGGACCCGATCTCATCCCAGCTGTGCTATTAAAAAAGTGCTCAGCCGAAGTAGCTCCAGTTCTCTCCAAAGTCTACAACAAATGCCTTAATGAATCTTGCTTTCCGGACTGTTGGAAAACTGGTTCTATGGTACCAGTATTCAAGAATTCTGGCGAAAGAACTGACCGAACTGATCTAATTATCGCCCCGTTAGCCTCCTCCCACTTTTCGCCAAAATATTTGAGACCGTAAATAACCATGCTCTAGTCCATCACCTTACAGATGCTAAACTTCTGACTGACAAACAATATGGATTTAGACAAGCCCGTTCCACAGCAGACATCTTCACTGTAATCTCTGAACGTATATGCCATTCACTGGACAAAGCGGGGGAGGGCAGAGCGGTAGCTCTAGATATATCTAAGGCTTTTGACAGGGTGTGGCATGAGAATCTCTTCAGGAAAATTAGATCATATGGTATCACTGGTAGAATACTTAACATAATTAAATCCTTCTTAGATAAGAGAAAAATCCAGGTTGTCCTCGACGGTCGTACATCTAAACAATATGATATAAATGCAGGAGTGCCTCAGGGGTCTATCCTTGGACCTCTATTGTTCTTAATATTCATTAATGACCTACCCGATAAAATTGCCTCTGAGATGGGTATATATTATGCTGATGACACCACACTCTATAACAGGTATGACAGGAAAACAAATGAGCATATATCTAAAGAAATGGCAGAAACACTAGAAGATGACCTCCAATCTGTAGTGGAATGGGGACAAAAATGGATGGTCATATTCAATGCTGCCAAGACTAAACTGGTTTCCTTCAATAATTACAAGTAACCTTCTCTGCCACCAATAGCAATGTCCAGTGACTCTATATCTGAGAGTACATCTTTCAAACTGCTTGGCCTAACGTTCACAGGAAACATGAGTTGGAACAATTATATTGAAAGCATTGCCAGGGCTGCTGCAAAGAAGGTGGGCTCTCTCTACCGTGCTAGAAAACTACTTATACCCGAAAGTATCCTGTACCTCTATAAAGCCACCATTCGCCCATGTATAGAGTACTGCTGTCACATTTGGGCTAGAGCATCTGCTACTAGTCTCTCGCTCCTAGACAAGGTTCAAAAGAGAGTCGCAAATATGATAGGCCCTGAACAGGCACCTAAGCTTCAGCCTCTGTCCCATCGACGTGAGGTTGCATCCCTCTGCCTGTTCTACAAGTATTTTAATGGTGAATGCTCTGGCGAACTGCAGACACTTGTGCCCCCACAACATAGACACTCTCGACAAACCCAACAGGCAGCTAAATCCCACCCCCACACAGTAGAGATCCCTAGATGTAAAAGATCTTTCTACTCCAGTAGTTTCTTCCCCAGAACCGCTAGACTCTGGAATTTCATTCCAAGTTCCTGCTTCCCCAACTGTACTGACATGCAGAAGTTCAAGTGTAACGTGAACCGACATCTTGCTGCCCAAATCCCAACATAGTACCCAGTAGTTGTTGCCCCTGATAGTAGCGCCCCCGACACCAAAGTGGCAATGCGCCTTGTTTGGGGTAAAAATGTAATAATAATAATAAAAAAATGTGTGTGGCCTTCTCAGGATCGTTTATGGAAACAGAGCCATGGGATATGAAAGGTTTGTACATATTTATGGGTGAATCAGTATCGGATCTCGAGAGAGACGAGTGAGAGAAAAGATACTTTTTAATATTTTTCGTAAAAGCATGGAATTTGTAGGATTTATTAATTTCGTTATCTCTTTTTCGTACTCTGCATTCCGATATAATGTGATTATTTCTATCACAACATGTAATTTTGGGTTGTTTCGGAAATGAACTATTTAGGATGTGTCTTACTTGTTTATGTGGATAATTTTTGATGCGACAAGTTGGGAGGGTGAGATGCAAGCAATGGTCTCCTATTTGAGTGAAAATCTGAACGGCTATTAGTCGGTTTAGTTTTTCATAACTCTTTCTAAGTGTTATGTTGTGTGTGTCTGCGATTATTGCTGCTTCATTTGTGGGTTGTACTTCCTTCTCATCCAGATGAATTTGTGTCTATTTATCTACACACCGTTTAAACTCTTCTATTAAAATTAGTTGATGCAATTTACCGTAATCAGTGTCTATTGTTTTTGGCTCTAAGCCGTCTATTGAATAGGTTTATTTTCTTTCGTTCTAATTCTAAGAAAAGCATGGTTTTCAAATTTTCTAAAATTTCTGGATTTTAACCTATACTCCTCTAGAATTGATTCATGTGCGTTCAGTACAGCATTTTTTTTATTTTATTCTAATCTGCAGTATTTTCTATGTCAACTGCTGCATACACGTCAGCTGCTCGCCCACTAAGACAGATTGCAAAAGTGTTGGCCAATTTATAGCTATTTTCTTAAAAGCAGTGCAATACTTCTCTACTCTTTTTAGTCGCGTGCAAGCGGCTCTATAAGTAACTCCGTCAGTCCGTCGGTCGGTTGGTTGGTTGGTCTGTTGGTAACACTTTTGTGCTTGGCCTTTTTAGTTAAGATCAAAGGTCTGTTCTTAATAGATGCTGTTCTTAGCTTTTTAAGCTTTTCTTGGCCTTTTGGCTAGGATCAGGGTGTAGTATCTGTTCCGGCAGATGCTGCAAGCAAAGACCATATATGGGGGCAACCCCACATATAAGACCTTGGTCAATGTAGGAGCAACCCTTCATACCAATTGTCACTATCCAGCTCCCCTACTCCCCGGGGAATTGGTCCCCATTTCCCCTTCACTCCTCACTTTAAAAATCGGCCTTGTGATCGATTAAAGGGTTTCGTTAGAAATTCCGTGCAGATTCCCGACTTCAAAAGAGAAATTCCCGAGTTCGACAAGATACACCTGGAGAAGCTAGGAGGTTACATCGACCGAAACATTGTGTGAAGAATTCTCAAGATGAGAACACTAGTACAAAGAATCCAAATAATCTTTGGTCCTGGATATGACCTTAAACTATATCCGATGGTGAGGCCCCAGCTTGCGGGCTTTGAGGAGTGCAGCCACCATTTAATTGCTTTTGCTGCCAGGTCCACTCTGACTCGGAGTGGTAGTACCTGTTAGAGTCCCAACTATGGGTTAAATAGAAACTGACTTATATATATATATATATATATATATATATATATATATATATATATATATATATATATATATATATATATATATATATATATACTCTATTAAAAAAATATTCTTCAAAATCACTGGATTCGGCATTAAATAACCTGAAAAGGGTTGATATGCCGTAAAAAAAAAAACAACCAACCAAATAATCTTTGCCGCGTCTTTTGATACATGGCTGCTAATTGTTTCCCATTTTACTGCGAGATTATTTTTTGCTCAGTAAATACCTACTTAATAAGATCATAAAATCAAAAGCGGCAACATAAGTTTTTGTAAGTAAAAAAGAGAGAACGTTTGTATTTTTGAAGTACCATTATCGAGTCGTCTGCATAGCACATCACAACCTTGACGAGTTTATTGCATTTTCTAATCATTTTTGTATCGACTGATATCTTCCTAAACTATTAATGCTACCCCATCTGTGCCAAATTTGAAAATTAGACGAACCAATTAGTTGTGTTTTCCATAAAGAAGTATAAATAGGTGCTCTCCATTTTCCCATCTGTGTTTATTTTTATCAGCTCCGCTCATTCCACTCAATTAGTCGTGGCTTCTTAAGTCGGACTGTATTAATGTTTCGAGGCTGCACAGCACTTGGAATATTTTATTTACTTAAGCAGTTTTTACCGAGAAAAGTGAAATATTATTAGATGTTATTAAACAACCCGTGACCGGTTAGGCCAACTTAGTTTATTGTTCATTATATATATATATATATATATATATATATATATATATATATATATATATATATATATATATATAGAGAGAGAGAGAGAGAGAGAGAGAGAGAGATGGATAAAGATAGATAGAGATAGATAGATAGATAGAGATAGAGATAGATAGATGGATAGAGATAGATAGATAGATAGATAAGTAAATGGTTGAAAAGCTTTATCACTAGCAATGTTTAAAACACCTGTAACAGTTGCAATGGGAAAAACATACCCCTTTACTCAACTCTTCTTGGCCACTAGTATGAGATCAAAGTGTAGTATAAGGTGGATACAAGTAGTAAGCTTGTGTGTACAAAGAGGAATCAGCTAAGAGTATGTGTTCCCTACCCGAGCATGCACCCACGGTTCCTAGTCCTGTCGAACTTCAGCCTTTAGCGCAATTTTTCGGTCTCTTATTTAGTCGAGTGAATGAAGCCCCCAAGATGCCCACTCCCTGTGTTTTTTGTCTTTTCATCCCTGGCCTTTCCCATATTGCATTTATCTTGGGAGACCATCACTCACTTTTCAAACTCCATTTTTTTTTCTTTTCTTTCCCATTTAAAATCTTACCTACGCTGATAGTTTGACCTGCTTGTTTTCGGTTCAAAACAAACCGAAAAACGGTGGGTGGTCTATTATTTAGAAAGGGTTGGAAGGGTCTTACTAACCCATTTTATTTTTAATTCTTGGTTTACTTCCTACCCCACGCAAAAAAAAAAAAAAATGATTGAACAGAAATGTTTTTATTTTCAATAAAATTTCTTGAACGGTTTGTGACATTTAAGTAGGACGCCATCTGGTGAATATGTGGTATTATGGTAATCGATAATCAAAGTTACGAATAGGATAGACATTCTTTAGTTATAGTGACAAAAGATGACCAACGACACCAATTTTTCTATACACTTTTTAGTGAATTTGTGCCTAATCGGTTTAAAATGTAATTTTTGAATATTTTCTGCAAATAAATATTTCAAAGTATAGTATCTGTTCTGTCTGTAGATGGTGCAATAATTTTGTGGTGTCTCTGTGCCGGACATCCATAAAAATGGAGAAATGTCACAAAGTTCTAGAAAAGTTTCGCAGATGGAACATCTATAACCAGATATATTCAAAAACTACATTAACCAGGGTATTTAGATAAGTGTTTGAAGTTTGAAAAAATGCTGGTACAATTATATTGCAGGGTTTCAGTCACACTAGACATTAATACAATGGAAATGTTTTGGTACTTATGCAGGCCATTCTATCGTTAAAATTTTCTGGACAGTTCACGTAAAATCCCGGAAGGGTGGAAACACTGAGCCAATGAAACCGCATCAGCCAACGTCATGTAAGCAAACATGTATGTGTTATCATTGTTTTATTATTAAACTAGCATTTCAGCCCGGCATTGCCCGGGTGTTTGGAGGTGTATGTTGAGCAAAAAAAAAAAAAAAAAAAAAAGAAAAAAAAAGCGGTCAATTCTTTAAACTTTGACACCTATTATGACATTTATTGTTTTGGGCTCAAATCAAGTTATTAAGTTAGATCCACGTCCAAGGAGTCTATATCTAAAATTTCAAGCGTTTAGACCAAAAATTAGCAGAGGAGTTTGGTAGAGTTCTTAAAGGTCAAATCGTTGAACTTTAACCCCTAAACAACCAAATTTCTGGCCGAAAGCGGATCACAAAGATTTTCCCGAATCTCAGTACCCGGTATATCAAATTTCGAGTCTGTAGACTGATAATTAACAGAGATATTGTGTAGGGAAATGTACACAAACAGACAGACAGACACACACACAGACACTTTTACTTTTATAGATATATAGATAAAGCTAAATCATTTTCTTGATTTTAACAAAAAAAACATACAAAAAATCAAAACAATTTAAAAAAAATATTTATTTATAAAACTTACCTTATAATGAGTGTTTTTTTTTTCTCTTGATTTGAATTTTAGTTTTCTGAAAGTTTTGTAAAAATTGTCCAGTAACTATTTATTGCATTTTGTTTTGTGACAGTAGAATATTATTTCCATTTTTTTTTTTTTTCAATTAATTTTTCATTAAATTATCTTTATAATAACAGAAATTGGCCAGGGTTTGCACGAGAAAAAATATCAAACTTTCGTTCTCCACCTTTTGGCATTTTATGTAAACTGAGTAGATAATTCCAAACATAGCATATGTACCAATATTTTTAGCAATGAAAGATATAGCTGTGAAATATTATTCCCTACCCACAAATGAAATGATTGTATATAAACGATTTTATTTTTGATAAAATTTATTGAACGATTTGTGACATTTAAGTAGGAGGGTTCATGGAGTAAATGTGGTATTATGGTGATTGATGATTCTATAACAGTATATATAAGCGCATGGGAAAGTATCAACAGTAACGAAGGATGGTTAGCTTGCAAAGAGATTAGCAGTATCCGAAAAAGCGGATATGCAAATAAGGAAGTGTGTGTGAGAAGAAAGAAAAAAAAAGGAAAGAAAAATAGACTATTTGCTCGGAACAAAAAGAAAGTCGATGTTGAAGAAAATGGATGTGTAAACTCGAGGACGAGAATGGGCCGGCTGTGGCTGGCATGTGGTCGGAGGAAGAAGAAAAAGAGTGTATATTCTGGGCTTGCTCTTTATTCCTGATCTTAAATGGAACACATACATCAAATGTATTGCCAAGGTCGCTGGAAAAATGGTGGGATCCTTTTACCGATCCAGTAGATATCTTACTGCTGATGTAATTCTCGTCCTATATAAGAGCCAGGTACGTCCAAGGATGGAGTACTGTTGCCACATCTGGGAAGGAGCTGCTAGAAAGACCTTATCATGGCTTGGCAGACTTCAAAAATAGACTTTGTAGCCTTGTGGGGGATGTCCTTTTCTCTTCCCTGCAACCTCAGAGAAGAGACATTGCGAGCCTGTCTCTGCTTTATCGTTATTTTCATGGCAAGTGCTCGTTTGAGCTCCAATCTATTGCCCTCCCTCGCCAAACTTTCACAAGAAACACTCGTCTAGCTGAAAACACTGTTAATAATTTCCCCCACTCTTTATCTGTGCCTAAACCTAACCATAGATTCCACGAACAAAGCTTCTGTCTTACAACTGCACGCCTATGGACCTCTGTTCCGTTTTCCTGCTTTTCAGCTGACTACAATATGCTTGTTTTCAAGTTCAACATAAACAAATTCTTGTTGAGCCATCCCCTTAAGTAATCCAATTTACCAATTTTCCACTGCTAACGATTACTACGATATTTTCCTATTGACTACTGTACACTCTTTAACCCTTATCCTCGAGTGGCCTCTTGGCCTTGATAAATGGTTACTCTTATGTTAAAAAAATTGGTGTCGAAACTAGAGAAGTAAAGTAGACGTGTGAAGTCAAAGACGGGAATGGGTCGGCCGTACCTAGCATGCGGTCGGAAGAAAGAGAAACGCATTCCAGGCTAAAATTGACAGATAGCAACGAATAGCGTTTAAGTGATGCCGAAAATAACGGTAATAAATGCTTTTGTTAAAAATGAAAAAATGCCGACCAGAATTTTATTTATTTATTTCCAGTTTTATTTTTCATGAATTAATAAAGTTTTATTTTTATGAATTAATAAAGTTTTATTTTTATGAATTAATAAAGTTTTATTTTTATGAATTAATAAAGTTTTATTTTTATGAATTACTAAAGTTTTATTTTTATGAATTAATAAAGTTTTATTTTTATGAATTTCTAAAGTTTTATTTTTATGAATTACTAAAGTTTTATTTTTATGAATTACTAAAGTTTTATTTTTATGAATTACTAAAGTTTTATTTTTATGAATTAATAAAGTTTTATTTTTATGAATTAATAAAGTTTTATTTTTATGAATTAATAAAGTTTTATTTTTATGAATTAATAAAGTTTTATTTTTATGAATTAATAAAGTTTTATTTTTATGAATTACTAAAGTTTTATTTTTATGAATTAATAAAGTTTTATTTTCATGGATTACTAAAGTTTTATTTTTATGAATTAATAAAGTTTTATTTTTATGAATTAATAAAGTTTTATTTTGGTGAATTAATAAAGTTTTATTTTTATGAATTACTAAAGTTTTATTTTTATGAATTAATAAAGTTTTATTTTTATGAATTAATAAAGTTTTATTTTTATGAATTAATAAAGTTTTATTTTTATGAATTTCTAAAGTTTTATTTTCATGAATTATTAAAGTTTTATTTTTATGAATTTCTAAAGTTTTATTTTTATGAATTAACAAATTTTTATTTTTATGAATTAATAAAGTTTTATTTTTATGAATTAATAAAGTTTTATTTTTATGAATTAATAAAGTTTTATTTTTATGAATTACTAAAGTTTTATTTTTATGAATTAATAAAGTTTTATTTTTATGAATTAATAAAGTTTTATTTTTATGAATTTCTAAAGTTTTATTTTCATGAATTATTAAAGTTTTATTTTTATGAATTTCTAAAGTTTTATTTTCATGAATTAATAAAGTTTTATTTTTATGAATTAATAAAGTTTTATTTTTATGAATTAATAAAGTTTTATTTTTATGAATTACTAAAGTTTTATTTTTATGAATTATTAAAGTTTTATTTTTATGAATTTCTAAAGTTTTATTTTTATGAATTTCTAAAGTTTTATTTTCATGAATTAATAAAGTTTTATTTTCATGAATTAATAAAGTTTTATTTTTATGAATTTCTAAAGTTTTATTTTTATGAATTAATAAAGTTTTATTTTCATGGATTAATAAAGTTTTATTTTCATGAATTAATAAAGTTTTATTTTTATGAATTAATAAAGTTTTATTTCCATGGATAAATAAAGTTTTATTTTTATGAATTTCTAAAGTTTTATTTTTATGAATTAATAAAGTTTTATTTCCATGGATTAATAAAGTTTTATTTTTATGAATTAATAAAGTTTTATTTTCATGGATTAATAAAGTTTTATTTTTATGAATTAATAAAGTTTTTTTTTTATGAATTAATAAAGTTTTATTTTTATGAATTACTAAAGTTTTATTTTTATGAATTACTAAAGTTTTATTGTCATGAATTAATAAAGTTTTATTTTCATGAATTAATAAAGTTTTATTTTCATGGATTAATAAAGTTTTATTTTCATGAATTAATAAAGTTTTATTTTTATGAATTAATAAAGTTTTATTTTTATGAATTAATAAAGTTTTATTTTCATGAATTAATAAAGTTTTATTTTCATGAATTAATAAAGTTTTATTTTCATGAATTAATAAAGTTTTATTTTTAGGAATTAATAAAGTTTTATTTTTATGAATTACTAAAGTTTTATTTTTATGAATTAATAAAGTTTTATTTTCATGAATTAATAAAGTTTTATTTTCATGAATTAATAAAGTTTTATTTTCATGAATTAATAAAGTTTTATTTTCATGAATTAATAAAGTTTTATTTTGATGAATTAATAAAGTTTTATTTTCATGGATTAATAAAGTTTTATTTTCATGAATTAATAAAGTTTTATTTTTATGAATTAATAAAGTTTTATTTTTATGAATTAATAAAGTTTTATTTTCATGAATTAATAAAGTTTTATTTTTATGAATTAATAAAGTTTTATTTTTATGAATTAATAAAGTTTTATTTTTATGAATTAATAAAGTTTTATTTTTATGAATTTCTAAAGTTTTATTTTTATGAATTAAGAAAGTTTTATTTTCATGGATTAATAAAGTTTTATTTTTATGAATTAATAAAGTTTTATTTTCATGAATTAATAAAGTTTTATTTTTATGAATTAATAAAATTTTATTTTCATGAATTAATAAAGTTTTATTTTTATGAATTAATAAAGTTTTATTTTCATGAATTAATAAAGTTTTATTTTTATGAATTAATAAAGTTTTATTTTCATGAATTAATAAAGTTTTATTTTCATGGATTACTAAAGTTTTATTTTTATGAATTACTAAAGTTTTATTTTCATGAATTAATAAAGTTTTATTTTCATGAATTAATAAAGTTTTATTTTTATGAATTAATAAAGTTTTATTTTTATGAATTAATAAAGTTTTATTTTCATGAATTATTAAAGTTTTATTTTTATGAATTACTAAAGTTTTATTTTTATGAATTAATAAAGTTTTATTTTTATGAATTAATAAAGTTTTATTTTTATGAATTACTAAAGTTTTATTTTTATGAATTAATAAAGTTTTATTTTCATGAATTAATAAAGTTTTATTTTCAGGAATTAATAAAGTTTTATTTTCATGAATTAATAAAGTTTTATTTTCATGAATTAATAAAGTTTTATTTTGATGAATTAATAAAGTTTTATTTTCATGGATTAATAAAGTTTTATTTTCATGAATTAATAAAGTTTTATTTTTATGAATTAATAAAGTTTTATTTTTATGAATTAATAAAGTTTTATTTTCATGAATTAATAAAGTTTTATTTTTATGAATTAATAAAGTTTTATTTTTATGAATTAATAAAGTTTTATTTTTATGAATTAATAAAGTTTTATTTTTATGAATTAATAAAGTTTTATTTTCATGAATTAATAAAGTTTTATTTTTATGAATTAATAAAGTTTTATTTTCATGAATTAATAAAGTTTTATTTTCATGAATTAATAAAGTTTTATTTTTATGAATTACTAAAGTTTTATTTTCATGAATTAATAAAGTTTTATTTTTATGAATTAATAAAGTTTTATTTTCATGGATTAATAAAGTTTTATTTTTATGAATTAATAAAGTTTTATTTTTATGAATTAATAAAGTTTTATTTTCATGGATTAATAAAGTTTTATTTTTATGAATTAATAAAGTTTTATTTTTATGAATTAATAAAGTTTTATTTTTATGAATTAATAAAGTTTTATTTTTATGCATTAATAAAGTTTTATTTTCATGAATTAATAAAGTTTTATTTTTATGAATTAATAAAGTTTTATTTTCATGGATTAATAAAGTTTTATTTTTATGAATAAATAAAGTTTTATTTTTATGAATTTCTAAAGTTTTATTTTTATGAATTAATAAAGTTTTATTTTTATGAATTAATAAAGTTTTATTTTTATGAATTTCTAAAGTTTTATTTTTATGAATTAATAAAGTTTTATTTTCATGAATTAATAAAGTTTTATTTTTATGAATTAATAAAGTTTTATTTTTATGAATTAATAAAGTTTTATTTTTATGAATTAATAAAGTTTTATTTTCATGAATTAATAAAGTTTTATTTTTATGAATTTCTAAAGTTTTATTTTTATGAATTTATAAAGTTTTATTTTTATGAATTTCTAAAGTTTTATTTTTATGAATTAACAAAGTTTTATTTTTATGAATTAATAAAGTTTTATTTTCATGGATTAATAAAGTTTTATTTTTATGAATTAATAAAGTTTTATTTTTATGAATTTCTAAAGTTTTATTTTTATGAATTAATAAAGTCTTATTTTTATGAATTAATAAAGTTTTATTTTTATGAATTTCTAAAGTTTTATTTTTATGAATTAATAAAGTTTTATTTTTATGAATTAATAAAGTTTTATTTTTATGAATAAATAAAGTTTTATTTTTATGAATTTCTAAAGTTTTATTTTTATGAATTAATAAAGTTTTATTTTCATGGATTAATAAAGTTTTATTTTTATGAATTAATAAAGTTTTTATTTTTATGAATTAATAAAGTTTTATTTTCATGAATTAATAAAGTTTTATTTTTATGAATCAATAAAGTTTTATTTTCATGAATTAATAAAGTTTTATTTTTATGAATTAATAAAGTTTAATTTTCATGCATTAATAAAGTTTTATTTTCATCAATTAATAAAGTTTTATTTTCATGGATTAATAAAGTTTTATTTTCATGAATTAATAAAGTTTTATTTTTATGAATTACTAAAGTTTTATTTTTATGAATTATTAAAGTTTTATTTTTATGAATTAATAAAGTTTCATTTTTATGGATTAATAAAGTTTTATTTTTATGTATTAATAAAGTTTTATTTTTATGAATTAATAAAGTTTTATTTTTATGAATTAATAAAGTTTTATTTTTATGGATTAATAAAGTTTTATTTTTATGAATTAATAAAGTTTTATTTTCATGAATTAATAAAGTTTTATTTTCATGAATTAATAAAGTTTTATTTTCATTGATAAACTAGGTTTTATTTTTATGGATTAATAAAGTTTTATTTTCATGAATTAATAAAGTTTTATTTTTATGAATTTCTAAAGTTTTATTTTTATGAATTAAGAAAGTTTTATTTTCATGGATTAATAAAGTTTTATTTTTATGAATTAATAAAGTTTTATTTTCATGGATTAATAAAGTTTTATTTTTATGAATTAATAAAGTTTTATTTTCATGAATTAATAAAGTTTTATTTTTATGAATTAATAAAGTTTTATTTTCATGAATTAATAAAGTTTTATTTTTATGAATTAATAAAGTTTTATTTTCATGAATTAATAAAGTTTTATTTTCATGGATTAATAAAGTTTTATTTTCATGAATTAATAAAGTTTTATTTTTATGAATTAATAAAGTTTTATTTTTATGGATTAATAAACTTTTATTTTCATTAATTAATAAAGTTTTATTTTTATGGATTAATAAAGTTTTATTTCCATGGATTAATAAAGTTTTATTTTTATGAATTTCTAAAGTTTTATTTTCATGAATTAATAAAGTTTTATTTCCATGGATTAATAAAGTTTTATTTTTATGAATTAATAAAGTTTTATTTTCATGGATTAATAAAGTTTTATTTTCATGACTTAATAAAGTTTTTTTTTTATGAATTAATAAAGTTTTATTTTTATGAATTAATAAAGTTTTATTTTTATGAATTACTAAAGTTTTATTTTTATGAATTACTAAAGTTTTCTTGTCATGAATTAATAAAGTTTTATTTTCATGAATTAATAAAGTTTTATTTTCATGGATTAATAAAGTTTTATTTTCATGAATTAATAAAGTTTTATTTTTATGAATTACTAAAGTTTTATTTTTATGACTTAATAACGTTTTATTTTCATGAATTAATAAAGTTTTATTTTCATGAATTAATAAAGTTTTATTTTCATGAATTAATAAAGTTTTATTTTCATGGATTAATAAAGTTTTATTTTCATGAATTAATAAAGTTTTATTTTCATGAATTAATAAAGTTTTATTTTTATGAATTAATAAAGTTTTATTTTTATGAATTAATAAAGTTTTATTTTCATGAATTATTAAAGTTTTATTTTTATGAATTACTAAAGTCTTATTTTTATGAATTAATAAAGTTTTATTTCTATGAATTAATAAAGTTTTATTTTTATGAATTACTAAAGTTTTATTTTTATGAATTAATAAAGTTTTATTTTCATGAATTAATAAAGTTTTATTTTCATGAATTAATAAAGTTTTATTTTCATGAATTAATAAAGTTTTATTTTCATGAATTAATAAAGTTTTATTTTTATGAATTAATAAAGTTTTATTTTCATGGATTAATAAAGTTTTATTTTCATGAATTAATAAAGTTTTATTTTTATGAATTAATAAAGTTTTATTTTTATGAATTAATAAAGTTTTATTTTCATGAATTAATAAAGTTTTATTTTTATGAATTAATAAAGTTTTATGTTTATGAATTAATAAAGTTTTATTTTTATGAATTAATAAAGTTTTATTTTTATGAATTAATAAAGTTTTATTTTCATGAATTAATAAAGTTTTATTTTTATGAATTAATAAAGTTTTATTTTTATGAATTAATAAAGTTTTATTTTCATGAATTAATAAAGTTTTATTTTTATGAATTACTAAAGTTTTATTTTCATGAATTAATAAAGTTTTATTTTTATGAATTAATAAAGTTTTATTTTCATGGATTAATAAAGTTTTATTTTTATGAATTAATAAAGTTTTATTTTTATGAATTAATAAAGTTTTATTTTCATGGATTAATAAAGTTTTATTTTTATGAATTAATAAAGTTTTATTTTTATGAATTAATAAAGTTTTATTTTTATGAATTAATAAAGTTTTATTTTTATGAATTAATAAAGTTTTATTTTCATGAATTAATAAAGTTTTATTTTTATGAATTAATAAAGTTTTATTTTCATGGATTAATAAAGTTTTATTTTTATGAATAAATAAAGTTTTATTTTTATGAATTTCTTAAGTTTTATTTTTATGAATTAATAAAGTTTTATTTTTATGAATTAATAAAGTTTTATTTTTATGAATTTCTAAAGGTTTATTTTTATGAATTAATAAAGTTTTATTTTTATGAATTAATAAAGTTTTATTTTTATGAATTAATAAAGTTTTATTTTTATGAATTAATAAAGTTTTATTTTTATGAATTAATAAAGTTTTATTTTTATGAATTAATAAAGTTTTATTTTTATGAATTTCTAAAGTTTTATTTTTATGAATAAATAAAGTTTTATTTTTATGAATTTCTAAAGTTTTATTTTTATGAATTAATAAAGTTTTATTTTTATGAATTTCTAAAGTTTTATTTTTATGAATTAATAAAGTTTTATTTTTATGAATTTCTAAAGTTTTATTTTTATGAATTTATAAAGTTTTATTTTTATGAATTTATAAAGTTTTATTTTTATGAATTAATAAAGTTTTATTTTTATGAATTAATAAAGTTTTATTTTCATGGATTAATAAATTTTTATTTTTATGAATTAATAAAGTTTTATTTTTATGAATTTCTAAAGTTTTATTTTTATGAATTAATAAAGTTTTATTTTTATGAATTAATAAAGTTTTATTTTTATGAATTAATAAAGTTTTATTTTTATGAATTAATAAAGTTTTATTTTTATGAATTAATAAAGTTTTATTTTCATGAATTAATAAAGTTTTATTTTTATGAATTACTAAAATTTTATTTTCATGAATTAATAAAGTTTTATTTTTATGAATTAATAAAGTTTTATTTTCATGGATTAATAAAGTTTTATTTTTATGAATTAATAAAGTTTTATTTTTATGAATTAATAAAGTTTTATTTTCATGGATTAATAAAGTTTTATTTTTATGAATTAATAAAGTTTTATTTTTATGAATTAATAAAGTTTTATTTTTATGAATTAATAAAGTTTTATTTTTATGAATTAATAAAGTTTTATTTTCATGAATTAATAAAGTTTTATTTTTATGAATTAATAAAGTTTTATTTTCATGGATTAATAAAGTTTTATTTTTATGAATAAATAAAGTTTTATTTTTATGAATTTCTAAAGTTTTATTTTTATGAATTAATAAAGTTTTATTTTTATGAATTAATAAAGTTTTATTTTTATGAATTTCTAAAGTTTTATTTTTATGAATTAATAAAGTTTTATTTTTATGAATTAATAAAGTTTTATTTTTATGAATTAATAAAGTTTTATTTTTATGAATTAATAAAGTTTTATTTTTATGAATTAATACAGTTTTATTTTTATGAATTAATAAAGTTTTATTTTTATGAATTTCTAAAGTTTTATTTTTATGAATTAATAAAGTTTTATTTTTATGAATTTCTAAAGTTTTATTTTTATGAATTAATAAAGTTTTATTTTTATGAATTAATAAAGTTTTATTTTTATGAATTAATAAAGTTTTATTTTTATGATTTTCTAAAGTTTTATTTTCATGAATTAATAAAGTTTTATTTTTATGAATTTCTAAAGTTTTATTTTTATGAATTAATAAAGTTTTATTTTTATGAATTTCTAAAGTTTTATTTTTATGAATTAATAAAGTTTTATTTTTATGAATTAATAAAGTTTTATTTTCATGGATTAATAAAGTTTTATTTTTATGAATTAATAAAGTTTTATTTTTATGAATTTCTAAAGTTTTATTTTTATGAATTAATAAAGTTTTATTTTTATGAATTAATAAAGTTTTATTTTTATGAATTTCTAAAGTTTTATTTTTATGAATTAATAAAGTTTTATTTTTATGAATTAATAAAGTTTTATTTTTATGAATTAATAAAGTTTTATTTTTATGAATTTCTAAAGTTTTATTTTTATGAATTAATAAAGTTTTATTTTCATGGATTAATAAAGTTTTATTTTTATGAATTAATAAAGTTTTATTTTTATGAATTTCTAAAGTTTTATTTTCATGAATTAATAAAGTTTTATTTTCATGGATTAATAAAGTTTTATTTTCATGAATTAATAAAGTTTTATTTTTTATGAATTACTAAAGTTTTATTTTTATGAATTATTAAAGTTTTATTTTTATGAATTAATAAAGTTTTATTTTTATGGATTAATAAATTTTTATTTTTATGTATTAATATAGTTTTATTTTTATGAATTAATAAAGTTTTATTTTTATGAATTAATAAAGTTTTATTTTTATGGATTAATAAAGTTTTATTTTTATGAATTAATAAAGTTTTATTTTCATGAATTAATAAAGTTTTATTTTCATGAATTAATAAAGTTTTATTTTCATGGATTAATAAGGTTTTATTGTTATGGATTAATAAAGTTTTATTTTCATGAATTAATAAAGTTTTATTTTTATGAATTTCTAAAGTTTTATTTTTATGAATTAAGAAAGTTTTATTTTCATGGATTAATAAAGTTTTATTTTTATGAATTAATAAAGTTTTATTTTCATGAATTAATAAAGTTTTATTTTTATGAATTAATAAAATTTTATTTTCATGAATTAATAAAGTTTTATTTTTATGAATTAATAAAGTTTTATTTTCATGAATTAATAAAGTTTTATTTTTATTAATTAATAAAGTTTTATTTTTATGAATTAATAAAGTTTTATTTTCATGGATTAATAAAGTTTTATTTTCATGAATTAATAAAGTTTTATTTTTATGAATTAATAAAGTTTTATTTTTATGAATTAATAAAGTTTTATTTTCATTAATTAATAAAGTTTTATTTTTATGGATTAATAAAGTTTTATTTTTATGGATTAATAAAGTTTTATTATCATGAATTAATAAAGTTTTATTTTCATGGATTAATAAAGTTTTATTTTTATGGATTAATAAAGTTTTATTTTTATGAATTAATAAAGTTTTATTTTCATGAATTAATAAAGTTTTATTTTTATGGATTAATAAAGTTTTATTTTTATGGATTAATAAAGTTTTATTTTCATGAATTAATAAAGTTTTATTTTCATGGATTAATAAAGTTTTATTTTTATGGATTAATAAAGTTTTATTTTCATGAATTAATAAAGTTTTATTTTTATAAATTTCTAAAGTTTTATTTTTATGAATTAATAAAGTTTTATTTTCATGGATTAATAAAGTTTTATTTTTATGAATTAATAAAGTTTTATTTTCATGGATTAATAAAGTTTTATTTTTATGAATTAATAAAGTTTTATTTTCATGAATTAATAAAGTTTTATTTTTATGAATTAATAAAGTTTTATTTTCATGAATTAATAAAGTTTTATTTTTATGAATTAATAAAGTTTTATTTTCATGAATTAATAAAGTTTTATTTTCATGGATTAATAAAGTTTTATTTTCATGAATTAATAAAGTTTTATTTTTATGAATTAATAAAGTTTTATTTTCATGAATTAATAAAGTTTTATTTTCATGAATTAATAAAGTTTTATTTTCATGAATTTCTAAAGTTTTATTTTTATGAATTAATAAAGTTTTATTTTCATGGATTAATAAAGTTTTATTTTGATGAATGAATAAAGTTTTATTTTTATGAATTTCTAAAGTTTGATTTTTATGAATTAATAAAGTTTTATTTTCATGGATTAATAAAGTTTTATTTTCATGAATTAATAAAGTTTTATTTTTATGAATTAATAAAGTTTTATTTTTATGAATTTTTAAAGTTTTATTTTTATAAATTAATAAAGTTTTATTTTCATGAATGAATAAAGTTTTATTTTCATGAATTAATAAAGTTTTATTTTTATGAATTAATAAAGTTTTATTTTTATGAATTAATAAAGTTTTATTTTCATGAATTAATAAAGTTTTATTTTCATGAATTAATAAAGTTTTATTTTTATGAATTAATAAAGTTTTATTTTCATGAATTAATAAAGTTTTATTTTCATGGATTAATAAAGTTTTATTTTTATGAATTACTAAAGTCTTATTTTTATGAATTAATAAAGTTTTATTTTTATGAATTAATAAAGTTTTATTTTTATGAATTACTAAAGTTTTATTTTCATGAATTAATAAAGTGTTATTTTTATGAATTAATAAAGTTTTATTTTCATGAATTAATAAAGTTTTATTTTCATGAATTAATAAAGTTTTATTTTCATGAATTAATAAAGTTTTATTTTTATGAATTAATAAAGTTTTATTTTCATGGATTAATAAAGTTTTATGTTCATGAATTAATAAAGTTTTATTTTTATGAATTAATAAAGTTTTATTTTTATGAATTAATAAAGTTTTATTTTCATGAATTAATAAAGTTTTATTTTTATGAATTAATAAAGTTTTATGTTTATGAATTAATAAAGTTTTATTTTCATGAATTAATAAAGTTTTATTTCCATGAATTAATAAAGTTTTATTTTCATTTATTAATAAAGTTTTATTTTCATTAATTAATAAAGTTTTATTTTTATGAATTAATAAAGTTTTATTTTCATGAATTAATAAAGTTTTATTTTCATGGATTAATAAAGTTTTATTTTCATGAATTAATAAAGTTTTATTTTCATGAATTAATAAAGTTTTATTTTCATGAATTAATAAAGTTTTATTTCCATGAATTAATAAAGTTTTATTTTCATGAATTAATAAAGTTTTATTTTTATGAATTAATAAAGTTTTATTTTCATTAATTAATAAAGTTTTATTTTCATTAATTAATAAAGTTTTATTTTCATGAATTAATAAAGTTTTATTTTTATGAATTAATAAAGTTTTATTTTCATGGATTAATAAAGTTTTATTTTCATTAATTAATAAAGTTTTATTTTCATGAATTAATAAAGTTTTATTTTTATGAATTAATAAAGTTTTATTTTTATGAATTAATAAAGTTTTATTTTCATGAATTAATAAAGTTTTATTTTTATGAATTAATAAAGTTTTATTTTCATGAATTAATAAAGTTTTATTTTTATGAATTAATAAAGTAAAGTGTACCGGCCACATTATAATTCTAGCTAAGAATAGGATACACATTTTTTAGTTAAAAATGACAAAAGATACCAATATTTCCACCATATTGAATAGCCTTCTGCCGAATTCGTTTCAAATGCAATTTTTAAATTTTTTTCTAAAAATAAATATTTCAAAGCGTAGTATCTGTTGTTGTCCGTCAAAGAAAAACGAAAACATAATTTAAGGAGGTAAAAAATGGGGATTGAACATATTCCGTTGTAAAGATTGTTTAAGATACCCACTTCCACATTTATCTATTTTTTGCCTTGCATCTTCGAATTGTTTTAGTCTTTATCTTAAAAGGACACCATTTTTTGTTTACTAATTGGGCATCAATTACCAAGACCAAGGAGCCACTCGAGAATAAGGATTAAAAAGACCGTCAGTTATGAGGATATTTATACCACATGGGTATTTAAAAAAAAAAATATTTCATGTTGTTTTAAGCAGTTTTCTTCTTTCCAAAAACGTTGTCCAAGTTATCCGGTAAATCTTTAGCAAATATCACGAATCATTTCTTCAGATGCGTCAATTCCACTTGCACGTTTCACAATATAAAATGCTATTTTTCCGAGGCCACAATCTCGTAGATAAAGAGTCGGTTGATGGTTTACGTGTGTTACACGTTTGGTATTCAACCAATTTGTCCAACACCTCTCGCCCTTAAACTGAAACATTTAAATAAAATAAAATGACAGTTCATCAAAAATTACGATCAAACCAAACATAAATTCAAACAAAACCAATTTGCCTCCTCCCTTAAAGGCTTGCATTCACGAATATCCGCTTAGAACTAATTTA
This sequence comes from Euprymna scolopes, assembly GCF_053919585.1. Taxonomy (NCBI): domain Eukaryota; kingdom Metazoa; phylum Mollusca; class Cephalopoda; order Sepiida; family Sepiolidae; genus Euprymna; species Euprymna scolopes. The sequence continues at coordinate 162,258,463 of NC_136488.1, forward strand.
GATGATGTTGAATCATTTATCCTAGCAAACACCCCGGATATCTTAGCACTAAGTGAAACTAACCTACACTTCTCCATTTCCTCTAACCACTTTAACATGCCTGGTTATTTACCATTGCCGTAAGGACCCAGACAAACATATGCACGGATTTGGAGTTTATATTCAAAACAACCCCTCTTTGACTAGAGAATCCAAACTAGAATCAGATGACCAGGCCTTTATGTGCTTTAGACTTAACCCACAACATAGCATTGGAAAACTGTATCTGTGGTACCAGTTTACAAGAATTCTGGCGAAAGAAGTGACCCATTAAATTATTGCCCCTTTAGTCTCCTCCCTCTTTTTGCCAAAATATTTGAGTCAATAATTAATCAAGCTCTAGTCCATCATCTTACAGCTGCTAAACTCCTGACCGACCAACAATATGGATTTAGGCAAGCCCGTTCTAGAGCAGATATCTTAATTGTAATATCTGAACGTATATACCATACACTGGACAAAGCAGGGAAGAGTAGGGCAGTAGCCCTAGATGTATCTAAGGCTTTTGAGAGGGTATGGCATGATGGTCTGCTCAGGAAAATCATATCATGCGGTATCACTGGACGAATAGTTAATATAATTAAATTCTTCTTTAATAAGAGAAGTATCCAGGTTGTCCTCGGCAGTCGTACATCTGAACAATATGATATAAATGCAGGTGTACCTCAGGGGTCTATCCTTGGACCTCTATTATTCCTAATATTCATAAATGACCGTTCTGATAAAATTGTCTCTGAGATGGGCATATTTGCTAATGACACCACGCTCTATATCAGGCACGAGAGGAAACAAATAAACACATATCTAAGGCAATGACAGAAACACTAGAGGAAGACCTCCAAGCTGTAGTGGAATGGGGACAAAAATGGATGGTCACATTCAATACGGCTAAGACTAAGCTTGTTTCCTTCAATAATTACAAGAAACGTTCTCTATGGCTATAGACACATTACAAGAAACGTTCTCTATGGCTAAATACACATTACCTGAAAGTACTTCTTTCAAACTCCTCGGCTTAATGTTCACGGAGAATGTGAGTTCGAACAGATACATCGAGAGCATTGCCAAGGCTGCGGCGAAGAAGGTGGCCTCTCTCTATTGTGCTAGAAAGTTACTTACACCTGAAATATACTGTACTTCTATAAGGTCACCATTCGCCCATGTATGGAATACTATTGTCACATTTGGGCTGGTGTATCTGCTACTGGTCTCTCACACCTGGAAAGGGTTCTAAAGAGAGTCGCTAACCTGATAGGTCCTGAGCTATCTAGACTTCAATCTCTGTTCTTCCGACAAAATGTTGCATCCCTCTGCCTGTTTTACAAGTATTTTAATGGTGAATGCTCTGAACTGCAAGCCCTTGTACCCCCTCGACATAAATACTCCTGTCAAACCCAACACGCCGCAAAGTCCCACTCCCTACACAGTAGAGATCCCTAGGTGTAAGAAACCTTCTACTCTAATAATTTCTTCCTCAGAACTGCTAGACTCTGGAATACCCTTCCGGCTTCCTGCTTTCTCAGCTGTACTGACATGCAGAAGTTCAAGTGTAATGTGAAAAGAAATCTTGCCACTCAACTCCCCACATAGTATCCCTACAACTTAAGTCCCTGATAGTAGCCCCATACATCAAAGTGGCATTGTTCCTGGTTTGGGGTGAAAATGCAATAAAAAAAATGTGACGAACTGGGAAAACTGCCTTTTTAAACGTGAGCCTGACTAACTTATGCAAACGTATCTCTGACAGACTGACGAAACTGCTATTTCAAACAGAAATCTGGCAAACAGACAAAACTGCTATTTCAAACATAAGCCTGACAGACTGTCGAAAATGCTATTTCAAACTTAAGCCTGATAGACTGAAAAAAACTGCTGTTTCGAATATAAGTTTAACAGGCCAACTAACAGACATCTCTTAAAGATGTTCTAGATCAGGGATCGACAATTCATTCGACTCCACAGGCTGGATCGAGTTATAATTATGGGTCGCAGGCCGGTCAAAGGTCATTATAAAAAAAATAAGGAAAATTACATATGCACGCTAAATGTTTAGAACCATCATGAAAATAAACATTGAATAACTAGAAAAAAAAAAGACAAAAAAAAAAATTAAATTAAAAACACCCAATAAAAATTAGTTTTCTCAAGTAATGTCGAAATTCTTTAAAGTGAAAAGAATCAATCGAAGTGAAATGGATGAAATTATGACGTGTATGTTTGAAACTTATCGAAATTCATACCAAAAACGAACCATACATACGCAAACAGAAACAAAACACATATACACATGCATACAAGTAAAATAGTTGCAAGAAAGCCGACTGAGACAACATTGTCTCTTTGAAGCTTTTATATTTTATGCAGAAATGAAGGTGATTGGGTTTTGGTCGTATTTTTGCAGTTGTAGTATTCACATTCTACTGGGTGGATCGGATAAAGGAAAAGGCAGGCCTTTTGTTGAATTTGAAAGCATTGTCTCTCATGTTAAAATAGAGTCATTGGTAATCAGGCTCGCGGGCCAATCAAAATGCCTTTGCGGGCTAGATTTGGTTTGCGTGCTGTAAGTTGTCAACCATTGATCTAATGCATCTCAAATCTTCTGGGCCTAAAGAGATAAAAATACCATTTAAATAAAAAGCTCGACAGACCGACTGAACATCTCATAAGTCTGGGGACTCGTTAAACAATCTGTGAAACTCGATTGACAACAACAACTTGTTCGACAACTGTTGTCTAATTAACAGTGGCCTCAGTAATTAAGCTTTCAATAGTGAAACGAAGATTAATATTATTAGAGTCTTTTTTTTTGTCCAGGCACATCGGCTAAAATACAAGTTTTTATTCAAATAACATCTTCAACATGATCTCCCATCATTTACAATGCAAATATTGATGTGTTTAGCAAAACTTCTCATGATTAAATCCACATTGCCTTCAATTTTGACACATTATGTAAAAGAGCTGCTGAGTTAACGGGTTAGCAGCGGCCGTATGTAAATAACCAAGCCAGCTGCGCGATGTGACGTCATAGCAGACATAAAAATAGAATCACGTGTTTAGAGAAGCAGGCATTCGAGACGTGTTCAAGATATGAAAGAGCGGAAAAGGGTGTGTTTGAGACACGAGTGTTTGGAGAAGTGGGATTCAAGACGTGTTTAACGTCAGAGAGAGAGAGAGAAAGAGAGGGAGGGAGGGAGAGAGAGAGAGAGAGAGAGAGAGAGAGAGAGAGAGAGAGAGAGAGAGAGAGAGAGGAAAAGTCACAATCAGCCGGAAAAGAAGAAATGAACTGTTTAAATATTTAGAAAAAATGCGTTGTTGGAAATACCCGATATAAAGGCTTTGTTAAGCAAAAACGACAGAGTCTACAACGTGTTGGGCCCGTTAAAATGTAAGAATGACACCGGTAAAAAGATGTACAACCTTAGAAATTCGTATTGATCGAATCTGTGATTTTTGTTGAGTAAACTCTTTTATTTTGTATATTAGAAGAAAAAAAATCAAAAGGACTAATGTTTGGAGAACACGAAATATTGAATTTTGAATTTCATTCGGTCAAATGTGTAACAGAATCGTTTGCTGGGGAGAGTTATGTAGTTTGTACGGTGATCTTTATTGAAACTGCTGTTATGTCCTGGCACGGCAACTAGCACCACGGCTGTTAGATCAAACAATAGGCACACCCCTTACATCAAGGGAATTGATATGATGTCGGCTATAATCAGCTGGGTAGATTGTGCGTGTCTTCCAACAAAAAAACACTACACGTCTGATAAAAGTACCTCAAAAATTAGGGAGCCGGGACTCCCCCAAAGAGGTCTCATACCCATTGTATCACAAATGAACAATATCTCATTATCCTGTGTTTAGACTTTAGGAACACCCTGTACAATGTCGCCATGTGTTATGGTTTTGAGTTAAAAAGTTTATATGACTGACCTTTAAAACATTAGGAGTAAAGATATTTTTAAATTACAGGTAGTAGAAGAATAATTAATTAAACGAATAATTAAATTGCTATTAATTAATAATACTTGCTTCACTTCCACTATTTTAATACGTTAGTTCGTATGAATTAATAAATTTTATTACATTGATGCGGCTTGTTTCATATTAGAGTTAATTTGCATAATTGTGTGTGATGTTTTGTGAATATATACTTTGATGTATCTAAGTGATATATATATATATATATATACATATATATATATATATATATATATATATATATATATATATATATAAGTGAAATTGTCTCTGTGTGTCTGTGTGCGTGCATTTTCTTTTCCAAACTACTTTGTTAATTTTCAGTCTACAGACTCAAGAGTATTGAGATTTGGGAAAATCTTTTAAATCGGTTTTCGGCCAGAAATTCGGCTGTCAAGGGGTCAAAGTTCAACGATTTGACTTTTGAAAACTATACCAAACTTCTCTGCCAATTTTGGGGCTAAAATCTTTATATTTTAAATGTAGGTTACTTGGACATGGATCTAACTTTATAATTTGATTTGAGCCCAAAACAATAAATGTTAAGGGGTCAAAATTGGAGTAAAAATTAAAGAAAATTTGACCTCTGCAGTCTCTACCTAATTACTCAGCCAATGTTTGGTCTAAACATTTGAAATTTTCCATAAAATGTATTAAAACATAGGTCAAGCTTTTTCATCGGTTTTTGGCCGATAATTTAGCTGCCAAAAGGTCAAAGTTAAAAAGAATCTACCTCTGTGGTCTCTAGCAAACTATTCAGTTAATTTTGGGTCTAAACATTTGAAAATTTATATAAATGGTATTTAAGCATGCAGCAAGCTTTGTAATGAGTTTTTTGGGCGAAAATTTCGCTGCATGGCGGTGAAAGCTGAAAGAGTTGACCTTTGCAGATTCTAATAAACTCCTCTGCCATATTTTCGTCTAGACACTTGAAATTTTAGATGTAGATTACCTGGACAGGACTCAAACTTTTTAATATATATATATATATATATATATATATATATATATATATATATATATATATATATATATACTAGCAAAAATACCCGTCGTTGACTGGGTTCAAAAACAGCCTACCTACAGAAAATGTTTATTTGTTTATTTCTTTAGCACATAAGTACCTATTTACTATGCCTCCCCACGGGACAGAGTTAGACACCAGGGTCGTTTTTTAACGTGGAGAAAAGGTACAAAAATAAAAATTGTCTCAGTCGTGAAGGATTTCTCCTCCACCGAAAGAGAACAAGAAATAGAAGTGCAGCATCTGAAGAACAGATACTACACTTTGATCTTGTCCCGAAGGCCAAGAAGTTTAGCACATAAGTACAACAGGCAAATTATTACTCGTAATATATAATTTTCAATAGAGAATTGATTCTATAATAATACATACGCAATCTGCGTTAATTAAAATATGTTTAAGCGGACGTCCATCTATAACGGACGTCATATCTATAATATAAAGCTGAACGTATGTGTGTGTGTGTGTGTGTGAGTGCGTGCGCGCGCGCGTGTGGTCACAAATAGGCCCTATATGGTAGACTATTTTAAAATACTGATTACATATAATGATAGAAGATGTATCGAGACACAGGAATGGGTATGTT
>NC_136488.1:162269095-162304095 GCF_053919585.1 Euprymna scolopes
AACATCAGGGGCCTATGTTCGAACCTTCCAGAGGTTCAAACTCAATTACAGGAGATTAAGCCAGACCTATTATTCCTAAGCGAAACTGGCATTAGACTGACTTCTTCCCTAGATGAGTTCGTAATTAAAGGATACTCTAACTTAACCTCTAAATCTAACCCCCTAATTTGCTTTACATGTGCTTCCGGGTTGCACTTGCTCACACTACTGCATTTATATTTGTACTCTATCGTTCCCACAACAGTGGAATTACTATCTTCAATAGCATAACTGAGATAATTGACCATGTCCTATTTGAGTACCCCTCAGCTAACATCCATGTCTGTGGGGACTTCAATCTTCACAATGTGGAATGGTTAAGCCACTCTAATAAGACCGATGATGAGGGGAGGTTCTGCCACGATTTCTCCATTGCTTATGACCTAACTCAGATTGTCCAATAACCCACCCGCATTCCCGACACTGACGGTCAGTATGCAAGTCTCCTACACCGCTTTCTCACAACTTGCCCTGAGCTCATCTTCTGTTCAGTCCCCACTGGGATCTTCCGACCACTCTGTTGTAGCAGTCAAGATAAAAACAAAATGTAATAAGTCCTCAGACATACCTCTCCATCGTACAGTGTATCGATATTCTATGGCTGACTGGGATAGTTTCCGTACATTTATATCAGACCTGCCTCTGCGTACCATGTTTAAAAAGGGTATGTCCTCTATAGTATCAGACCTGACGGAATGGTTAACTGTAGGTATAGACAGTTTCATACCCTCGAAGAAGTTCCAGCAAAAACCTAACAGCCAGCCGTGATTCTCCTTAGAATGTGCTGCTGCCATTTTGCACAGAAATCACTTTTTCCACTGCTTCCAACGTAATAGATGTACTGAAACTAAAGCTGCCTTCAGGACTGCCAGCAACCACTGTAAAAAAGTAATAAAGAAGGCAAGAGAGTTATATGCTCAGTCTGTAAGTCCAAGGTAGCTGAGCAGCGGCTTAGTTCCGATCAGTTCTGGCAAATAGAAAATAGAATCCTCAACAGAAGTGTGCTCTATCTCAACTATCATCAATGGACCTGAGTTAATATCGTCAGCATCAGACAAAGCCAATCTCTTTGCCAAGAACTTTGCAGCTAATTCTACCCTTTACGACCAAGGCTGCCAACCCCCAGTATATCAGAAAACATGCTAAGTGACATACAAATATCTGTACGTGATGTTGCCAAGCTAATCAAAAACCTTGATTCCAGTAAAGCAACTGGTTCTGATGGCATTCCAATCATAGTGCTCTAAAGGCTTCAACCGGAACTAGCGCCCATACTTACCAAGTTATTTAAGCGTTGTCTTAAGGAGAAATGCTTCCCAACACCTTGGAAAATCTCATCAGTATGCCCTGTATTTAAGAACTCTGGTGATCGCTCATCTCCCTCTCAGTACAGACCAATAAGTCTCCTATGCATCATGAGTAAGCTGCTGGAATCTGTGCTAAACAAGGAAGTAGTCAACCATCTCAGCAAAAACAACCTTCTTAGTGGCATGCAATATGGTTTCCGTTCTGTTAGATCTACAGCAGACGTGCTTACACTTATATCTCATAGGATTGGCGAATCCTTTGATGGAGGCTTCCTCACTAGGGCAATTGCTCTTGACACATCAAAGGCCTTTGATAAGGTATAGCATAAAGGCCTACCTCACAAGATCTCCAGTCATGGTATAGCTGGAAATGCCTTCTCAACTATTAAATCATTTCTCTCTGATAGGTTCTTAAGAGTAGTGGTTGATGGGCAGAAATCTGAGGCTCAGTATTAATGCTGGAGTCCCTCAGGGGTCCATCCTGGGTCCAACTCTCTGCCTGATCTACATCAATGATCTTCCAGACCATATCCTTAGATCATTCGTAGACATTTATGCTGATGACACTACCATCTATGGAAGCACTTCGAAGACTGTTAACGACCAAGTTCTCTTGTACTCTCTCTCTCTTCTGATCTTGAGCAAGTGGTACAATGGGGGAAAAAGTGGCTGGTTACTTTTAATGCATCTAAAACCAAGCTTCTATCTTTACATCATCAACGCTCTGCTGCCCAGCTGCCATCAATCGAAATGAATGGCTCTCGTCTTGGGGAGGCTTCATGTTTTGACAAGCTTCTGGGCTTGATCTTTACTCCCGATCTGAAATGGAACACGTATATCAAATCAATTGCCAAAGTCGCTGGAAAGATGGTGGGATCCTTCTACCGCTCCAGTAGATATCTCACTGCTGATGCAATTCTCTACCTATATAAAAGCCAGGTTAGGCCAACTATGGAGTACTGTTGCCACATCTGGGCAGGAGCTGCTAGAAGCAGCTTATCCTGTCTTGACAGAGTTCAAAATAGACTTTGTAGCTTAGTGTGGAATGCCCTTTTCTTTTCCCTGCAACCTCTTTCCCACAGAAGAGACGTAGCGAGCCTTTATCATTATTTTCATGGCAGGTGCTCAACTGAACTTCAATCTATGCCCCCCGCCCTTCGCCAGACTTTCACGAAAAACACTCGTCTTCCCAGAACCACTATCAACAATTACCCACACTCTTTATCCGTGCCTACACCTAAACGTAGATTCCATGAACAGAGCTTCTTTTTGGAAGGTTGTTAAACACTTCATTTATATGAACACTGTATGTACACACTGGACGGTATTGCCGTAGTCTTAACAGAGTTCAAAATAGACTTCATAGCTTAGTGGGGGGGGGTGCCCTTTTCTCTTCCCTGCAACCTCTTTCCCTCAGAGGAGATGTTGCAAACCTGTCTCTGCTTTATCGTTATTTTCATGGCAAGTGCTCATCTGAACTCCAATCTACGGTCCCCCCTTGCCAGAATTTCACGAAAAACACTCGTCTAGCCAAAACCACTATCAACAATTTCCCACGCTCTTTATCTCTGCCTACACCTAACAGGGCTTCTTTCTTAGAACTGCTCGCCTGTGGAACTCTATTCTGTTTGCCTGCTTTCCAGCTGACTACAATCTGATTGTCTTCAAGTCCAACGTGAACAAATTCTTATTGAACCGTCCCCCTAAGTAATCCAAGTTACAAATTTCCCACTAATATTTACTACGCTAAAATCACAATGACTAATGTATACCTATTAACCCCTATCCTCGAGTGGCCTCTGGGCATTGATAAGCGGTGCACCCCATGTAAAAAAATACATAAACATATATATATATATGTATATATATATATATATACATAAACATATATATATATACATAAGCATATACACATATATACATACTTATACTTACATTTACATACACATATATATATGCATACATATACATATATACATATATATATATATACACACATACACATGTTAACATATATATATATATATGTATATACATATATGCCTAAATATATAAAAAAATATATACATATTTACATATCTATATATATATATATATATATATATATATACACATATATACATGTATATATGTGTATATATACATATAAACGCATATATACATATATATACATATATATATACACATATACACATATGCACGCATATATATACATATATATACACACATATATACAAATATACATACACACATATATACATATATACACATATATACACATATACATATATACACATGCGTATATACGTATATACACACACATATATACACACATATATACATATATATACACACATATATACATATATACATATATATACACATATACATATATACACATACATATATAGACATATATACATATATATACACACACACGTATATATACATATATATACATACACACATATATATGCACACATATATACATATTCGCACATATATGCACATATATATACATATACGCATATATATACACAGATATATACATATACACATATATATGCACAGATATATATACACAGATATATATACACACATACATATACACACATATATATACACGCATATACATACACACACATATATATACACACACATATATATATATACACACATATATACACATATATATATATATACACACACACACATGTATGCATATATATACACACACATATATATACACACATATATACACATATACATACATATACACATATACATATATATACACACACAGGCCAAAAACTCGAAGGAGAGACAAGACAAGGGTACGCAGTCTTTGTTTTTGCAAACGAAATACCTATTATTTAAATAAACATTGGCAAATCTATTTAGTGGCATCCTTAGAGCATTCTGAAAGGCCAGAAATAGCCATAGCGAGGCTAATTGAAAACGCTAAATCGATTCCGTTTGGATATTTTCCATGAATATTGATAAAGGAAATCATTGTGATTGGATGACGTGCATTTGAAGCGTATGAATATTCACGAGGAGGCCCAGGTGTCTCCGATGCATAAAACATGCAACGATCGGGACATTTGATCTATCATTCAAGTGGGTCTCCGGTTCAGTAGTCGTTTGCAGATTAGAGACTTATTTTGGCAAACCGACTGCAACTGAGACCCGTAGCAATTTGTAAATCTAAATTTGATAATTGCACTGCGATGTGCACTATGATAATATATTTATTTTGCAGTAGTGATTTTATCCATTATGTAAATGTAAGAAATACGACATTACGAATTTTACATGGTCTTTATCTTTTTGATATTTTGATAGTTCAGCATATTTGAAAAGCAAAATCACTAGCCCCCTCCCCCCATTTTATCAATTTTGAATAGCTGATGAAACTGAAAATAAAAATCTCATAATCTATATATTAACACGATAGCGTGTGTGTTATTTTCTGTGTCACACTTACATCCGGGTCATTTAATTTTTATGTACTTCCATTTCTTATATAATAATTTTACCAAGAATTCTTCATAAGTTTGGTTTCAATTATAGCTGATGGAACACAAGTCATTTAATTTTTTTTTATAAATAATTTTACTAAGAATTTTCAGAATTTTGGATTCGGTTTTCATTATAGCTAATGGCACTCTAATAATCTATTTTTTTAAAAATAATTTTATCAAGAATTCTTCATAATTGGTTTCGGTTTCAATTTTATACGTGATAATTTTCATGAATGGGCAACTAATTTGTATACATAGATACCAACCAACTTTAACCCTAACTGCAAACGAAGCAGGCCAATTAAGACTGCATATATATGAAAACATATGAGAAATATTTGGAATATGCAACTTATGAGAAATATTTGGAATCAAGTCTCCCCTTGCGATTATTTCAGGTCATTTGAAACCATAGCAGCCAGTTTTAGTCTCCTTTCCATCATGGCCAGAAGTTTGCGATATATATATATATATATATATATATATATATATATATATATATATATATAATACATATAAAATATAATATACATAATATATATATAATATATGTAATATATTATATATATAATACATATAATATATAATATATAATATAATATAATATAATATAATATAATATATATATATATATATATATATATATATATATATAATACATACATATACCGCGTTACAAAACCAAGATTTCAAAGAAAGAATTGATAGAAACCATAAGTGTATTACATTGTTAGTTACAATTGTTTCAAGACTAATTGGACGTTTGAAAATTTTAATATAACCAGCCTCTCTTCAGACTTACTGAATAAAAAACACTTTAACAATAGAACAATATGTAAAGACATTTCCCTAAAAGGAAATAAAACATGCGAAAACATTTATGACGGTCACATATATATATATACATATATATATATATATATATATATATATATATATATATATAATATAATATATATATATATAAAATATATATAATATATGCATATATATAAAATATATAATATAATATATATATAAAATATATAATATATATAAAATATATAATATATAATATATATATATAATATATAATATATGTATATAAAATATATAATATATATATATAAAATATATAATATATACATATATGTATATATTATATAAAATATGTATGTATATATAAAATATATCATATATAAAATATATGTATATATATATAAAATATATAATATATAACATATATATAAAATATATACTATATACATATGTGTATATATATAAAATATATAATATATATATAAAATTCATAATATATATGTATATATATAAAGTATATTATATATAATATATAATATATATATGCATATATATATATATATATATATATATATATATATATATATATATATATATATATAGTAATTTATAAAATATATATGGCGACGAAGCTACACTGAATATTCTGCGTTTCATCCGCTGTAGGATTCGTCAGGCTTATATTTCCCTAAAAGGAAATAAAACATGACGGATATATATATATATATATATATATATATATATATATAAAATATATATAATATATGCATATATAATATATAGTATAATATATATATAAAATATATATGCATATATAATATATAGTATAATATATATATAAAATATATAATATATAATATATATATAAAATATATAATATATATATAATATATATTATATATAATATATATATAAAATATATAAAAAAAGGCGCATAAGCCTGACGAATCCTACAGTGGATGAAACGCAGAATATTCAGTGTAGCTTCGTCGCCATATATATTTTATAAATCACTAACTAGCTCTACCTACGTATTGAGCACTCTTGAAGTAAATACTTAAAGTTTACGCATAAATCTATACTTTCGTATATTAAATTTATGAGTAAATGAAGTAGTTATATATATATAATATATATATATATATATATATATATATATATATATATATATATATATATATATATATATATCCTAAAAAAATCCGAACCTAATGAGAATGCTCGATACTCGAAATATGACGGAATATAAAATTTGGAAAAATATATTTTACAACATTTATTATTCGAAAGAAGGGATTCAGATTAAAAAAAAGAAGTTTTTTTTCTTTATTCCATGGAGTTTCAAAGAATGGCTGTTATCCTTAGTATCTATATAAATATTATTTTGCTAACGGTCTTCCCCATGAGGAAATCTATTTGAAACTGTTTGGAATAAGTGAATAATATTCTTTCATCTGTGATCCTTGTTTCGAATGTTGTAAATATAATTTGCAAAATTTTAACTTCCTTCATATGTTATATATATATATATATATATATATATATATATATATATATATATATATATATATATATATATAACACTGTCGTAGGTGGGTTTTTGTTTTTGTGTTACATGATATGGGCTGTCCCCTTTTCATGTAAGTATAAAAATAGAGAGATTTAGTTAAAATGAAAATGAAATAGAATAGACGAAATTCAAACCTTGTAATTTAGGTTTAGAAATAGATTACGAGAGAGAATTAGAAAATGGAATGTAAAAACAAACCATTGTTTAGCTTAGAGATAAAATAGTTTTAAGAAAAGGAATGTGCATTTGTCAATTCTGTTATGAAAGTGAATTGAGGAATGTAACTATAGGATAATTTAACATGTTTTTAACATATTGGAAATATAGGTTACTGGTAATATAGTTTAAAATTCCTTTTGTAAACAAAGGAAAAAGTTTTGGACACGCATTCCAGAACACGTGAAAGAAGACACATGTTTTAACATGTGTATGACGTCATGGAAAATGGGAAGTTCTCGATATAGTTAGAAACTTGAGAGTTAAGCAGAGAGAGAGTCTGAGGACGATTGACAACAGTCTGGAGTCGAGAGATGGACAGTCGAACGTCTGGAAGCGAGGCGGTCACCTTTGAAACATAGAATGTAAAACTTTGAATTCCTGACTAAGAAACCCACCGACCGGTCCATGGAAATAAACGCGTCATGTGTTTTTATAAACGTCGTCATTGTGTTGTAATTCTACGAAAAGGTAAAGTGAAATTGTCATTATATGTCTTATATATCCTGTGTTTTAAAATGTCTTCACATACACAATGTCTCTACATCTCATATCTACAATGTGAACACTAAGACTGTCTCAACACTGTCTCCCCACTATATATATGAATCTCTTCATAACACGAACACAGAACGCAACATCTCTCTTAATAAGACTCTCTAAGACTCACTTTTAATAAGACTTCATAACAACGAACAATAACAACAACAACAATAATAATAATAATAATAATAATAATAATAATAATAATAATAATAATAATAATAATGAAACCTATATATAACATTTGTATTACGGCATATCAACCGTTTTCAGGTTATTTAATGCCGAATCCAAAGATTTGGAAGAAAATTTTTTTAATAGAATATATTTGTTGTTTTCAAGTCGGTTTCTATTTAACCCATAGTTAGGACCCTAACAGGTACTACCACTCCGGGTCAGAGTGGACCTGGGAGCAATGGCAATTAAAGGGTGGCTCCACACTCCCCAAAGCCCGCAAGCTGGGGCCTCACCACTGGATATAGTTTAAGGTCATATACAGGACCTATAGCACTGTAAGCACATTGAAAAAATTTCCGAAAGTAACGGTTTCTAGAGAAAGAGGGAGGAGAGAGAGATAGAGAGAGAGAGAGAGAGAGAGAGAGAGAGAGGAGGGGGAGAGAAAGATAGAGAGGAGGTGAGTGAGACCGTTAGTTTCGGAGAATTTTTCAGTGTTGTATTAACAAAATTGATACATGATGTTTCAAAGAATGGTGCTTATCCTCAGAATCTATATGAATATTATTTTGGTGACTGCTTTTTCGGTTAGGATAAGAGCTATTCTTTGCAACTGCATGGAATAAGGAAATAATCTTTTTTAATCTGTAATCTTTTGTTGTACAATATAATAGATATACAGGATGGAACAATAAAATTGTTGCCCTAGAAAAGACGACATGATTCCATTTCTGGGTATGAAAACCGATTTTCTTTTTTTTGATGCAGACCATCTATTAGTTGGCCAGTTGTGTACAAATCCCAAGAGCAATAGGAGTCTTCTATCATGTCTGAAAGTGACACAATATTCAACGAACGAGATCGGAGATGCGTCGCTATGCAACTCATGCTCTCTGCCGATCCAAGTTATAACAAGATAATAGGACCGTTGTCGGCACCCTCAAAATGCAAATCCGAACGGTTAAATGCTAGACGGCACAGATCAACGAAGTTTCCGGCCACGGTTTTGGTCTTTAATGTGGTTTCAAGCGAAGGCCATATCATGCCACCTCACATCTTCGAAGTCGGCTTGAAAGTCAACACCAAACTGTACCTGGATGTGCTGAAGAGTGTGGCGATACAGGTGGCTACTGACAGACCCTGGGTGTGGCTCCGACCCACAAATCCAAAGAGACCCAGGCTTTGCTCTAAAAGGAGAGCTACGACCCTTATCTTACTGGGCCCCCTCCTCCTCCCGACTTAAGTCCGTTGACTACTTCGTTTGGTCATACGTCGAGAATATCATCAACATGACCTCATCAACACCAAAGCCAGCTTGATCACTGCCATCCGTCGAATATTAGCCAAACTCCCGACGGCGCTTGTGGAAAAGGCATGCTTCCAGTTCCAGACTCGTATCGTGGTGGTGACTGAGGCTGAAGGTGGCTTCATTGAATAGATGTCAGCTCTATTACATAATCAAGTTACCTGAATTGATTTTTTCACTAAAAGTTTCAAAATAAAGCTGAAGTTTTTTTTCCTTTAGGATGACAAATTTATCGCTCCACTTTATTTTATATATAACAATGGAATCACACTGAAAAATTCTGAGAGAGAGAGAGAGAGAGAGAGAGAGAGAGAGAGAGAGAGAGAGAGAGAGAGAGAGAGAGAGAGCGTTAGTTTTGGAGAACTTTTCAGCGTGATTATGGTGTTTTGTTAACAAAAGTGACACATGATGTTTGGGTTAGCATCGAGGCCGACTTGTGCAATTTTAGGATTAAAAATGTATTTTCTTTTGTACAAATACATAAATTCGTTTGCACGTTAAAAATGCATACGTTCTATTTTGTATTTGCAGTAGAAATAATTTGTAAACATGATATTAAGTTTCATGTAACTAGTTTTAAGTATTTTTAGTGAATTCTTCACCAGAAAATTTTAAATAATGTTTAGAGAAGTAAAAAAAAAAAAATTTCAGTATCAATTTGATCGATGCTCGAAAAAGTAAACTATATCCTTTGATTAATGAGATTTTTTTTAATGAGGACATGTGAAAAGAATTGTGTATGCGATTAAACTTAGTTCATTAAAAGATTTACAAGCTAAAATGATTTCAGTTGGGAAATGTTTTATGTGACCTTCAAAATCGCGTTACCCTTTGTATTGCTACTGACGGACGACGTGTGGAAACTTAAATGTGAATAAAACCATTAAAAATTGTTTTCCTACTTTCTACCCATTTTATATTTTTTATTTTATATTTTTTGGATAGTGCAAATAATTAAATTTTAGACAGAAAGTCAATAACACACAGAAAATATTAACGTTTCTATGAAAACAATATTTTAAATATAGAACTGACCCAAAATAAAGATAAATTAATAAGTACTAATAAATACTCAGAAAGTAATATTGTGTTACATAGTTCAATACAAATAATAAAATTGCATATTCATTTCATTCCTTCAATCCAACACTAGGTGCGTCAGAAACTGACCTTACGAATGCGTGAAAAAATATTTGAATAATTCGACCCCCTGTCTTTCCAAGTTTATAACTACTCGAAAAATGTAATTCAAACCCTAATTTTTTTTCAATTAAAGGAGCAAGGACCAAGGTTTCATTAAAAAACAAACAAACAAACAAAAAAAAAACGTGTTTAAAAAAAAAAGGTTTTAAACTTCGGACTTTACAGGTAAATTTCTAAAAAAAAACGTCTTTTCTTGTTTTAAATTTGAGTATATTATTTATTGATCTTTTATCTTCGATTTGTGATATATAAAACTTTGGTGAGTGAATTAATTATTTACTTTTTAATAGACATTTCAAAATGTAGGGGGGCGTGAATTAAAATAAAAAACGTTTGTGTAAAATATTATATTCGGTTTATTGGAAAGAGCATAAAATTTCACATTGGTCCTGAAAATATCGTAAAAATTGAATCAATAGAAAAATTTTGATAGATTTTTAAAGTTTAAAAATTGAAAAATACTTAACTCGTAAAATTCAATTGATTTCATTACTGATTTTTAAAAAATAAAAAATAATATTTCTATTACTTTTTTATACAACTTTAATAGTTTATTTTGGAAGTATAATCTGTAAAGAAAATAAACAACCCACTTTTAAAAGAGAAATTACGAGTTTTTTATATTTTATTCGCAGTTTCGTGTTAGGGGTGTCAAAAATTCCCCCAAAAGTACACCTAGCCCAACATCTCTTGGCAGACAATGTTCTTTTTATTTTGTCCTGTTTCTTTTGAATATTGTTTTTTTTTATGTAATGTTTCGCTGACTTCTTTCTTTGGAGAAGAAACACTGTTCATCGAAATTATTATGAATTCCATTCTCACACTATTGCAACAATGATCATATATTATTATTATTATTATTATTATTATTATTATTATTATTATTATTATTATTATAATAATAATGATATTCGAAAACAAGGCTACATCCAAGGGAGGTCACTCTAATATTCTTGTTCAATGTTGGAAAATTGGACTTTTTAAAGCCGAATTTTGCAAATTTGGCCTTTTTTTAAACGCAGTTTGGTCTTCAAAAATTGTATTTGGCCTTTTTCAAAGCATAACGTGCGGACTTACTAAGGAAGATACAAGCAGAATATTAAATAGATTTTAATAACTTTGACAACCTGGTGCATTACATACCAACAGAAGAAAGGCAGAAACATAAACTTAAAAACTGGATAATTATCTTTCTATATAGAAGGCACTGCGCGCACGCGCGTGTGTATGAGTTTCCTATGGATTCCTAAACAAATAGACCAATTTTTTGGAAATTTCACACAGGTGTACTTCCTGTGTCTGGGAGCGTTCTTAGACAGGTTTTGTATTGGAATTCTTCCAATGAATAGGTAATCGAAAAATCAATTAAAGAAAGAACATTCCAATTTTGACCAAAGTAAACACCACAAGTGCATGTGAAAAGTTTATCCCCGCACAAGCAGTAAAACATAAAAATAAACAGTAAGTTCTTTGATAGGACTGAGGCGTGTTCAAATTAATGTTTCTGTTTGGAGCACAATTGAACCATGATACTTGACTTTTGCATTTTAAACTTTAATTCAAGCCATAACATAAAAATAAGTTTTAAATAAACCATCGGTTCTCTACAGTGCAATGTAAGCTACAATGTATTGTGAATTAAGTCACTATGGTGAAGCATGTGAAGCTTCCTTCCAGTGCACAACGGTGGGTCCCTGACTAGAGCAGAGAACCAATCGATTTGCTTGAAAATAGGCAATTTTACCAATTTCGAGGACAATTAAGGTATTGGAAGTGTGGAACATTCGTTGATTCTCATCCAATCCCGGGCAACGTCGAGTCACCCTGCTAGTATACCTATAAAAGTTATCAAATATTGAAGGAACATAGAAAATATTTTTCTGACCCCAGTCACTAATTCTTCCTTTGGGGACCCTCAAATCATATAATTTATTTGCCTGCTACCAAAACCTGTCTAGGTAATACTGAAAGATGATATATAAAGACTGTGGTTAAGGAAAAAAATATAACAAGTCCGAAATGAAAAAAAGAAGAATATTAAAACGAAGCAGTAGAAATGAATGAAAAAAGAATACTGGTAGTTTTAATAGAAAGAATTAAAAAATAAAGACATTAATAAAAAAAAAAATGAAAAAAAAAATGAAAAAGAAAAAATTAAAAAAAAAAATTTAAAAAAAAAATTAAAAAAAAAAATGAAAAAAAAATGAAAAAAATTGAAAAATAAAATGAAAAAAATGAAAAATAAATGAAAGCGAATGAAAAAAGAATGAAAACGAAACTGGTAGTTTTAATAGAAAGCGAATGAAAAAAGAAAGACATTAATGAAAAAAGAAAAGGAAAGAAAAAAAACACGAAAAATGTAAACGTTGATTGAAAAAAAAAAAAAAAAAAAATGGCCGAACGCAGGAAATAAATGAAAAAAAAAAAGGTGCAAAATACATGGATAAACGAAGACCATAATTTTCCTAAGCACGCATTATTTTTATTGCTAGAGAAATGATTGGAGGTTGCTCATTTGAGAGGACGGATTGATTCTAATTTCGCAAGCAGGAAAAAGCTTTGGAATACTTTTGTTGCACATTCGTCTATGCATAAAAGAAGGAGGGAACTTGAATGACTACTGGAGAGAACTTGGATGCCTACTAGATACTATCCTCAGGCGTCTAAGGTCTCTCTGTACAGAAGTTTGTCAGGACAACCTGGCATAAGGATACTTTTCCCTGCAAGTAAGCCCTGACGAAATATTCAGAATCGCATCGTATTCACGGCCCAAATAAGATCTCGGTATGGATAACCTACACTGGCTTTCACAAGGAATTGTGCACCTTCTCTAAGTGATATTACTTCAAGTAACAGCACAAAGATGCCCCACCAAACTAGATGAATTCTTCATATTGATATGGAGAAGTAAAGCCAAGATAAAACTTATGCTCATCCTTACGTTGACTTATGTCACTCTCACTTCCCTTATTTTGTCATTTAGTCCTCACATTCCAGAAACAATGTTTCTGACGAAGAGGAAAAAATTGATTGTTTACTGGGTCGAAATCTATTTAATCTAACACTTATCTTTGACAAGTTTTTTTTTTTTTTTTACTTTAAGTAGTATTTTTTAGAGCCTTACATCAAGTGGCTTCATGTCGTGTCCGGAGCGATTTCTGTAAAAAGGTGTACTGTTTTTGTTATTGTCATGCACTATTTCTGCAGGGATGTCTGATTAATAAAAGCCCCCAAAATTAATCTGTCAAGAAGTGCAATTTAGTTTCTTTGCATTCCGCCATTATGGCTCCATTCATAAAGAATGAATGTTTAAAACATTAAAGCAATTAACTTGCTGCTAATTAAGATCACGTCAAATTCTTCACGCATGAATCAGTAGAAACAAGTTGCAAGTAATAAACCATGTGTTATTCTAAACCGTGAAAATATATTATTTTTTTATCAAAATCCTTTGAGATGAGGAATTTGTATATTTTATTTATTTACAGACTGTTATCCCCATCTTCATAGTTGTTGCTTTAACACGCTTCGGCCAACGATTCCTTTGGCCTTCTTCAGGTGATTAAACACAACGAGATAGGAATGCTGAGTCTCTTAACTATATCTTCAGTAATTACTGCCTTCCATAGTTGTTGTTGTCTCACCACGTTTTTGGACAACTCACCCTCTGGCCGACTGAGGGTAGGATTGAAACCACTATCTTCAGACAATGCTCACCTGGAACCATAGAGACTCAATGTGGTGAAACAACAACAAACACTATGAAGATGAGGATAACAGTCTTTCGCAAAAAACACCCGTCTAGCTGAAACCACTATCAATAATTTTCCCCACTCTTTATCTGTGCCTAAATCAAAACGAAGATTCCATGAACAAAGCTTCTTTCCTAGAAGTGCACGCCTGTGGAACTCTGTTCCGTTTGCCTGTTTCCCACCTGACTACAACTTGGATGTCTTCAAGTCCAACATAAACAAATTCCTGATAAACCGCCCCCTTAAGTAAGACACTTTCTCAAATCTCCATTACTAACGATTACTACGATATTATCCCATTGGTTACTGTATACGCAATAACCCTTATCCCTGAGTGGCTTCCGGGCCTTGATAAGTGGAGACTCCTATGTTAAAAAAATCAGTCTGAAAATAAATAAATAAATAAACAAATTACTCATCTCAAAGGATTAGAATAAAAAATAATAATCATATACACCATTCGGAACTCGACAATGGAAGACCAGCTAAGAATGAAAACTTGGATTTAAAAGACCAAAAAAATCCAACCTAGTATGCCCTTTGTGGTCAGTGGCACAGTGGATAGGGGCGTTGAGTCTCTACGTTTCCAGGTGAGCATTGTCTGAATATAGCGGTTTCAATCCTACCCAAAGCAGATTAGAAGTTTAGTTCATCAAAACGTGATGAGCCAACAACTATGGAAGGCAGTAATTACTGGAGATACAGTTAAGAAACGCAGTATTCTTATACTGTTGCGGTTAATCACCTGAAGAAGGCCGAAACATGGCTAAACAACAACAACAACAACTATGAAGATGAGGATAACAGTCCACAAATAAATGAGTTAATATTATTTAGAGATTTTTACTTGTAGTGACACAAGCAAAATACATTGAGGAAATTGCGAAGGTTACTGCAAGAAAGGTGGGCTCCCTCTATCGTGCTAGAAAACTACTCACACCTGAGAGTATCCTATACCTCCACAAAGCGACCATTCGCCCGTGTATGGAATATTGTTGCCACATCTGGACTGGAGCATCTATCTCTCTCTCTTGGATAGGGTGTAAAAAAGGTCACAATCTAATAGGTTCAGCTTTGTCAACTAGGCTTCAACCCCTATACCATCGCTGCAATGTTGCATTTATTTTTCCTGTTTTACAAGTATTTTAATGAAATGTATTTGATGAACTCATTGCACTTGTACCCCCCCTCGATGTATATATCTTCGAAAAACCCACTTAGCAACAAAATCATACCCCTTCATTGTTGAGATCCCTAAATGCAAGAAAGCTTTCTTCCCTCGAACAGCCAGACTTTGGAATTCCCTTCCTGTTACCTGCTTCCCTGACTGTAGTGATATGCAGAAGTTTAAATGTAATGTAAACCAACATCTTAATCTTTCATAGGCATGGTCTTAATTAGTAGCCCCTGACGCTCAAGTGGCGATATACGTTGTTTGGGGTAAAGGTAAGTAAAAAAAAAAAAAAAATGCTATACACCTATAAAATTATGCCTGCTAATAAAATCGTTGGTCTGATTTAAAAAAATAGACGACACAAACCATAGTTGATGGTCTTGTGGGGTTAGGGGTTTGCTAACCGAGTCTGAAGTTTACATTGATATTATAGATGTGAGAGAAGGGGGAGAAGAAGAAGAAGAAGCCAGCATCTTCTTTTCTCATTATGCAATTACTAGAAATGTTAATTATGTTAAGGGTCCCATTAAACCTCCTCAAGTTTAAAGTCAGAAAAAAAAAACCCAGATAATAAATGAGATCAAACATATAAAGTAATAATTAAAAACAAACATGAAAACAATAAGCACAGTTAAATAGCTTGAGAATCGTTTATATATATATATATATATATATATATATATATATATATATATATATATATATATATATATATATATAGTTAGTGGAGATGGTAATTAATAAAAACTAAAGAAAGTACTCAATACTGTTGTAAAAGTCTGAGGACGCTACAGACGGCAAAAAAAAAACCCAAAAAAGAAACGGCCGTGTAGCCGAAATAATAATGTAACTTAACAGAAAGATACGGTAATAAAAAATAAAACGTATATATATATATATATATATATATATATATATATATATATATATATATATATATATATATATATATATATACTTGCAAGGAAACCCGACCTTGTCCGGGATTAAATGATGACCAACAAATGTTTTACATTCTCATATTTTTTATTGTAATCGAAGTCGGCGAAATTGCCCATTTTTCAATCAAATCGATTGATTGTCTGCTCTTGTTGGGGACGCATTGTGGTGCACTGGGAGAAAGCTTCACATGTCTCCCTGCAACGACTTAGTCTACAATAAATTTTAATCTACATTGCACTGTAGAGAACCTACTGTTTATAAAATTATTTTTATATATAATGGCTTGAATTTAAGTTTAAAATGCAAAAGTATCATGCAAGTATCATAGTGCAATTGTGTTTTAAACAGAAATATTCATTCCAAACGCGCTCCTATCATATCAAAGAATCCACTATTGATCTTATATGCTTGTCCTTTCGGCTTGTGCGGTAATAAAACTTTTCAAATGCACTTGTGATGTTAGGCTGCGTAAGGTGTTAACTTTAGTCAAATCACGTGTTCTGTCTTTCATCGGAAGACATTTAGATAACATTGTCAGGTTCATAAAGTGCCTTCGTGTGAAATTTCAAAGAAATCGGCTCAGCCGTTTTCATGTCCATAGCAAACGGACTTACACACACAGAGATAAACACAGAGACAAAATTCCTTATATATATATATATATATATATATATATATATATATATATATATATATATATATATATATATATAATGTGTGTGTGTGTGTGTGTGAGTTCCTTAGAGACTTTGAAACGGCTGAACAGATTTTCTCTAAAATTTACAGAATTTTAGTCTATAAGTCCGGGAGTGATCTTAGTTAAGTTTTGTCTCAGAATACCTCCGATAATTACTGAAAATTGATAATCAAAACAGTTATTTTAATTTATTTATCATCGGTAAAGCCATTTTTTCCATGTCGTCGCTTAGCAACGATGATAGAACAATTCTACTGTTGGTAAGTTGATAGTGTTTTTTTTTTTTGTTTTTTGCACGACGTGGTCTGTAGGTTCAAATTCCGCACGTAAATTATATTAATCTCATTTCATTAAGTGCAAAGAATTTTATAAGACTTTAAAATTTACGTGTTTTTTTTTTTTTTTGCATGACGTGGTCTGTAGGTTCAAACCCCGTACGAAAATTTCTTTATTTTTTTTCTTTCGTTAACTGGAAATAAGTTTATAATAAATAATTTTATATGAGAAACAGTAGGTGCTCTAGAGTGCAATATAGAATAACATATTTTGGACTAAGTTACTGCATAGAGGCATGTGGGCGATTTCACGGATTTCGATGACAATAAAATATAGGAGTGTGAAATTTTTGTTGATCATCATTCAATCTCAGTCAACGTCGGGTCTCCCTGCTAGTAAGTTGTCATGGGGTTAAATGCTAATAAGAACGAATGAACACAGGACTTTTAAGAACAAACATGTATTTACATATATTACAGGCAAAAGCAGGTTGAGCAATACCCTTCCTCGACGGTTGGGTGTTTGCACCTGACCGCTTTGGTCGCGTGCCAAATTCAGACTGCCGGGCACCGGTACTCGATACCGGAAGTGACGTCGCCAGAGGAAGTGACGTCATGAGAGAGTCCATTAATCCCATGGTAGGGCGTCACACACACACACACACACACACACACACACACACACACATATGTATATATATATATGCATGTATGTATATATATGTATGTGTGTGTGTGTGTGTGTGTATGTGTGTGTGTGTGTGTGTGGTGAATCACGGGAAAAGATACCGTTTAGTTTGTTGTTATCGATTAAAACATCCGTTTCCCGTGACTCACATTGTATATACGTTCAATACATGAGAAGTAGATAGCAATTGCCATATATATATTTTCCAAATTTCTCTCTCTCTCTTTCTCTTTATATATATATATATATATATATATATATATATATATATATATATATATATAAGAAGTAATCGCACTAAACCAAGGTGCAATTATATCATCCTCAATTTTTTTATTTTATTATTATTATGGGTTATAGTACTAATAAAATAAAATGGTGTAAATGCACGTTTGGGTTAGCATGCTTACTTAGGATATATATATATATATATATATATATATATATATATATATGTTCTGAAAGTCTAAATTCGTCTTTATTGAGCTTAATAAATATAAAATATAAATAATATAATGCAATTTCGGAAAATATATTGAAATATATATTAACAGTGTATATTTCTTTATAATTAAACGTGTGTGTATATATATATATATATATATATATATATATATATATATATATATATATATATATATATATATTCACTTTATTTCAACAACCATAGCAATAATTAAATGGCTTGGGGCTATAAGGCCCGTAGTTCCTCTAAACCAGTTTGAGGCAGTCTACTCTCACTGAATAGCCGTGATACATTGAAACAGTCTGTATCGTTCATATTATATATATATATATATATGGTTGTTTTAATTTAATTTAAAACAACCCTAAATAGCTAGACAGACTGGCTACGATGCGATTAATAAACTGGTTTTCTATCAGTCTGTTGTGCAATCCCCTTTTCATTGATATAGCATGTTTCTCTCACAAGCGCCGCGATGGAAGGTTCAGGAGACACAGTGTGTGGGATTCCCGGCAATTTTATTTCCACCTTAAACAAATTCATATCCCAATGGTTTTTCGTCTTTCTTCTCGTTTGATTTCTCTCTCCTACTGATCAACTCTCTGTCCTACGACAAGATCAGCGGTGCTGGGGCAAGAGCGAGGGGAGCAAGTTTTTTTTTTAAACTTAGAGCTCTTATTTCGGACCTGCATGCTATTGCTGGACGCGTGATGACCGTCCTCTTTTGGAACCGTGACTACCCTATTCAGATTTATTCAGGATAACCGCTGCCCACCCTGAATAGGGAAGGCCCTAGAAAAGTCGGCTAAAAATCGGAGATCACAATTCTGCCTGTCTAGAAAGCCACACCCAGTAGGATACCCTTTTTGCGATTGAAAAAAAAAACATCCCCGTATTTGATGTTTGGTACATGGAACATAAGAAATTTGCTGATTTGATTAGACCAGCACAACAAACTGTCCTGATTTCAAAGGAACTTGCGACTCACGATATGAACATTGCTGCACTAAGCGAGACCCTACTCTTAGAGGAAAGGAAGCTATAGGAAAAGGGCTTTGGATGCACCTTCTTTTGGAAGGGAGAGTATAAAGGTGAGAAAAGAGTTGGCTTCACTATAAAGCCATGTATCGTACGTGACCATCAATTTACACTTACGGCGGCAAATGAGAAACTCATGTCGCTTAGAGTCCCACTATCTTTTGATAACTTCGTTACTGTCACCTCGGCATATGTACTAACCCTAGATGCCGACAATGAAGTGAACTGAGAATTTTACCAGCAGCTTTACAACCTCATAATTAGACCACCACCACGTGACAAACTAATGCTGCTAAGCTTCTTAACGGGGGAATAATCATAGACTCTGGAACTCTATAATTGGAAAGTATGGACTTGGTAAATGCCACATAAACAGCCTCTTGTTGTTAAGACTTTGCTCAGAATATAAACTATTCATTACTAACAATCAGTTCCAGCTCCAAAATAGATTTGAGACTACGTGGAAACATCCCGCTCTCTAATACACTGATGTCAACGCAACCCTTTGACACTCCAAAGAAGGCACTCAGGGATCTGCAAACAACTTTACAGCAGCCTACCATCGCTTTGGACTCACTGTTAATATCGGGAAAACAAAGTGCTAGTAGAGCTAGCACCCAACACCATGTTTCAAGACATAAATATTAACGTAAATGATGCTCCTCTTGAGCAATAAGATAATTTTCCATATATCGAAAGTGTTATATCAGAAAAGTGTTCAATTGAGAATAACTTAAACTCAACTATGGCACAACTGCAGAAATAGCAAATAGAACAACAAGAAAGATTTCAAAACTGCTACTAAAATAATAAGAGAACACATACTTTTTTAGTATAAACTTGATTGAATAAATACCAAGTAACGGAAGGAAAAATAGCATTCTCATAAAACGCAGTCTGGAACAGCCAGACAGTGACTGAGCAGAAAATATATTTTGAAGATGATCACTGAGGTTACATTTTACAAAGAAATTAAGTGTTAATATTAACAAATACATAAAATCTTTTTGGGACAGATCGGATGCAACAATTCAATTCGTGGGGTTTACCTATAAATAAGTTTTATCAAAAAGTTGAAACCAACGACAGACGAGAAAGATCTCAAGTCAAAATTAAAAGAACGTTTCGTTGAAGTTTTCTTAGCCAGTCTGGGAAAATGCACAAAAATATCAGCCAGATTCGAACTCGAAAATAATACGCAACCAGTATTTAAGAAAAAGGAAATGTGTAGTTCACCTCAATGGAGAAAATTAATAAGGAGCTTGAAAGACTTTTAAAAATACGACAGTCTATCAAACGTTGAATTGAGTCAACGGGCAATCCCCACCGTCTATGTAAAAAAAGAAAGTAAAAATAAGCCCACGTTGCGCCGATTTTTCCACTAGTTTGATCTCAGTGCTAAAAGACTACTATTACCCACTTCTTAGTCACGGAGAAGTGTTCACTAAACTAAACGGAAGAAAGATTTTTACATTTTTTCTTAAGTCGATCTGAGTGACGCATATCTTCGAATTCCAATCGAGGAAAATAGCCCAAAGTTGTTTTGTATTGACACTCATAAAGGGTTATTCAAATTCAAAAGGTAGTGCCCGCTATGTTTTTAATAAATTATGGATACTATGTTGGGCAGCCTTGATATCGCGATCCCATACCTGGATTATATCATCATAAGTGAAACCAGAGAACAACATTGGGAACATGTCCACGATGTATTCTTTCGAATACAGGATTTTGGTTTTAAAATAAAAGAAGAAAAATTCGATTTCTTCACGAGAAAAATAAAATACTTGGGATAAAGCGTCAACAAAAACAGTAGACCCGGAAAGGGCCGAAGCTATAAGAAGTATGCCAGCTCACAAAAATATTACTGAATTACAAAATTTTTTTTTAAGAGGTTTGCGAACTATTACCTGAAGTCATTCCCAATATGCACAACCTCCAGGCCCGACTGAACGAACTATTAGAAAAGGACAGAGTATTGAAATAAATACCTAAATGCCGGGCGCCATCGAGAATATAAAAAAACTGACGTCAGATCTATTCCTTATTCACTATGACCCAAAACTAGACATCATAGTCACTTGCGATGCGAGCTCGCACGAGACAGGGGCCTGTACCTTACATAAAATGCAAGACGAAAGTAAAAAACAAATAAACAGAAAAAAAACCACATAAAAACAAAAATACAAAAAAAAACACGCACACAAGACAAAAAAACACCTAAAAACAAAAAACACCTAAAAACAAAATAAAAACAACAAAAAAAAACAAAAAACAACAAAAACACAAAAACAAAATAAAAACAGAAAAAAACACGCACACAAAACACACAAAAACACGCAAAACAAAAACTCACAAAATTCACAAAAAATACAAATAACAAACAAAAACAAACAAAAAAGCAAAAAAAAAAAAAATAGCCCCCCCCCCCCAAAAAAAAAAAACGATTTCTCACGTGCATAGATTTCTGCTTCCGGCAGAAAAGCAAAATTCCAAAATCGAGAAAGAAGCGCTTACTATAATCTTTGCCATTACAAAGTTCCACCGATATTTACGGACGACTTTTTATACCGCAGACCGATCATAAAACTATATATTAACAATCTTTGTGTAAAATAGGGCTACCTGCCTCAACAGCAAATAGACTGCTGCGATGAGGCACTATTCTGCTGAATTATAATTTCAAAGTGGAGTATCCAAGCAGATAGAAAATGCGGACGAACTTTCAAGGTTGGTTTCGAGACACAGCGAATTTCTTGAGAACCCAGTAATTGCTTCCTTGCGTACTTACAGTAAAATTAAAACCATGATGTGCAATACTATCAAAGATCTTCCAGCCACAATGCATGAATTTAAATGCGAAGCACAAAAAGGACAAATTTATTACTGCTGCAAAACAGAAAATCCCAAACAAAGACAAGCAAATATAGGACAGTTTTTCTGTGTATAGTAACCTCCTACTATATAGTAAGAGGGTCTTCATACCAAAAGTATTACAAAAAGCATAATAAAAGACTAAATGAAGAGTCCCAAGTGTCTATTGGCCAGAGATGGATGAAGACGTCAAAAACATGGTCATCTCATATAAAGGTTGTGCTTTGACAGCAAAGGGGCCCCCCAATCATTTTTAAGCCTGATCCCCATCTGGCATCAATTGTGATGGATGGCTCTCGTCTGGGTGAGGCCCCGTGTTTTGACAAGCTTCTGGGTTTGACCTTTACTCCTGATCTGAAATGGAACACGTACATCAAGTCTGTTACCATGGTCGCTGGAAAGATGGTGGGATCCTTCTACCGCTCCAGAAGATATCTCACTACTGATGCAATTCTCTATTTATATAAAAGCCAAGTACGTCCAAGGATGGAATACTGTTGCCATATCTGGGCAGGAGCTGCTAAAAACAACCTATCCTGCCTTGATAGAGTACAAAATAGACTTCGTGGCTTAGTGGGGGATGCCCTTTTCTCTACCCTGCAATCTCTCTCCCACAGAAGAGACGTTGCGAGCCTATCCTTGTTTTATCGTTATTTCCATAACAGGTGCTCATCTGAACTCCAATCTCTGGTCCCACCTCGCCAATCTTTCACGAAAAACACCCGTCTAGCTGAATCCACTGTGAAAAATGTCCCCCCTCTATATCTGTGCCTAAATCAAAACGCGGATTCCACGAACAAAGCTTCTTTCACGCCTGTGGAACTCTGTTCCGTCTGCCTTCTTCCCACCGGACTACAACTTGGATGTCTTCAAGTCCAATGTTAACAAATTCCTAATGAACCGCCCCCTTAAGTAAACACTTCATCAAATCTCCACACTAACGTAATGTACTTGCAATAACCCTTATCCCTGAGTGGCTTCCGGGCCTTGATAAGTGGTGATCACTGTGTAAAAAACAAAAAAAATAAAAGCCATGGGCCAAAACAGACCAACCCTGGTATAGAATTTATATAACTTTAATAGGACCACTAGAGAATTGGTATTATTTAATATAGGCGGACAGCTACATAAAACAGCGAGAAGTGCTCAGATGTAACAAACCTATTACAAGGATAGTTATTAATTTCCTCCTTGAATTATTTGCCCGATTTGGAGTTGTCGACTGTTTAATAAGTGACAACGGGACACAATTTACATTTGCGGACTTCAAGGAGTTCAGCGAGACTTTCCAAATTAAACGTCACGGCTACCCGCTACAACCCGCGATCAAGACACACATACAGAAAATGGACTGCACACTTATCCCTAATACATCATCATCAGTATCTCCAGCGGAGACTATATTCTAGCGAAAAATAAGATCTGTATTTGACAAGCAACTGTCAAAGCAAACAAAATTGAGAAACAACTATTGTGTCTAAAAATCGCTATGACCCAGGAGAAATTTTTCTCTAAAACTTACAAAAAAAAAAAAAAAAAAAAAAAAAGACGAAAAACAAACGCGTCCTTCTAGGAACAGGACACAATAGACAAAAGAATCGGAAATATGGTGTACAGCATTCAAGGTTCTAAATTCACGCATAAAAGACATAAGAAAACGTCTGTTGGATGATCCCAACCATTCATCTTATGAAGAAGAAGCCATTGAGACGATTTATGACACTTTCGACATCGAATCAACCCAAGCAATCCCACAATGCTGCAGATGGGAAGTAAAATGAAGTTCATGGATCCTTTAACTATCAATCCTAAAAAAGGTACTGATACCTCTGGCGGGGTAAAAAATTGAGAGGGTTATGGGGACTTGCCCATTCACTCGTAATGGACTTTTCTAATTATAAAAACCTCGAGTTTTCATGAGAAAACATCGCGTGCTAGCGCGAGATTGCAGAGACTCTAACCGAGGCCACCGAGCAGTAGCCTCGGCCTAACTAACAGTCCAAAAATGCCGACAACATCTTCGTTTTTCGACAAATTTCTTTTCTATTCAAAATATTGTTCGAGTCTTTCTTCACGATCCTTTCCTAGGGCCATAACAGAATGAAAAATTTAATTTTCTCTCCAGATGCGATTTTTAAAAGTGGTTTGTATATTTTCATCCACACCATTGTCAGTTACTATAATAGTCCGTATTAGCGGGTCCTGTGGAAATTCCACGGGGGGACTCCTTCATATGTAATATATTGATGTTGGCATCCTGCAGATGTTCAGCGTAAATGGAGACGCTCTGTTGCAGCTTTTTTTGCTAAAACATCAAAAGTATTTATCTAAGTTAGCAGGAACGCCCTGCATAGCCCGGTCATAAAATACGCTTAAATATGATATTTTAATTCATACAGATTTCGTATATATTATTACACAGTCACTTTTCAATCGAGTCTTACATATTATAAAGTTGTGATTTTGGTGCATCAACTTAAATCGAAATCAAAACCAAAACTTATGAAGAATATATATATATATATATATATATATATATATATATATATATATATATATATATATATATATATATCTTGTACACATGTTTGTGAATTATTCCATGGATTTCTGCCTTTGGATCATTATGGACCATCTTCTTCCAATTACGGGATTTCCTTGGATTTTACTCGTACAATTGAAAATTCTTTTAACTTTCTTGAAGTTTTACATTTGGATTTTACCGTCACTGGATTTTTTATCTTCCACCAGACTATCCATTCATGTGTAATCACCTTTTTCTTTACCATATTCCCTCTGTTTCACTTTTTTTTGTTTTCAAGTAAGATCTTTGACTTATTTGTTGTTTCATCAAATACTTCTGCATGCAAAATCCGATCGTGCATTTTGCTAATTCCTACCCTCTGATGAGAAGGAAAGTATTTCTTCGAAACTCCGCGGATTAAGGACTATCCATTTATCTAGTGTTTCCTTTTCAGATTAAATATGTTTTTAACTGATTTCAAAGTGTTTTTTAACATATTTTATTAACTGTTTGCGTATATATATATATATATATATATATATATATATATATATATATATATATATATATATATATATATATATATATATATATATATATATATATATAAACTTGAGTACCTTCAGCTATAATCGAAACCAAAACTTATGAAAAATTCTTGGTGAAATTATTTATATAAAAAAAAATAGATGAATTGAGTGCCATCAGCTTTACAAGAAATGGAAGTCATAACAATTAAACGACAGTCACTCGGAAGAAAAAAGATGTAAGCGTGAAACACCAAATAATACACGCGCTATCGTATTGAAACATAGAAAACTTTTTTTTAATTGCTCAACGAATCGTTTGTTAATACTGAGAAATATTGATATTTATACAAATAAACAACATAGATATTTACATTAACCCGTTAGATTTCAATGTACACAGTGCGTAATATTTCAAAGGGCCTTTTTTCTTTGTTGGTTTTTATATCATGTATTATAATTCGCTCCCACGAAATATTGTCAACATAATAGTACATATTTCCCATGTTGTTTGATATGCAATCCATCTTTCATATTCGTTCTAATATGAGGTCTAAAAAAAAAAACAACATTTTATGAGAAATATCAAAAATAAGGGAGGTAACTATTGAAGACGGCATAGTTTCATCGAATGCTTCTGCTGAAGAAATCGGCATGTTATTGTTTGTAAAAATATCTACGTTTATCATTAACCAACGCAAGCATTATGCCTTCATTTTTGGAGAAGGAGGAGAGGTAATGTACGATCTGTTCTATTATTTGATGATTAGACCATCCTCCCAGGAATTACCTCCTCCTTGGAGAGAGTGTGATATATATTCGTTCGTCACCATCACAGGCTAACAGAACACGATAGGATATATAATTAACCTGTAATTGATTAATCGAAATTTATATATCATTTTTTTATCATACATGCACAAATGAAATATCCCAGTTCCAAATAAATTCACAGTAAAATTATTTAATACTAGCAGGAAGACTCGACGTTGCCCGGGAATAAATGAGGATCAACAAATGTTTCCCTCTCCCATATTTTATTGTTATCGAAATCGGTAAAGTCGCCTAGTTACCTAGTCCACAGCACATTGTAATCTACATTGCGGAGAACCTACTGTTGATTTTATAAAATTACTAGCATGGGTTCCCGGCGTTGCCCGGGTATTTGGAGGTGTATGTTGAGCAAAAAAAAAAAGCGGTCAATTTTTTTAATTTTGCCCCTTAAAATTTATTGTTTTGGGCTCAAATCAAGTTATTAATTAGATCCATGTCCAAGGAACGTATATCTAAAATTTCAAGTGTTCAGACCCAAAATTGTCGGAGGAGTTTGGTAGAGTTCTCAAAGGTCAAATCGTTGAACTTTGACCCCTTAATCGCAAAATTTCTGGCCAAAAACTGACCACATCGATTTTCCCAAATCTCAGTACCCTGTATATCAAATTTCGAGTCTGTAGACTAAAAATTGACAGAGTTATTGCGTATAGAAATGTACACACACACACACACTTTAACTTTTATAGATATATAGATAGATTTTTTTATATAATGATCTGAATTAAAGTTTAAAATGGAAATATCAAGGAACATGGTTCAGAAACATTCATTTCGAACGCATTCTGTCATATCAAAGAATCTGGTATTGATTTTATATGCCGGACATTTCTACTGGTGCGGTGATAATGGTTTTAATCAAAGTTTAAAATGCAAATGTCAAGCATCATAGTTCAATTGTGCTCTAAATATAAACATTCATCTTGAACGCGTCTGTATTATATCAAAGAGCGTACTGTTGACTTTATATGCCGGGACTTCCTGTTTGTGCGGTAATAAAACTTCTCAAATGCACTTGTGATGTTAGGTTGTATAAGGTGTTAACTTTAATCGAAATTGCCTGTTCCTTCTTTCATCGGATTTTTTCGATTATTGATTATCGAGACTTATCGAAGACATTCCGATACAAAACATATCGAAGAATACTGTCAGGCACATAAAGTACATTTGTGTGAAATTAAAAAAAAATCGACCCAGCCGTTTAGGAGTCCATAGAGAACGAACTCACATACACACAAACATTTCTTTTTATATAAAAGCTGAGATAGTTACGTATCCGGCAAAAGTAGAGTAATTTTTTTTCGTTTATGTCCGATTGTAAAATGGAGAAAAGGGGAGATAAGCCAGCCTTTCTTCACGATTTAATTCGTTAACGTCCACTTTTGGAGAAATCGGGAGAATTTTAAGAGTTTTTCTGTTAATTTATCATACGCTGTTTATTTCACCTCTGCATGTCTTAAAATATGAACATCATCTTTAAATAATTATCTCCCTTGTCTCTATTAAAAGTTTTTCTTCTACAAAGAACAGATCTCCGTGTTTTCACATTTGACCTGAACATACTGGCGTGTTTTTTTGTCTTTTTTAATTTTAGAGATCTACTATAACGAAAATACAAAACATTTCATGCGTAATGGCGTGAAGAAGTTGATAATAATTGGTTAGATTTACTTCCAAGTATGAAAACCTCAGGCGATCGCCAGTAAGCCAATCTCACTCCCAAATAAGGTGGCAAGATCTGGAAGAGAGTACCTCATCCCTACAAAGTAGCCGTTAATTCAGTCCCTACGTTATCAGAATGAGTGTCAAGACGAACTTAGGAGAATAATTGGTGAGTTTTGGCGATTGCATTTCTTATTTATTCAATTTGTTTAATAACCGGCAATCATGGAGGCATAGTTAACAGTGGAGATATAAAAAAATTTAAACTTTTGCCAAACGCATTCAAATTTAATTTTCTACCTACCTGCAGAATTTTAAAGTTCTGAAACGTATTGTAATTTGCTTAAATTTGAATATATGATTTGGTCAAAAACTGAAATTTAACGAGTCACATTTAAACATACCGCCGATATGTCTTGCTGCCAGCTTAGGCATTCAAATTTAATTTTCCATCGATTTGTATATTTTTAACACCCTGAAACTGTTTTAAAGTTATTCTTTAATTTCAAGAAAATGATAACATTTTAATTATCTATTGATCTGTAAATGTTTTAAATGCTAGAACTGTTTAAAAGATTTTTCTTCTAAATTCAAAAATAAGTTGAAGTATCTCAAAGCTAATAGGCCTATGTGTTCATTTTTTTTTTATTTTAAGATATACGAGGCAAACAAATTCTGAGAAAAAATAACAAAAACAAATAAATAAAACGTTAAAGAACTGTAAAACTAACGACAAAATAACATCTGGATCGATCTAATCATAGGATAAAACCGATCCCGTTTCATATAAGATTAAAGAACAGTCAACCAATACGTTCACAAAGTGATGGCAAATGATTAAAGTTAGGCGTCAAATGAAACATACTTTGTTTTAAGTACGATTCACTCTGTGAAAGTCAAACCAACGTCAATAAAAAGAAAGATAGTCAACACGTAAATATGTTTTTAGTTTAACACACGGACAGGAGAGACTTTATATACTTTTCGAGAAGAAGAGAGAGAAAAACACGTCAACTCCCTCGTTTATATGCAGATCACCTAACAATACACCTCATCAAAGCATGAAGCAAGGGAACTAACCCTTCACACAGTCCAAGACTGACAACTCTTACAATTTTCTCAGTATTTAAACTTATATCTACATTGATAATTTCCTACACAAAGAATATCAGGTATTCATAGGAAATGCCGGGCCGGGTCGGCTAGTATATTAATAACGGAACCTCCTGATTTGGACTCCCTGTGACGAGGAAAACCTGATATTTTCATTGCAAACTTTGCTTTCTTTAAGCTGTATCGCCTGAGAAGGTCTCTAATTACTAGTAGCTAGCTAACCGAACATGCTCATGACTGTGTAGCAACATATTACTGCTTATGCAAAAACAAATAATATATATATATATATACATATATATATATATATATATATATATATATATATATATAGTTGTCGATTGTTATACCTGGTATCAATGTCTCTGAGATTCTTTCAGACAATTTACTGTTTGTGGTGAAAAGAAAGTTTTTGTTTTTCTTTATCTGACGAACCCTAGCCGTTAGAAATATTAATGTATAATGCGGTTATATATATATATATATATATATATATATATATATATATATATATATATATATATATATATATATATATATATGTATATATATATATATATTAGTTTTTTACATTTAAATTCTATTCAGAAAAATACAATTTTCAAAACAAAAATGTATTATTTGAACAAAGAATACAATTCCAAGTAATTTCCTTTGTCCATGGATTTTCGATATAGGCTCCTCTCTTCGGAGGAAAATCATTAGCAAAATATTTGATCTGGTTTGATATAATTTTGCTATTCAGCATATACATAGAAAATATATTAAAAATTAAATTTTTTAAGGGAAATAGAGAAAGAAAATAATGGTTGAAAGAAAAACAGAATATGATATTTTGGTATCCGAATGGAATAGTAATCCTTGAATGGAATGGGATGATGTTATTAGATTCCAAATTGGTTGAAGAAATCCACATTGAAGGTAAATTCCAATTCTTTTCATAGCATCCAGAGTAATTTGTAATTATCCTTTAGGAACGGAGAATTATAGATTTATTCTGCCTTATATTTTGGTGGTGCAAAAACCGTAAAAAATATCCGTAGAAAGACGTTCTCTTTTATAAAGTAAAATCCAATCGTTTAAAATGAATATTACAATTAGCGAAATATTCTTATTTTGCTCTATCTTGTATATTGAGCAATTCTTATTTGGCCGGGGTTGTCTTTAATGAAAATATTACCCCCCCCCAAGAATATTTTGTAAGACTTGATACCACAAGATTCAATAATCTGTGATCCAACCCATTTCATTATTCCGAAACCCATATATATATATACATATATATATATATATATATATATATATATATATATATATATATATATATATATGAGCAAACAGTTAATAAAATATGTTAAAAAGCACTTTGAAATGAGTTAAAAACATATTTAATCTGAAAAGAAAACACTAGATGAATGGATAGTCCTTAATTCGCGGACTTTCGAAGAAATACTCTCTTTCTCATCAGAGAATAGGAATTAGCAAAATGCAGGATCGGATTTTGCATGCAGAAGTATTTGATAAAACAATAAGTAAGTCAAAGATCTTCGAAACTCCGCGGATTAAGGACTATCCACTTATCTAATGTTTCCTTTTCAGATTAAATATGTTTTTAACTCATTTCAAAGTGTTTTTTAAGATATTTTATTAACTGCTTGCTCATATTATAAGCTCTATTTCCTATTTGGTTTTATCGAGCTTTTATATCTAGCTGAGATAATTTCATAAATATTAATTCTTTAATAATTATAATTTACTTTAATTTTACCATCTTGGATCATTTTGGTAAATTTAATTGTAATTTTCATTATGTATATATATATATATATATATATATATATATATATATATATATATATATATATATAATATAAAGCTAAATGTGTGTGTGTGTGTGTCTGGTCAGGAATAGGCTCCTATATGGTTGACTATTTTGAAGCCTGATTACATATAATGATAGAAGATGTATCGAGACGCAGGAATGGGTATGTTTGATCTGGCAGAACGGTGGTTCATTAAAATTGTGGGGTCTGCGTTCGCGCCTGGTCCACAACGTATGGAAATAAAAATTTAAAAAAAAACGTTTACAAGTGTTTTTGATATAGATGTATATAAGAGTACTCAGATAAGTACGTTTTACTTAAATAGGGATGGTATAATAAAATTGTGGGGTCTGCGTTCGCGCCTGGCCTCAATAGAATGGAAATAGGCACAAACTTTGATAAAGATTTTTCATATCTATCTGCGTAAGTATACTTTGATAATTATATTTCAGTTAGAAGAAATATGGTATAATAAAATTATGGGGTGTTCCTTCTGCTCCTGACCGCCATAGAATGGAAATATATCACAAAGTTTAACAAGGTTCTTTAATATAGATCCACAGAATATTGTGATAAGTGTTTCAGTGTGAACAGGTATGGTATAATAAATTATGGGGTTTATCTATTTTATTTTTACTTTCATCATATTTTGCTTTGGTTTTGATACCCTCAAATTCGAAGCTATCTATTTACAATATTATCTTTTCATAACCTATCATACTTTCATAAATCAGAGTCCATTTTCTGTAGGCTGTTTTTGAACCCAGTCAACGACGGGCGCTTTTGCTAGTATATATATATATATATATATATATATATATATATATATATATATATATATATATATATATATATAATGTAAAAAGGAGCAGAGAATTACAGAGAACAAACGATGTTCACTTTAGAAGTTTTTTTCCTATATAACACCTAGGCGGCGTACCTTATCGATTTGACGATATATGTTCCCGTCAAAGTTAAATTCAATAGACGTAATGGCCAACCAATGCACCGAATTTATATTAAAGTGAATGACTCATTATTTTTTTTAGACATTCTCGTCGAAAGATCGGATATTTGTTTCGTTGCAAGCATACACAGAAAACTTACTTGTATGAATCAGTATATAGTAGGCTAGCGAGATAGCACTACCGTCAAAGGAAAAGTAAAACGCCTTCTTCCCTCCGCTAATCTGTGGGAGACTCTTGGGCATGGTCGAGAACCCACTAAATCCCTTCCCTCACGAATGGGGGTAACGTGAGGTCATCGAAAGGAGGTTACTGATATAATACAGAAGCAAACAGAAATAATTAAGGTTTCGTATTTTGTTGTGCTGAACAGAAGATACCTCTGAGTACAATGGTCAGAGAAATCGCCCAGTATGGCCACTGCTCGGACAGAAAGAAACTGCAACCTACTGTTTTTACAACCGCAATGAAATCTATGGCAATACATCAAACTACTTATGCGAGAAACAGCGTGAATGGTTCTGCATCAAAACACCTTGCTTGGTAAATGGCACCTGATCCTTATCAAACTACTCTCCGACAACTAGCAAAGAATAACAGGAAAGATCATGAGTAGGAGAAGCAGAGGACTATAGCGAGAAACATACGTTAACAGTTTGAATACCCGTGCAACATAAAAAAATGATGAGCAACAATGAATTCATGAATGCAGAGAGAGAGAGAGAGAGAGAGAGAGAGAGAGAGAGAGAGAGAGAGAGAGAGAGAGAGAGAGAGAGAAAGGATATCTACCAATGCCTGTACTAGGCAGAACACCAATTGAATGGAATATTATCTGAGATTCGTTCGTCCCTAATATCAGTAAAATAAATCTGATTAAAACGTTAGTACATGCAGCTTTGCTCTAGTGCTAAACTAAATGCAGAGCTTCATAATATAACAGAACTCCTCGTGTCGAATGGTTACACACTACATACTATTGAAATATGTACAATGACAAAATTGTCTCCTTTAAATGTGAAAAAAGTTCAGGTCCCCAAAATGTCATATTTATTGTATTAAAAGTCACGTGTTGTCACATAGAATTTGTTCAACCGTTTCATGTTTTTTTTTTAAACAAAAGTTCGAACAATCATGTTCAGGACTAAAAGTACTTAGCGTTTACTTGACCGGTATGAGGGCACACCATATTATGTGGATCGTACCACCCAACGCTTGGAGGAAAGAATTTTTAAACATTTCCTCTCTTTGATAAGCAGGCACAAACAGTTACTACTTTTCCTATCGATAGATAAAATAGTAAGTGTAATTTCCAAAATGCAGAGGAATGTCCATTATAAAAAAATTGTCTTACTTCCTTGGTAATATAGCGAGCAAAAATATACACAGCTGAGAACCCAGAAATAGACAAATTCTACATAGGAAGTATTTCAATGACCTTTTAAGAAAGATTTTACGGACAGAAACATTCATTTACATATTATCTTTGCATCATCAACGCTCTGATCCCCATCTGGCATCAATTAAAATGAATGGATCTCATCTTGGGGAGGCGTCATGTTTTGACAAGCTTCTGGGTTTGTCCTTTACTCCTGATCTTAAATGGAGCATGTACATTAAATCCGTTGCCAAGGCCGCTGGAAAAATGGTCGGATCCTTCTATCGATACAGTAGATATCTCATTGCTATCTGTATAAGAGCCAGGTACGTCCAAGGATGGAGTACTGTTGTCACATCTGGGCAGGAGCTGCTAGAAAGGACTTGTCCTGCCTTGATAGGGTTCAAAATAGACTCCGTAGCATTGTGGGGGATGTGCTTTTCTCTTCCCTGCAACCTCTTTCTCACAGAAGAGATGTTGCGAGTTTGTCTCTGCTTTATAATTATTTTCATGGCAGGTGCTTGACTGAGCTCCAATCTATGATCGTCCCTC
This sequence comes from Euprymna scolopes, assembly GCF_053919585.1. Taxonomy (NCBI): domain Eukaryota; kingdom Metazoa; phylum Mollusca; class Cephalopoda; order Sepiida; family Sepiolidae; genus Euprymna; species Euprymna scolopes. The sequence continues at coordinate 162,303,054 of NC_136488.1, forward strand.
GCGAAACTTTCACAAGAAACACTCGTCTAGCAAAAACACTATCAATAATTCCCCCCCACTCTTTATATGTGCCTAAACCAAAACGTAGATTACATAAACAAAGCTTCTTTCTTAGAACTGCACACCTGTGGAATTGTCTTCCATTTTCCTGCTTTCCAGCTTACTACAATATGGTTGTCTTCAAGTCTAACGTAAACAAGTTTTTGATGAGCCGTTCCACTTAAGTTAACAAATTTACCGAATTTCCATTACTAACGATTACTATATTGTCCAATTGTCCACTGTGCAGTCTTTAACCTTTATCCTCGAGTGGTCTCTTGGCCTTGATAAGTGATGATGACTATGTAAAAAAGGAGGACACCCCAATGTCGCTACATTACCGGGAATTAATCAATGATAAAAACAGCAAGAATAGAATTGAAGATAATTAGAAAAGAATTAGAATTATGTGGATCACTAAATTCATCATGTCTGAATAAAAAGCTTGAAATAATCAGATTTAAAGGCAAGAAAAAGTTATTGAACGTTAAACAAGAATCAATGATAAACTGTAAGCAATGTAAGAGACATGCACTCACTAGACTCTGAATTATAAAATACGAACGCCTTTTAAGAAATAATAAATAAGGCCTTGTTCCTTCTTCCTCAATATAAGAGTCAAAGTACTGGTATATGTTAAATCACTATTTGGAATTAAACCTTTTAATATTGTACTGTCCACCAATGATAAAGCACAGGAGTTTAAAGGAAGTATGGATAGGTAGAATCTATAAGTCACATGATCTGATTGTTTCAAACTCATATAGTAGATATGAGATGCCAGATAATGTGGAGAGGAATTTAACTAAATGTGAATAGGTTGTCAAAACGCGCGAGTTGAAAAGATAAGTCTCATATGTAAAATGTATGTGGGGAAATTTGTCTGATAGGATTTAGTTCGGACAAATAAGCACTTGTATGAAGATTAATATATATGTCTGAAAAAAAAAAGTATGCGGTAATGTGTAAATATTAGTGAATACATAAGTGTGTACGTATGCGT
>NC_136488.1:162309095-162334095 GCF_053919585.1 Euprymna scolopes
TACCTTCATCTTTGTTTATTCACTCTAATACCCTTATTCCCTTCTCTTCCATTCACCCTTCATTCCTTACTTTCTTTCATCTATTTATTTCTTCATTTTTTTTTTTTTTTTATATTAATAAATTATTTTTCCTACCCGGGTATATAAAGATCATATATCCATACATGCACACACCCAAAAATATCCATATGCATACATTATTACGAGCTTCACTCAAAACGATCTATTACTCATTTGGTTCAAATATACCTTCAACAGGTACTTATTTCGGCTAGTAATACCATAACTGCTCGATGAAGTAGAATATTAAGTGACTTACATAACCCATACGGGTATGATTATAGTTGCGACCTCACTTATCCTCTTTGTGGGGGGGGGGTTATTTGATGGGGGTTAGTTGTACTTATAGCAGTTCCAGTCTCCTAATTTAGAGTTCCTTAAGTGCGTGTATTCTGAAATGTTTGCAGGATATAGCAGTTTCGACAATCACAACTAATATTAACCACAATACAACACGAAATACGGCCTGGGGTGGCCTGAGGTTACCTGCTAGTATGTTATAAAAGTAACCTTGTCTGTTTGCAGAACGGTTTCTACCAAACGACTCCAACTCAAGTCATATATTTTTGAAAAACTTTTTAAATCACCACTATATATATATATTGTGTTCAAATTGGCTCTATAATAACAAAATCTGAAGTCCGCATAAATAAAAATGTCATATTTAAGTGTATTTTACGATTGGGCAACGCCGGGCGGCGTGGTAGTATATATATATATATATATATATATATATATATATATATATATATATATATATATATATATATATATATATATAAGCTGTACACATGTATTGAGCACTTTTGAAAAATATTGGTTTCAGTCCATGTTAATAATATACCTGAACTTAATCAATCAATCAATCAATCTCTCTCTCTCTCTCTCTCTCTCTCTCTCTCTCTCTCTCTCTCTATATATATATATATATATATATATATATATATATATATATATATATTGATTGATTGATTGATTGATTGATTGATTAAGTTCAGGTATATTATTAACATGGACTGAAACCAATATTTTTCAAAATCAATCAATCAATCAATCAATCAATCAATCAATATATATATATATATATATATATATATATATATATATATTGATTGATTGATTGATTGATTGATTAAGTTCAGGTATATTATTAACATGGACTGAAACCAATATTTTTTCAAAAGTGCTCAATATGTGGAGCTTTTAAATAATTAGAAATAGAATTATATAAGCATTCTAAAGAAAAAAAACCCGTTATCAATAAATGTTACTAATTGGGCAAACATGTGATTTTAAGTATTTTCTTTAATTTTCGACTTTTAAGCGATTATCGAGGACCTAAATGGCTTTAACGAAAGCAGACTTTACACTACTTTTATTTTAGAGTAAATAAACGTTTTGAAATAAGTTTAAAAAATCCAGGTAGGTAGAAGAGTGGTATTTACTTGCCTTTGGTAACATTTATTGTATTTTTATTTTTTCATGTTTTTTTTTCTTTTTTTTTTTTTTTTGCTGGATATTATATATTTAAAAAAAAAAACGTCCGAAATCAAAATCAACAGGAATAAGGAAAAATAGACATTTACAAACTTTTTCACGCATCTAAACAAAAAACATAGCGTATTGACAACTTTTTAAATGTATAAACTTACGAACACAGTTTATTTCGCTTTTTTTTTTTTTAAATAAGAAGATAGTAAATTAAAAAAAAAAAAAAAGGAGGTGAAGGAAAAAAGAAATCTTTTTTACTTACTTATTGGGCTGAATAATTCCCCATTGAAACAAAATGTAAACAAAAAAAACAATAAAAAACACAACTGGTAAGAAAAATGATCACAGAAATCCGCTGGTAATTGAAATAGCGATTGTCACGTGGCCTAGGGAAACGGACATCGGAACGTAATATGTGCGTGCGTGTGAAATGTTCGGGGTTTCTTCTTCTTCTTCTTCTTCTTCTTCTTCTTCTTCTTCTTCTTCTTCTTCTTCTTCTTCTTCTTCTTCTTCACATTGTGTGTGTATGTGTCTGTGTGTGTGTATGAAATGTTCGAAGTTCGTTCTGTCGTTCTCGTTCTTGTTTTTTACAGCACACACACACACGTATGTGTGTGTGTATGTGTGTGTGTATGTGTGTGTGTGTGTATGTGTATGTGTGTGTAAATCTGTGTGTAAGTGTGTGTATGTGTGTGTAAATGCGTGTATGTAAATGCGTGTGTGTAAATGTGTGTGTTAATGTGTGTGTGTGTGCGAGTATGTGTATGTGAAGTGTGTGTGCGAATATATGTGTGTGTGCGCAAGCGCGTGTGTGTACGCGTGTGCGAGTGTGTCCGTGTGTGTGTGTGTGTGTGTGTGTCTGTATGTGTGTGTGTGAGTGAAGTTAAGAGAGGGGTATATAGATAGAGACGTTTAATAGTCAAGAAGAAGAAGAAAAGTCATAATGTTTGTTGATTTTTAGAACAGTTCAAACAGCGATGATGAAGTTTACTAAGTTTGTTGCGATAAACTTTTTATAACAACATGTCCATATGTTTTGTTTCGTTGTTTGCGTAGAAGCTTTTTTCTTTCCTCTTTTTCGATTGTCGAACTTAACGGTTTGTGTTCGCGCATTGCCCTGCAAAGCGGGAGTGTCCGGCGCTGGCCGGGAGGGTCGTGTTTCTAGGCGTGGAGTTGAGACGTGAAGTTTTCCTTTTGTTTTCGTCGTAAAGTAACACTCCGACTACATCTCTAGAGAAACTCGTAACGAAATACCGCCCCCCCTCTCGCTCTCTTTCACTCTCTCTCTCTTTCTCTGTCTCTCTCTCTCTCTCTTTCTCTCTCTGTCTGTCTGTCTCTCTCTCTCTCTCTCTCTCTCTCTCTCTCTCTCTCTCTCTCATTCACACTATCTCTTTGTCCTCTCTGTCTGTTTATCGGTCTCTCTCTCACCTCTGTCTGTCTGTCTGTTTGTCTGTCTATCTTTGCCCCCTCAGTCTTTATGTCGCTTCTCTCTGTTTGTCTGTTTATTTCCCTCTGTGTCGCTTTCTTTCTTTTTGTCCCCCCTGTCTGTCTGTTTCTTCCCATCTGTCTCTCTCTGCCTCTCTCTATTTGTCCCCTCTGTTTGTCACGCCCTTCTGTTTGTCTATATTTCTTCCTCCCATCTGTTTGTCTGTCAGTCTGTCTCTCTCTGTCTCTGTCTGTCTGTCTGTCTGTCTGTCTGTCTGTCTTGCTCTCTCTCTCTCTCTCTCTCTCTCTCTCTCCTTCTCTCTATTCGCCTATATCTTTACGCGTGTGTCAACGCTGGTAGAAAAATATAAGCAAAAACGTCATACGCATATGTTAGTGTATGTGTGCGCGCACACAAATGTGTATGTAACGTACGTGCATTCATATGCGTGGTTTTGATTTTACTTCAGTCGAAGTTCTCACAAATGAAGTTCTCACAAATGAAGTTCTCACAAATGAAGGGGCCCCTTTCTGGAGTCAAGACTTGATTTGTATATGAGATATATTTGAACATTCTATTAAAGTTATCCTGCTGTGAAGAAGGTGGGCTGTGTTTATTGCTTCCTCACGAGAGTAAATTACGCATGAGGCCGTTTTTTTAATGTGGAAATGGAGAGGGAGAAGGGGAATGGGGATCAGCTCCCGAGAGGTGGGAAATGGGAGCTGGATAACGAGAGTTTCTTGGTATATAGGGTTGCCCCCACATGGACCAGAAACTCATTGCCACAAGGGCAATGGTCTTTGCTTGCAGCATCTGCCGGAACAGACACTACACTTTGATCTTGGCTCGAAGGACAAACCCTCTGTGAAGAGAGGGTGGGCTCTCTCTACCATGCTAGAAAGAAGTTACGTCTGAAAGTATCCTCTACAAGACCACCATTAGGCCATGTATGCAGTATTGTTGTCACAGTTGGGCTGGTGCATCTGCTACTAGTCTCTCACTTCTGGACAGGGTTCAAAAGAGAGTCGCCAATCTAATAGGTCCCGAACTGTCAGCTAGGCTTCAGCCTCTCTCCTATTGACGAAATGTTGCATCTCTCTGCCTGTTTTACAAATATTTTAATGGTATATGCTCCGACGAACTACAAGTCCTTGTACCCCCTCGATGTAAACACATCTGACAAACCCGACAAGCAGCAAAATCCCACCCCTACACAGTAGAGATCTTCAGATGCCAAAAAGCCTTCTACTCTAATAGTTTCTCACCAGAACTGCTAAACTTTGTCATTTCTTTCCGGGTACCTGCTTCTCTGATTGTACTGACACGCAGAAGTTCAAATGTAATGTAAACAGACATCTTGCTGCTCAACTCCCTACATACCTTGCATATATGTTCCAGATAGTAGCTCCGTACATCAAAGTGGCATAGTGCCTTGTTTAGGGTGAAAATGCAACAGCAGCAGCAGCAGCAGCAGCAGCAGCAACAACAACAACAACAACAACAACAACAACAACAACAACCACTGTGTGAGTATAGAAGTTACTTCTCTGATAATATTGTGCCCGAGATGGGTATATTTGCTGATGATACAACGCTCTATAACATGCACGAGAGATGAACGGATGTACATGAATCTAAGACAATGCCAGAATCGTTAGAAAATGACATCCAAACCGAAGTTGAGGGGGGGGCATAAATGGATGGTAACATTTAATGCTAGAAGACTAAGCTGCTCTCCTTTAACAATTACAAGATGCCTTTCCAACCATGACAAATAGTACCTTACCTAAGAATTCTTCCTTCAAACTCTTAGGCCTAATATTCACGGCCATATGAACTGGAACAAATATATTGAGGATATGGCAAAGGCTGCTACAAAAAAGGTGGGAACCCTCTATTGTGCTAGAAGCCTGCCCACACCTGAGTGTATCGTGTACCTCTACAAAGTCACCATTCGCCCATGCATGGAGTATTGTTGCCATATCTGGGCTGGTGCATCTACCACTAGCCTCTTGGATAGGATTAAAAAAAAGAGATGTCAATCTAATAGGTCCCACTTTGTCAACTAAGCTTCAACCCCTGTTCCATCGCCGCAATGTTGCATCACTGTGCCTGTTTTACAAATATTTTAATGGAATGTGTTCTGATGAACTCGTTGCATTTGTGCCCTCTCGACGTACATATCCCCGACAAACCTATTTAGCAACAAAATCACACCTCTTCATTGTTGAGGTCCCTAAATGCCAGAAAGCTTTCTATTCTCTTTCCTCCAAAAGCTAGACTTTGTAATTCCCTTCCTGCTACCTGCTTTCCAGACTGTACTGATATGCAGAAGTTTTAAATGCGAAGTAAACCAACTATCTTGTTAATATTTCCTAGACATGGTCCCAAGTAGTAGCCTCTTACGTTCAAGTGGCGATATGCCTAGTTAGGAGGTGAACGTGAGTAAAAAAAAAAAAAAAAAAAGAAAAAGAAAAAGAAAAAAAAAGAAGAAAAAAAGAAAGAAAAAAAACATTAATTTTCTTCTTACTAATTGACTAGTTAACTATGTTATCTTGTTGGTTGGTTGGTTGTTTTTGTTTTACGGCATATCAACCCTTTTCAGGTTATTTAATGCCGAATCCAGTGATTTTGAAGAACAATTTTTTTAATAGAATATATTTGTTTTTTGCAAGTCAGTTTCTATTTAACCCACAGTTGGGACCCTAATAGGTACTACCACTCCGGGTCAGAGTGGACCTGGGAGCAATGGCAATTAAAGGGTGGCTCCACACTCGCCAAAGCCCGCAAGCTGGGGCCTCACCATCGAATATAGTTTAAGGTCATATCCACGACCTATGTTATCTTGTATTTCTGTTTTTATTATATTTGACTTCAGTTAGTTTTAAGGGATCAAGGGAGCTAACTCCTCCTTGAGATAACACTTGATCCCGTTACGATTTAAATTTATATCCAAGAGCTCTTTTAGGAATAGACGCTGTTCCCTTTATAGCTGCTATCTGTATTTCGTTATAGCTTGTTCTTTAAGGTATTGCTTCTAAGTATTTCTGAAGATTCTTTTTTATTAGGCCAGTTGCTCCTATTACAACCAGTATAATATTTCTTTCTTTCAGGTTCTGATATTTTGTTATCTTTTCCTGTTCAACTCTATTAAGGCCAAAGTCATTGGGGACTGCGACATCGATAATGAGCGTAGTTCTTTCGGTCTTCTTGTGTTTAGTATCCCATGTACATTGAAAGCCGACTTTCACTATCTAAATTTAAGGGTTTATCAAGAGGAGATTGTCTGTCTAAGAGAAACCCTCCACAAACACAATTATCCCCCCAAAACACCCGCCCCGAAATTTACCACAATTTGTATATCTATAAATATAAAAGCGAAAATGTATGTATGTGTGTTCGCTTTTTCTGTATGTCTACAAAAGTTTTTTTTTTTCAGAGAAGCGGTCGGTCGCTTCACAACTTTTAAAAACTTTTTATATCACATATAAATCGTAATATCTCACAGTTAACAATGAAGCTCGCCTGTCTATTTAATTTGCTCGATTTCGGGAAGATAAATATTCAACATTTGTCGCTCGCCCCATGTAGGTTAGTCTTTTTCCTATAACATCTTGGGAAAATAAAAATAATAAAAAAAGCGTTCTGCAGTAAATGAATAATATCCCGCAGTCAAACTTGACCTCATTAACTCATTAAAACGGGCACCTGCCAAATCCAAGTAATTAAATAAATTCAAACGTGTTTCCTTTAGCATATCGCGGTGGGGCAATGGTTAACGTCGCACTTTTTTTTTCACACTTTAATTTACAACTTTGCCTCAAGGGTTCGGGTTCGATCCTCATACTTACTTTTTTTAACCCCCCCACCCCTGGAGTTTCCACACACACACCTCCAAACACCCGGGCAACGCCGGGTACCCCTCGCTAGTTATATATAAAGGGTTTGTCAGAACAAACCCAAAGAATATGTAATCCAGCAGAACAATATTCAACGACTGAACTCTCTGAAAGCATCTTGTGCGAGGCATATATGAAGGAAAAGGGTCCGCAGGAGGACAGAGGAAACAGTTCAAAGACAATCCGAAGGTTTCCCCTCAAACAGTTCGGTTTGTATACTAACTCATGGGAAAAACTAAGCCAAGACAGATGTTCCTGGCGTGTCGCAACTCACAAAAGGGGTCACAATTGCTGAATCCGCAAGCAATGAAGAACGCAAGAGAAAACGTGACATTAAAAAAGATCCTTGATACAACATCCTTGATACAGAATCATCTCACAGGTGACCAACATGCAGGAAATACTTCAGAGCTCGAATCGGTCTAACAAGCCATCTTCGAACCCATTGAACAATTGCATGATTACGGTCATCTTCGCAGCAATCGACGACGATCATCATCATCATCATCATCATCATCATCATCATCATCATCATCATCATCATCATCATCTATCTATCTATCTATCTATATATATATATATATATATATATATATATATATATATATATAGAGAGAGAGAGAGAGAGAGAGAGAGAGAGGGAGGGGAGGAGAGAGAGAGATGTCGTGTGTTCTATTCTTATGTCTGATTAAAATTAAAAACTAATTTTTTTTTTATTCCAATTTAAGTCGTCTTATTGGCTAAGCACGTTTGTTATCGCTGTCTGATGACTAATCAAATGGATAAGCGTTCGGTATTTTCTGACCCGAGCGGATATTTATGGAAATCTGATGCAGCAGGTACAAAAAAGTATTAGATTTTCACTAGAAAAACTCCAAATGTGCAAATAGATTCGTTTTACCATTATTTCGCAATTTTATTTAAAAAAAAAATAATAAATTAAATAAGTTTTTAAAATTTAATTAAAAAAATAATGTTCCAGAAATACAGTAATCTGTTCGAAAAATATCTAAATTTCTAACGTTAGGATTGATATTAAAAACATGACCATTGTGATAAAAGCACTTTGACTTTACACGTCCATTACGGCAATAAATCCTTTTTGCTAAAAGTGAAAAAAATGCCCAGTTAGATTTATTTATTTTTGCTTGTTTGTTCCTTTGCGACGATATCAGACGGCGTGGGGGGTCCGAGAGAAGTTTGAACTATAATGAACACGATTCAAGCAGAACGGCCATGTTACACGTCTAAATTTAGGCGCTTCCTATTTTCCTCTCTAGTAAAGCAATTAAACCTGTGACTTCTAACCTATATTTGTTGTTGAATCATTTCATCCTTTTATTAACCCTTCCAACCCTGCACGGTCGATATATCGACCCCAGCAACATAGCTAAAAAGACGATACGGTCGATATTTCAGCCTTTCAACAATACGCTATAAAATAATTTTGCCTTTTGTCTTTTTGGTTAATTATTGGGTTAAGATCCAAAGGCTTAATCTAGTTACTTTGTACGTTTTCCAATTTTATATCTCAATTCTCATGTCTAACTTCCGGTGTCCAGGGTTGCTGACAATATTCTAGTTGAGGTTCTAATAAATATTAAATGATGAGATATTAAAAAAATTTATTTTGTTTGATAATTTATGTCTTATTGTATTTATTTACTTTCCCACCAAAGCAAATTAGGCACAAGGCCGTTTTTAATGTGGGGTAAAAACCAGCTCCCCTAAAAGCAGGCAAAAGGGGGCACTCTGGTTACTAAAAATAATAATTGTCCCAGTATAGAGGGTCTCTCCCTCAATTAACTGGTACAAATTATCTTAAGTGCAGCATCAGCAGAATAGATACTACACTTTGATCCCGGCCCGAAGGCCAAGAACGTATATATTTGCTCCCCCACCGAGCAAATTAGGCACAAGGCCGATTTTTAATGTGAGGAGTGAAGGGGAAATGGGGACCAACTCCCCGGGGAATAGGGGAGCTGGATAGTGACAATTGGTATGAAGGGTTGCCCCTATATTGACCAAGGTCTTATATGTGGGGGCGACCCCACATATGATCTTTGCTTGCAGTATCTGCCGGAACAGATTGTATTTATTTGCTTCCCCACTGAGCAAATTAGGCACAAGGCCGTTTTTTTAATGTGGAGAGAGAGAGGGAGGGGGGAGGGAAAAGGGGACCAGCTCCCGATGGGTGGGAAATGGGAGCTGGATAGTAACTGTTGGTATGAAGGGTTGCCCCTACATTGACCAAGGTCTGGTATATGGAGTTACCCCCACATATGGTCTTTGCTTGCAGTATCTGCCGGAACAGATGGTATTTATTTGCTCCCCCACCGAGCAAATTAGGCACAAGGCCGATTTTTAATGTGAGGAGTGAAGGGAGGGGGAAGGGAAAAAGGGGACCAGCTCCCGAGAGGTGGGAAATGGGAGCTGGTTAATGGTCAGGCATGTGGGGTTGCCCCCACATCTGGTCTTTGCTAGTCATAGCTAGTCATAGCTTGCAGTATCTGCCGGAACAGATGGTGTTTATTTGCTCCCCCACTGAGCAAATTAGGCACAAGGCCGTTTTTAATGTGAGGTAAAAACCAGCTCCCCTAAAAGTAGGCAAAAAGGGGGCACTCTGGTTACCAAAAATAATAATTGTCCCAGTATAGAGGGTTTCCCCTCCATTGACTGGTACAAATTATCTTAAGTGCAGCATCTGCTGGAACAGATATTACACTTTGATCTTGACCAAAAGGCCAAGAACTACAGAAAAAGGCAAGCCTCTTTTTCTTATTAAGACCTTAACTAAAATATTCTTATATGATTGTGAGATTTTGAAGCATCAGTAAAATACAAACTCATTTCTTCATATCATTTTAGTTAATCGTAATGAAAAAAGATAATAACATGGAGTGATATAATCTGAAGCTGAGTTTTCGGCACTGACATTAATATTAAAAGCCTATATTTCCTATTTAAAAATTATAAAAACGAACTTCTTGATATACTCAGCCATGTCTATGCGAGCGACTAAATAAAGGTTAACTAATTTGAATATTCTTTGAAAAAGGAACTTTAATTAATTAATTAATTAATTGTCTTTTATATTTCTTATTAAATGATTGATTTCATTACGCTGATGCTTCTATTTATGCATATCTTTTACATTATGCATAATTACGTAGCATTTAGGACGATAAAGTTCCAACACACGAGTAAGTGATCTTATCTCTGTGTGTACGGGACGTCTCTACCAAACTCCTCTCTCAATTTCAAATAAAAATCAGTTGACCTTGGCAGAAGTAAATCAATAAAACCTATTACTTTTGCACATGCGCAAATATACATTCATAGCTTAAAGTTGTTTACTTTTTAATCTTTCTTATGTATTTGTTGATAGCTCAAACGGTAGCAACCAAGGCTTAAGCGTTGAATGTTATAGTTTCGATTCTGGTTGATGACACTCAAGTCGTTTTAACTTTTGAAATCGTCACTGCATATTGGGTACAATATAATAATCAACCGAGAATTTTCTCTATAATAATAAATACGAAATCTGCACGAATTAAAATATCATATTTAAGCGTATCTTCTGACTGGGCCACGTTAGGGCGGTACTATATATTGGGTACAACATAATAATCAACACAGGATTGACTCTGTAAGAAATACTAGTGTTAATAAAAATCACTACAATTACATCAATACAGAGCTACTTCTCTTAGCTTTATAAATGTAAGCTAACTGTAACATTAAAAAAATCACAATGTTAATCCAAACTTCAAACAGAGTTAATGTTCCTCAAACGCTGAAATAACTCTTAATGAATTTCCGGGAGCAGCACTTTCTCTTTGCTCTGTCCGAACTCTACTGATTGTTCTTTTTTTATTTTTTTTTATTACATTTTCACCCCATACAAGGCACATTGCCACTTTGGTGTAGGGGGCTACTAACAGGGGCAACAACTACTGGGGTACTATGTAGGGATTTGGGCAGCAAGATGTTGGTTCACGTTGCACTTTAACTTCTGCACGTCAGTACAGTTGGGGAAGCAGGGACCTGGAATGGAATTCCAAAGTCTAGCGGTTCTGGGGAAGAAACCACTGGAGTAGAAAGATCTTTTACATCTAGGGACTTCTACAGTGTGGGGGTGGGATTTTGCAGCCTGTCGGGTCTGTCGAGGGTGTTCACGTCGTGGGGGCACAAGTGCTTGCAGTTCGTCAGAGCATTCACCATTATAATACTTGTAGAAAAGTCAGAGGGATGCAACGTTTCGTCGATGGGACAGAGGCTGAAGCTTAGATGCCAGTTCAGGGCCTATCATATTTGCGACTCTCTTTTGAACCTTGTCAAGGAGCGAGAGACTAGTAGCAGATGCACCAGCCCAAATGTGACAGCAATACTCCATACATGGGCGAATGGTTGCCTTATAGAGGTACAGGATACTTTCGGGTGTTAGTAGTTTTCTAGCACGGTAGAGAGAGCCCACCTTCCTTGCAGCGGCCCTGGCAATGCCCTCAATGTAATTGTTCCAACTCATGTTTCCTGTGAACGTTAGGCCAAGGAGCTTGAAAGACGTACTCTCAGATAAAGAATTGTTGGCCATTGCTATAGGTGGTAGAAAAGGTTTCTTGTAATTATTGAAGGAAACTAGTTTAGTCTTAGCAGCATTGAACGTGACCATCCATTTTTGTCCCCATTCCACTACAGATTGGAGGTCATCTTCTAGAGTTTCTGCCATTTCTTTAGCTATGTGTTCATTTGTTTTCCTGTCATGCCTGTTATATAGTGTGGTGTCATCAACATATATACCCATCTCAGAGGAAATTTTGTCGGGGAGGTCATTTATGAATATCAGGAACAGTAGGGGTCCAAGGATAGACCCCTGGGGCACTCCCGCATTTATATCATATTGTTTAGATGTACGACCGTCGAGGACAACCTGGATTGTTTTCTCAACCTGTAGTTTTATTTAAATTAGTTGCTTATCAGACATGCAAATTAGTTTATTCAGGTTTGTAAATCAGCCTAAACTATAAAAATCTACAATTATAAATAGAAGATCTTCCTCACCTGGTTGATGGACACACATGACATGCAAATCGTATCATTCGTTTTTTAGCTTGTAAGCTTTTGTTTCGTTGTTTTTGTTTATTATCAACAGAAAAAATAGTAGCTTGAAAAAGTTATAGAGTTAGTAAAAGCGAATAGTTTAAAAAATAAACAATAAAGCAAACAAAACAAAACAAATTGGAAGTAAAAACATTGCAGGATAAATCTGGGTACTTATAGCTACTAAATCAATAACGTTTATTATTCATGTGTCGTTTGAAACCTGCTGCGAATACCCTCATCTTCTCTCTCTCTCTCTCTATCTCTCTCTCAGACGCAGTCTCCTTCATCCTTTATAATAAAATCTTATATTAATTCCTAAGAATGTCACAAAGTTACCGGAGTTAGCACTATTTTTCTCTTTAATTATTCTTCCCTCTCACTCTCCCATTCGTAACCAGAAAGTTCTCTACATTGGTCACAAGTTTTACTGCTTCGCCGGCCGTATTTGCTCCATCGATAGATAATTTGACATTAGCATTTTCGTTTTCAATTTGCGTAATAATGACCGTTCCCTTCGAAGAGTCAGTCTAATTGCATTGGTTGTCAACTTTCGTTTCTCGGAATAAAGCAATAAGGTATTTTGCAAACGTTTACACACAAAAGAAGATAGCTTCAATCAAACAACAGCACGACACCGATTAGCAGAATCCTTTCTTTCTTTCTTTCTTTCTTTCTTTCTTTCTTTCTTTCTTGTTCTTCTTTCTTCTTCTGCTTCTTGTACTTCTCTTTCTCCTACGTAACACTTATAAATAATTTCTTAAATGATATTTAAGGGACAAGTTATTGATTGAATAAAGGGCTTTTCTCAAGTGTAACTTTCGATTAATCAGTTTAAATACTTCAAAATTTATTTCGATTTTTACGAAACATACTATGGGCAAGGTTTTCGGATTACCCCCATAGCTTGTGCAGGTTTTCGCTTTCATTAACGGAATGTAATTGGGTGTATTAAGATCTATATTACCCCCCCCAAAAAAAACAAAAAAACAAAAATAAAAAACAAAAACAAAAAACAAAAACAAAAAACAGTGCCCGCAATTTTCTTGAGTCGAGAATGACTACCACTAGCACCCGCCACCATCTATTTGTGTTCTGTGTTAATATTTCTTTCATTGTTTATCCATAGTCAGTAATTTAAGTGACTCACATGCGATAATACACTAGATAATCTAACTTTATTTTTTTTTTTTTTGGGGGGGGGGGGAGAAGTCACCGTAGCTGTTCTGATTTCGTTTTCACCGGACAACGCCGGTATACGAGTCCTACTAGTTTATCATATAATGTCTATAACTGAAATAACGTGTACATATTGTTACTTATATATTTTGTCATTTTTTTTTTATTTCAATGTTTGGCACAAATCGTCTTGTATTTGTATAATATTCCCTTTGTTATGTTTGTGAATTCGTAGGATACGCACGTATATAGACAACGGCGTTTATATATAATTAATTTATGATGTTTCATTAAATATTGAGCAAAATCACGGGCGACGACTTGCACCAACCCAACTTAAAAAACAAAACAAACAAAAAAAAAACTCATGGTATATATCAGTTAGTCCGCTCTCCGGGGATTCTAATCACAGGAAGGACGATTACGTCTATGGAATCTGTACAACTACTGAATCTATTTCCAGACACATTGACAATACTCAGGAACATTTGCTTTATAAATAATAACTGCGCTCATACGCACAATCACGTTTGGCACATCGGTTCCCGTTGGAACACCGAAGTTAAGCGACGTTGAGCCTGGCCAGTACTAAGATGGGTGATCATTTGAAAATACCAGATGCACTTCGTTTATGTCAGCATTGCTTAGAATTGTTCTGGATTTTCCTCGCCATTGGAATCAAGCAGTGCCGATTCAGGAGAGGTGTGGTTAGTAATATTGCAACCCTTGCTTCACAATTTCATGCGCACTTACCTTCACAGCGGGCATCTGTTGTCTGTCGAGACTGAACGGAGATGATGATAATAGCTGCACTTACTCGGCGTTGCTAGGGATGCAATGAATTAAATTTAGTTTTTAATTTTAAATTGTTTGCACATTTAAAAACATACAGAAAAAGAAACAAAAAAAAATTGTTCTAAAATAGATAACTGTTTTTATGTTTCTGAATTTTTATAATGAGGATTAGTTTTTCGTTATTTGGATTCTTCAGACAGCTGTTTTCACCTTGGGTGTCATTTTTACAACGTTTCGGTCGATGTAACCTCCAACCTTCTTCAAGTTTATCTTGTCAAACTCGGATATGTTTCTATGAGAACTCTGGAATCTGGAGGGAATTTCGAACGGAAACCTTTATTTACTTCACAGAGGTAGCATGCTTCCGTTCCGTCAATCCTGACTGGATAGAGATCCTAAGTAGTTCACAATTGTATTTTTTGGCTCATACTGAGGATTGAACGCCCAGATTACCGAGATCAACAGAAATATTCCCGAGTTCGACAAGATACACATGTCGCACAGTGCATTGTGCGGAAACACCTGCAAGTGTTGAATTGTCAACGGTGGCAGAGGCCGGATGTACTCGTTGATGGAGTTACAGGTTAAAGTCGTTGACATCGCAGGTGCATCGGCGAACTCGAGACTGATATAAACAAAGTGGGTAGTTTGTCAGAGGCAGAAGGAGAAAAGACAAACACGTGCCCGGTTGTTGGGACACTGCTCGATTGTCCACCGACATAGTCAACTACCACCCTCTCTATTCCACGTCGTCGCTAAGTCTTATTGCTATACGCGAACAATTGATTTTAGTAGTTGCAGCATTTAAAAAAAAGAATAAAGCTTATTTTTCTATAAGTTGTTTTGCGTCTGTTTTTGGCCAGAAAGCGCTGGGGAACGCATCACACATGAAGAAGATCGGAATTTACATCGACCGAAATGTTGTAAAAATCAAACTGAAGATGAGAACAGTAGTCTGAAGAATCCAAATAATACGAACTTTTTTTATATTCTTCAATGTTTTTCTGGTGTTTATTTTTTCGATTATAATAGAAAAAAAAATGTGGTCATATCATTAGTTCTCCGGGATGGACTCTATACTATTTTAAACAGACTGTAGCAAAGTTTTATTGCAATGATGGCCAGCAATCTCGAAACAAAAGTAATAATTGGAATTCCGAAAGGTCATTCAAAACAACCAGAATGAAGCTGACGGTCAGCGAATGTCATAGGGATCGGAATCGATTATCAGAATAAAGAAAGGTCAAATGTTAAAGTTCATAGGCCATTATATAACAAGTGGTTGAATTAAGTTGAAGTTTAGTTTTGGTTTGACCGGCAGAGGCCGATTGAGAGATAGATAGATAGATAGATAGATATAAATGGAGAGAGATAGTAAGAAAGGGAGAGAGAGAGAGAGAGAGGAAGAGAGAGAGAGAGAGAGAGAGAGAGAGGCGCATAGAGTTAGCGATTGAAGAAGACAGACAGGAGGTGAGAGGTGTGGTAGAGGTAGAAAGATAAAACGCAAGCTTCATCTACCCGGCATTACCCAGGATACAGTCAGGTTATTTTAGTTTTCAATTTTAATTTCCTTGCACATTTAAAAAACTTATATGAAAAAAGAAACCCAATTTTAGTTGTAAGAAAGATAACTCTTGTTTACATTCTTCAATTAAAAATATAAGTTTATTTCTTTTGTTGATTTTGATTTTTCGGTCATAATTGAAAAATGTTCACATATTAACAATCGTCCGGGAAGGACAAAATCATTTATTAAAAATCAACTCTAACGAACTACGTTATTATAAACATGTTAGAACAATAAGAAATTAAAGTGAGCTGGTGTTATTAAACACTGTGAATATCTCATAACTTTGCACCAATAATTACCCATTGATGAGGGAGTCCGGGCTTGTATTTTCTGCATGATTAATATTTATCAAATCTTGCTCATAATTATTTATAATTCTAATGGCCATTTCTCACAAAGAGAGGTGAAGAAATTAAGAAAGAAAGAGAGAGAGAGAGAGAGAGAGAGAGAGAGAGAGAGAGAGAGAGAGAGAGAGAGAGAAAGAAAGACGATGAAAGAGAAGGAGAGGAAGGAAAGAAGGAGAAGACGGAGATTAAGGAGATAAGTTAATACGCATATACACACCAGAGAGAGAGAGAGAGAGAGAGAGAGAGAGAGAGAGAGAGAGAGAGAGAGAAAGAGAGAAAGGGAGAGGGGAGGGAGTTAAATAACATCCTGATACTCATCTCAATTCTTTTCCTTTGATTAAAAAAAGACAAGCATTTACGTTAAATGGGTTGAACCGGCTTCCTGCAAAGGAGGGAATGTTAAGGGAATATTCAATTCAACTAACTGCTCCCAGTCGCACGTATAACCGGTCAGGGGAGATGACAACGTTAGATTTTTGCGGTTCTTGCAGCAAGGTGTCGGCATCCTTCTACATACAGTGTCTGGAATTTCCAAATTGGTTACCATCTCGTACTGACCGGGCTCAACGTTTTTTTTTGTTTTTTTTTACACAGTGATCACCACTTATCAAGGCCCGGAAGCCACTCAGGGATAAGGGTTATTACGTTAGTGTGGAGATTTGACGAAGTGTTTACTTAAGGGGCGGTTCATTAGGAATTTGTTAACGTTGGACTTGAAGACATCCAAGTTGTAGTCCGGTGGGATGCAGGCAGTCGGAACAGAGTTCCACAGGCGTGCAGTTCTAAGAAAGAAGCTTTGTTCATGGAATCCGCATTTTGATTTAGGCACAGATATAGAGTGGGGGAAATTTTGTTTTTCGTGAAAGATTGGCGAGGGGGGGGGGACCAGAGATTGGAGTTCAGACGAGCACCTGCCATGGAAATAACGATAATACAAGGATAGGCTCGCAGCGTCTCTTCTTTGGGAGAGAGGTTGCAGGGTAGAGAAAAGGGCTTCCCCCACTAAGCCACGAAGTCTATTTTGTACTCTGTCAAGGCAAGACGTTGCTTAACTTCGGTGATCTACTGAGGACTAGTGTTCAATTATTCTCATAAAATGAATCCTTTTAACTAAAGAACTTTTCGTTTTCTTGATCATATCGAAACTCGGACACAGAAACCGTTGTCCCCCCCCTCCCGTACTTTAGTGCACAAACAAACAAAATAAACGCGCACCATTCAAACAATTATCAGTAATTAATGAATCTGGACACGGAGTTACAGAATGAGTTGGAAGAAGTAAGAGGGTGGGGTGACGTGATAGTAGGGATTTAGAAAATGTATTTCGTGAAAAGAGATGTTATCTTATCACTGGAAGCAAAAAAAAAAAAAAAAAAAAAAAAATTCCTACTACCGCATCAAATCACCCCCAGCGACCAGAAGAAATGGTTTATGAGAAACAAGCAAGACAGTCAAGTTATACAATTTTAAAGATAACGTTTCCTAATCTCTCTCTCTCTCTCTCTCTCTCTCTCTCTATATATATATATATATATATATATATATATATATATATATATATATATATATATATATATATATGTGTGTGTGTGTGTGTGTGTGTGTGTGTGTTATTATTATTATTTGGGGTAAACAGTTACATATGGTCGCTACAAATAGCCATCTGTTTCAGTCAAAGAGACTTCATCAGGCGACCTTTTCTTTTTTCTATCCTCTTTTTTCTAGATTCTTATTTTAGAGAGCTCGCAATTTATTATAAACTCTTTTTATACTTTTTTTGAAGAGCTCCATTTTTCTTTAATTTCTCCATTTTTCTTTAATTTCTCCATTTTTCATTTTTCATTTCGGCGTCGAGTGGTTCTAGGTCGCCTGATGAAGTCTCTTTGACTGAAACAGATGGCTATTTGTAGCGACCATATGTAACTGTTTACCCCAAATAATAAAAGAAGTTTTTGCTCTTTTTATTGAGCACTATTTAACAATTTAACAACCTCGTTTTCTTCATTAGTTCTGACTTTTGAACACCTCCAACCTGAATATATATATATATATATATATATATATATATATATATATATATATATATATATATATATATATATATATATATATATGTAGTTTTTGTTGTTGCTTTTTTTTTAAACGATATTAAGGTCAACGTCTCCACCTTGGAGATCCGGCGTTTTCTTAGAAAGTCGCCCATTTTTATTTGGACGTATTATTTATCTATTTATTATTTTTAAAGACACTAATCTACGTACACGCGTGTTTCGGGGTCCTATCCCTCTTCAGTGTAGATATATATATATATATATATATATATATATATATATATATATATATATATATATATATATATATATATATATATATATACTTATATATATATATATATATATATATATATATATATATATATATATATATCTTTCTATCTATCTGTTATCTGGCGACAGCAGGGCCAATGTTTGCAAGCAAGAATAAAATAGTGTTCGATAGATTTATTGCCGACCTATACAAAAGCAGGTCATGGAAAATGTCACAAACGGATGCTTCAAAACTGAAGGAAACAGGTCTAGCAGATAAACTAGGTACGTGCAAAATGATTAGCTGATGTACTAGGTGTATCAAAATTTTTGTAGGAATTTTTGACACCCCTAACACGAAACTGCGAATAAAATATAAAAAAACTCGTAATTTCTCTTAAAAGTGGGTTGTTTATTTTCTTTATGGATTATACTTCCAAAATAAACTATTAAAGTTGTATGAAAAATAATAGAAATATTATTTTTTTTATTTTTTTAAAAACAGTAATGAAATTAATTGAATTTTACGAGTTCAGTATTTTTCAATTTTTAAACTTTAAAAATCTATCAAATTTTTCTATTGATTCTATTTTTTCGACATTTTCAGGGTCAATGTGAAATTTTATGGTCATTCCAATAAACCGAATATAATATTTTAGACAAATGTTTTTTTTAATTCACGCCCCCCCATTTTGAAATGTCTATTAAAAAGTAAATAATTAATTCATGTACCAAAGTTTTATATATCAAAAATTGAAGATAAAAGATCAATACATAATATATTCAAATTTAAAACAAAAAAAAAGTAGTGCTTTTTAGAAATTTACCTGTGAAGTCCTTGCTCATTTAATTGAAAAAGAAATTAGGGTTTGAATTACATTTTTCGAGTAGTTATAAGCTTGGAAAGACGGGGTCGAATTATTCAATATTTTTCACAAAGTTTTTGACACACCTACTGATGCTCAAAATGCATAAACATTTGGACACTTCCTTTTACTTAAAAATTACAAAATCAGGAAATTGACCAATTTTAATGAAATTTTCAGTATTTATCAAATAATAATCACAGAATATAATGAACCCATTATTTTATTTGAATCTTAGTGGAAATGTATTATTTTGTTTAAACAAAAAAAAACACATTTAATAAAGTTTTGGTTTTCCGTAGTAAATAAGAAAAAAAAATAATGAATTTGTTTTTGCTTTTTTATGAAAATAAAGCATCGTATATTGTAAATAATAAAAAAAAAGAAAAATTATTTTTTTCAGGAACATTACGAAAAAAAAAAAAAAAGGCCCGAAAGTAAGAAAAATTAATTTCTTGAGCTACCGAAAATATCATTGAATTAAGTATTTTTTATTTAATATTTTCACACAAAAATTATAATTGAAAAAAATTCTTTCTTTTTTTTGGGGGGGGGGGATTACATGTTTCACGTAATTTTTATATGTAAGATTCTAATAGTTTCCTTGCTTGAATGAACGTCTAACTTTCAGCGTAACATAATTTTTATATAATCTTGAAAAATATATATTTTTTTAATTTAAAAGCAGGAACACAGAAAAATAATTAAATTAAAAAAATGGTTAAAATTATACAAACGTTCACAATAGGAATGTACGGGAAAAAATAAAACCAACACATCCTGCCTCCCTCCAACTACTTGACGTCATTTTCAGACAGCCTTTTGACTTTCTGACATTTTGAGCTTCCGTAGAATCCATTCATAGCCGACTTAAGCTATTTTTTTTTTGTACAAACAAGGTGTTTTTTTTATATTTAATTTAATCCTATATCTTAGGAATTTCCTAATTATCCAGAAAATTAATATTTATCTTTCAAAGGATTTTTACAATGAATTTATTTAACTTCAAAACGTAACTGAATTTGTCAGCTTCCAAATGTTGCCACGAAAATATTTTTCATTATAAATTTTTTTTTTTCACGTGTGCAAATATTTTTTTTCATTTTGAAATTAACTTTAGGCTTTAACCTTTTTAAATATAATAAAAAAAATAGTTGGAAACTTACAAAACATTATGATAATCCGGGTTTGAAAACTACGTCCGTCTATCTTTTTTCCACCATTATTACCCGGATTAAGCAGATTTGGGACATGATTTGTATCGTCGATGGACCCAAGTTTATCCACAAAAGATGCAGGAACAACAAGAGGAAACAAATCGAGGATGAGCTTGCAAACTCCTCCATCAAATTTTTACTTAGGAACGCCAACCTTTTGTCATGTGTGTGACTTGCCAGATCTGGCATCCACAAGACCCCATCACCTGCATGTTTAGTACAGGGCAGTAGCAAAAATGCATAAAACCACAATACAAATTAACTGTTTCTTCCCATTCCACAAAATCGAGAAGAGTAGATGTGTTGAAGCCGCCAGGCAGCCCATAGGCAAAAGTAGCACAACCAATCGGTAAAGGATGACACAGAAGACGTAAGCATGCCCAAAGTCCCCTTCACTACCCCCCCCCCCCCGCAGGGGAGGACCTTTGTGGCCTTTTGGGCAAGATCAAGGTGTAGTATCTGTTCCGGCAGATGCTGCAATCAAAGACCATTGCCCTTGTGGCAATCTTTTGGTCCATGTAGGGGCAACCCTATATACCAAATGGCCTTCACTATCCAGTTCCCATTTCCCACCTCTCGGGAGCTGGTCCCCTTCCTCCCCCCTCTCCACATTAAAAAAACGGCCTTGTGCCTAATTTGCTCAATGGGGAAACAAATAAATCCAGCCCAAAGTCCCCTTCAAAGTCAAATCCTCGTAGACGATTTGACCTTTAACTATAATTCCAACCAGTTCTTTTCAAGCTGGAGACTTGATCCAAACCATACATCAAGGATCCAAACTGGGACATCTGACCAGTTGAAAAAATCTGGCAGCACAACTGAGCCACTCCAAGAAGCCAACCTCAAGTCAATGGATTTATTTATGGTTGAATACAGGCCCCATAATTTCTTCATACTGTTTGAGCACCTTAATTACTGTGACAATGTCTATTTTGGGAAGGGTGTGTATTATTTATAGAGAACCCCTCCTACTGTGGCATTCATCAAATGCTGAAACATTGAAATATCCAGACATTGGTCGATGATTTTCGATTGAAACATCTCCTGCAATATAGTCACATCTATGTTTAAGGACATAAGGTCCCTTAGTACCCTAGTGACTTTGTTTTCGTTAAAATTAGACTAGGGGTGAATAAAATAGGGATTTCGGTTCAACAGAAGGGATCGGAGTTTGGGGTGTAGGGGAGTGAACTGGAAAGACTGTCATCTCTTTGTGCATTCGAGACAGGGAATGGAAGACGGCCTCCTTTGTCTTTCTGGCCTTCTTTCTTTGTGTTGTTCTCTGTCACAACTTTTACTGTCGGTTGATGTTCTGCTTCCCTTCTGTATTTGACGAGGAAAGGACTACAGGTGGAATGATAAAATTGTCGCCCTAGAAAAGATGACATGATTCCATTTCCATTTGATGAAAACTTTTTCATTCTTGGTTGCAGAACATCTACTAGCTGGCCAGTTGTGTACAAATCCCAAGAGTGATATGAGGCTTCTATCATGTTTGAAAGTGACACAATGTTTAACGAGCGAAATTGAGATGCACTGCTGTACAACTCATGCTCTCTACCGATCCAAGTTATGACAACAGGACCATTGCCAGCACCCTAAAAATGCATCGATGGATTGCCATGAATAACAGGGTCGTGCACAGGGTGACGAAAACAAATTTTTCGGCCATGGTTATGGCCTTTGGTGTGGTTTCAAGTGAGGATTATCTCATGCCACCTCACATCTTTGAAGTCGACTTGAAAGTCAACACCAAAGTGTACCAGGATGTGCTGAAGAGTGTGGAGATACGCTGGTGCAATCAGGTGGCCGCTGGCAGACCCTGGATGTGGCAGCAGGACTCGGCGCTGACCCACAAGTTCAAAGAAACCCAGGCTTGGCTTCAGAAGGAGTGCTACAACTTTGTACCTTTCTCTCACTGGCTCTTCTCTTCTCCTGAACTCGCTGGACTACTTCGTTTGTCATACGTCGAAAACATCACCAACATGACCTCCTACAACACCAAAGCCAGTCTTATCACCGCCATTTGCCAAGTTCCTAACAGCGCTTGTTGAAAAGCTTGCTCCCAGTTCTGAACCTATATTGAGGTGGTGATTGAGGCTGAAAACGGCTACATTGAATAGATATCAGCAGTACTACATAATCAAGTTACCTAAATTGATTTTTTCAATAAAAAGTTTTAAAATAAATCTGTAGTGTTGTTGTTGCACAATGACATAGCTAACGGCTTCTACATTAATAACCCCTATATCTAGCTTCTAACCTTGTGCCTGACTTTGTGATGAAGTTAAAAACGTTTCATGCAGGTGTTTTGTGGGATTGGGAAGGTTAGAGCATGTCGGTTGGGTTTGAATGACATGACATCTTATGAAAGTTCACCGGTGTCAAGAAAGGTCAAACTTACCATATCTGAAGTTGAAAAATAAAACATTGTGTGAAACGCATATTTCTCTCTCTCATTCTCTCTCCCTCTCTCTCTTTCTTTCTCTGTTTCTCTCATTCACTCCTTTTCTCTCGCTTTTAATGAAGAAAGGGAAAAATAAAATATAATTTCATTGTTTTAAAAACAGTTGAGGCTTGGATACCATATGCGGAGGGGTGTACACGCGATGGATCGCCTAAATGTTTCCTACTTGTTAACTGTTTAATAAATTATATATATTTTTATAAAAATGCATTGTTCACTGTTTTTATACAAGCGTTCGATTTCAGCATACCATTAATGGCGACAATAGAAAGCTGCCTGTAACGACACAATGAACACGCAACAAGCGACAATGGGAAGGTGCCTGCAATGACCACACATAATGCGACCCATGCCAGACAGTTATAGCCGACGACGTATCGAACCATTTTCGTTGTGTTTCCAGCATGTGCCTATTGTTTAGATATCGTTGGATATCGTTTATTCCCTGGGAAGCTGGTTGCATTTCCAAGACGTTCTTCAACCAAGTAACCCTCCCGGGCAGTGGTAGTATCACATTGTTTTCTTTAGGGTGACAAATTTTATCATTCTACCCTGTAGATCCTTTATCATGGTTGTGGTTTGCAGCACTTTGGTATTATTCTTACATAGTAATCCTGTGGGAAGAAGCATCAGAGGTTGTTCCTTTTTGGTGGGAGACTTTACAGGTTGTGCCGATGTTTTGGCTACCTGATTCTAGCCACCAGATGACGTTGTGCCCCTTCGGCTATTTCTCAGGGACTACCAGTATTACAGTTTTAGCTCCCCATCCAGAGTCACTGGTTGTTTTTGTTGTGGTTGGTGTTATAACAGGGGTCTTTTAAGAATTATTCTTGGACGAATCCTATGCCCCTGTTGCTGACAATGCCAACAGTGGGATCAACAGCTTTCGACAATGATGTCAATCATCCAGATGCCACATCTGGACAGGGGTGGAAATCATCCTGATCCAAGCATATCTTGATGTTGTAGTCCCCTACTATAAGGTTATGGAAACCACGTACCAGGATCATGATTTCAACCTCCCCATATTTTCTCATTACAGCAGCAAGCTGTTTGGAGTCGATGTAATAGAGGACACCCAGAATAGAGCCATTAGTTCACCTTTGGCCCAGGTATTCCGGCTTGAGGTATAAATGTTTTCACCTGAAGTTGGTCCTTGATAGCTTCTTTGCATTGCTGTCAATAGGCAGCAGAATGCAAAAGTTTTTCTGACATATGTAGGTCCGTGGGATTTTGAGATCTCCCAGAAGCTCCGTCCTGGTTCCTCTTTACCCCAGTCAAACTCTTCTTTTGCTGTCCGTGGTGACTAACAATACTATCCTTTTCACCAATTTAGTCAGGGCACCGTCGGGTGTCCTTGATAACGTTGCTATCCATCAGCCCATTATATGTTAAATTGAAGATATGACAATACTCTTTGGGTGCTAATTGCGACTGGGGCTCCCATTCCTTTTTTGCTGTCTTAGGCATTGGCATCGTCAGTTGGATGGGATCGACTTGTCAATATTGTTGATGGAATCTTGCACCATTGGTAATGATATCAACAGCGATGCTGGTGGAGATGCCAGTGAGGAAATTGAAAGTGATGACCAGTCTGCATGTGCGGCCTTCAATGTTGAAATAGGTGTGACACCAACTGCTTCACTCTTGTGTTCCAGAACTACAAGGCCTTGCAACTGCCTTGACAGGTTTCTGTGGCATGGGACTACTGATGTCACTGCTGCTATCAGTGCTGTTGTCCCTGCTACTGCTGTATTGTTTGTTTTCTTGATTCAGTTCAGGTTAAAGATATCCAGAGTGGCTTATTCCCAGTTGCCGGGGCTCATACTTAGCCCCTGATGTGTGCCATTCGAAGATAAGAGATTTACTGACTCTGTCGGTCTTCACAGGGCACAACAGCCTGCAAAAATATAATAATTCGCCCAACATAAGGGCATTAGTGTTTGCAAATGATAATAACATTTGGGCATTAAAGCATCTCAAAGTGACAAGGTAATTTCGAGTCTTCGAACCGCGAGTGAGAATTCAATGTCGATTCAAGCCTGCGTCTTGTTGAATTCTGGCGATCTGAAAAGATAATTTTGGTGCCAAGAACATTCTCGGCAGTTAGTAATTACAATCTGATTGGTTCAAACAAATCCGTGAGTGGACAAACCGTCCAATAAAGAGCCTGATTATTTCGCAGAATTTCTTACAGTCCTGACCTCAAGAGTTCTGGTCTCTTATGGGTTTGGGGGTTAACAGTTAAAGATTGGTAATCCTACTCTCCTAACTGGC
>NC_136488.1:162339095-162387955 GCF_053919585.1 Euprymna scolopes
TCGCAACAGCCGCTTACTATTGATTTCTCGCTATTATTATTATTATTATTATTATTATTATTATTATTATTATGACGACGACGACGACGACGACGACGACGACGATGATGATGATGATGATGATGATGATGATGATTCTTAGTAAAATGGAATTATCTCAATCAAACCAGTGACGAATTATCAAAAAACGCCAATTCATACGTTATGAATTTGAACGTTTTACTCTCACTTTTCATCTGTTGGTTTCTCAGTTAAATTCTTTATCTGTTTTAATCATTTACAAGTTACTGTAACGTAATTAACACTATCCGATAAAAAAGGTGACATTTCTTTGTAACGGATAGTGTATTCGTTACAAAGAAATGTCACCTTGCTTTATTTTAATTTTTTAAATAGAGTGCCTCACAGATCATTTGTAAATTAGAACACCATGGCAATAATGGATTAATTTTTAAAAATTAATGATGTTTATTAAAAAAAAATCAAATTGTTTGTAGAAAAAGAAAAGAAATTTTACAAATTAAAATCTAAGTAAGCTGTTTATATTAAAGGGTGACAACTCCAATTTAAATTCAAGAAAGATAACTCCAATTTTACTTTTTTTTCGTTTGTTGGTATATCTGCTTAAATTCTTTCCATGTTTTGATCATTTACGAGTTACTACAAATTATTAACACTATCCTTTATTAAGAAATGCCACCTTTTTATGGTAAAATTGCTTTTTTTAGTTTAAGAATTCTCACAAAGTAAGAACTTAGTAACCTAAATATACCCAATGTAAATTCAAGAAAGATAACTCCACTTTTTCTCCCCCCCCCTATGTTCAAGAAAGATAACTCCAATTTTACATTCAAGAAAGATAACTCCAATTTTATATTCAAGAAAAATAACTCCAATTTTAAATTCATAGGAGAAAACTGATATTTAAATACAAAGATGATAATTAAGACAATTGTAGCTCAGAAAGGTCATAAATGTAAAAAAAAAAAGTAAAAATTACGAGTCACTCAAAGCAAAGGATAAATAAATAAATAAATAAATAAATAAATAATATTAGTAAAAAAGATAAATAAAGTTTGGTAGTCTACTAGACTACCAAGAGTTCGATGCGCAAAATGAATAAACATTTTGACCCTTCCCTTTACTTAAAAATTTACAAACAATTAGGCAATTAACCAATTTTAATGAAAATTTCAGTATTTATTAAATAATGATCGCGGAATATAATGAACTGAGTATTTTTATTTAAATCTTAGTGAAAATGCATTATTTTGTTTAAACAAAAAATACCTTCATTAAAGTTATGGTTTTCAGTAGTAAATAAAAAACGCAAGAATTTATTTTTGCTTTTTTTTATATAAATAAAGCATCGTAATTTGTAACAATAAAAAAATTTTTTTACAGGGACATTACGAAAAAAGCCCCTAAAGTCCGTATTAATGAATTCAATATAACTCGAAGGAAAATGAATTTCTCAAACTACCGATATTACCATTGAATTAAGCATTGTTTATTGAATATTTTCACACAAAAAATTATAATAGCAAAAATATTTCTACTTTTTTTAAAATTACAAATTTCGCATAATTTTTATATGCAAGATTTTAATAATTTCCTTGCTCGCAAGGATGTGAAATTTTCGGTGTAACATAATTTTTATATAATATTGGCCAATAATTAAAAAAAAAAAAATTAAAAACAGGAACATAGAAAAATAATTAAAATAAAAAATGGTAAAATTTATACAAACGTTTACAATAGAAATGTACCGATGCACGTTTGGGGAAAAAATAAAAATAAACCCAGCACCCCTCCTTCCTTTTAATTACATGACGTCATTCTCAGACAGCTTTTCGACTGTCTCCAATTTTGGGCCTCACTATATTCTGTATTTTCAAAAGTACGGTTTGTTGTGCTTTTTGCGACGGCAAAAACACCCAGTTTGGGGGCTAATTCAGCTGTTTTTTGTGCAAACAAGGTGTTTGTTTTTTTATTCATTTAATTCAATATCTTAGGATATTATTTGAAAAATTATCTTTGAAATAGACCCAGAAAACTAATATTTATCTTTTAAAGGATTTTTACAATGAATTTATTTAACTTCAAAACTTAGCTGAATTGGTTAGCTCGCCGTGAAAACATTTTTCATAACTTTTGTTTTTCACGGGTACAAATATTTTTTCCCCTTTGGAAATTAAGTTTAGTACTTAATCTTTCAAATACAATCAAAAAGTAGCCGGAAACCTACAAAGAAATTATGATAAATCGGCTTTCAAAACTATGTCCCCCTATATTTATTCATTTATTTTTGCTCCGTACCTACCATACTACGATAATATTAGTAAAATGATAGATAAAGTCTACGAGACTACCAAATTAAATACAAAGAAATAAATTTTACAGAATTAATAGTAAAATATTTACAAAAAAAGAAACAAAACAAAAACAAAACAAAAACAAAACAAAAAAATACCCCCCCACCAACTTTATATTGTGCTTCTAATCCCCAGATGCTTTGAGAAACAATAGAACTTTTAGATTGCCTTTTAGAATTAATATGCATGCCGTTTCTACTTATTATTTATGTATTATGAATCTGGTATGATATGTATTTACACTCTGTCCTGTGATCTACATCTCATATCAGACTCAACACAACAGCAGAGCAAGAAAAACACTTCTTCTTCCCCAGAACTGCAAGTCTTTGGAACTCCCTTCCGGGATTCTGCTTTCCCAACTGTACTGACATGCAGAAGTTCAAGTGTAATGTGAACAAACATCTTGCTACTCATCTCCCTTCATAGTGGCCCTGCAACTTATGTCCCCGATAGTAGCTCCTCACTTTAAAATGGCACTCTGCCTTGTTTGGGGTGAAAATTGATTTAAATATATATATATATATATATATATATATATATATATATATATATATATATATTTGAAGTTTTAAGGGAGTTGTGCTCTGATTTTTCTCTTAGGGTTCACTTAAAGATTTGGGGACAATTCCATGGTCTTCCCCGGCCAATTTTACATAAGAATATACTTTTCACTTGGGAATGCACAAACATCACACAAACATGCACACATACACACAAGCAGATGTTGAGTTTTATATATTAGGTCGAGAAGAAACTTATTGCATAATTTTTAATTTTGATTGGTTTCAAAGTAATTTGTGATTACTGAGCATGGAACCCTAACTGTAACGCCCAAAGAAGAGACTGTGCGAAATTTCAGCCTTTAACAAGAAGTAGTTGATGGCCTAGTAATCTATTCAGAGGAATGGAGAGCTGAAACCAACTAAATTTTCGTCATTTTTCGTAAATTATCAATAAAATTTCATTGACGTGAACACTCCAGAGTTCAACAAATATACATCATATACATATGCAAGAAATTAAAAGGTCATTGCTTGACCTGAAGACTGAAGATTTGTATAGAAAAAAACAACTAAATAAAGAATGAAAAAGGTCTAGACATTTTCTTCCTTACATACATCAGAACAAAGTAGCACCCGTACTTTATATATATATTTTTTCCTGTAGATAACAAGTCAAATCGAAACCGAAAGTTGTGGTAACATCCCCCCACCCCTTTCGAGTATAGCAATGGACTAACCCAGCTGAGAAATATTCCCGTTTGTACTGATTTTAAAAAAAAATTTTGTGATGTTATTATGATAATTTTGTCCGCCAAGAAGACTCCATGAAAAACAAAACGTCTAATTCTGTGATGAGATTAAATCCGTTTATTTTGCAATAAATTTCTTGTGCGATAAAAAGAAAAATTGTTAAGAATAAATGAAAATATTTTAGCGATACTTCACTTAGATTAGTAAATGTGAAATTTTTTTTTTTTAATTTAAATGGGTTTCCTTTTTCATACAATCATCTATATTTATATCAGGTTGACAAAAAAGGTTTTGCGGTTTTTAACTTCTAAATTCAAATGAGCATATCTCAATTCAAACAAAACTTTATTGATTCGAAATAAGCACCATCAGAATCAACACACTTTTGCCAAGGTAAAACAAGTGTATTTATGCGAGTAATGTGAAAATCTCGTTTTCGTGGCGATGAAGTCGTTGAAGGGGTTTTTGATATCGCTTAGGCGTTTGAAGCATCTCTCATGCAGAAAATTGTCAAGATGCTTGAAAAAGTGGTAGACAGTAGGTGAGAGGTCTGGAGAGTATGGCGGATGAGACAGTTTCGTAGCCCAACTTGTTCAACTTCTGCATCGTCGGTTTAGCGACGTACGGTTGAGCATTGTCATGGAGGAGAATTTGGCATTTTCTGTTGACTAATACTGGGTGTTGTTGTCGAAGTTTCTGATGCATATTTCTCTGTCGTAATGGTTTCGCCTGCATTCAAAAAACTCTAATGGATGAGACCGATCACAGACCACCAAACCTTCTTTTGGTGCAACTCTGACTTTGGGGTCATAGAGCTTCGTTGGTATCTAACCACTGAGCTGAGTGCCGCCGGTTGTCATAAAAAAAGCGCTTTTTATCGCAAGTCACAACCCCGTTGAGAAATGGGTTGTTCTTGTTGCGTAAAAGAGGGGAAGATAACACGTCATAATAGCATTTTTTTTTTTGGTTGTCATTCAATTTATGAGGCATTCATTAATCAAATTTTTTGTCTTTTCGATCTCTCTCAAGTGGTTGGAGATTGTTGTATACGTTACGTCTAATTCAGAAGCATATTCTCAAACAGTTATGCGTGGATTGACTTCAACTAAGGCTCTTAATTGATCGTTGTTGACATCCGATGGCCGACCACTACGCTCATCATCTTCAGGACTCTCGTCGCCGTCACGACATTTCTTAAACCACCATTGCAATGTGTCTTCAGTAGTTGTTCCTGGACCAAACGCTTCGTTGATATCACGAGCTGTTTCAGCAGCTTTTCAACCCAGCTTGAATCGAAATAAGAAAATTCTACGAATTTGATTTCTTTCCATCTTGTATTTAATGCTTTGAAAAGAAATCATACTTGTTTTGAAATGATTGTAATTTAAACGATTACATAGAGCGAAAAACGCTCTTTAAATGATATATGAAGTAACGGTATAATAACGAAAAATTATTTGAAAATACATCATTTGGCATCAAAATGAAAAATTATGCAATAAGTTTCTTCTCAAACTAATATATAAAACTCAACATCTGCTTGTGTGTATGTGTGCATGTTTGTTCATTCCCAAGTGAAAAGTATATTCTTATGTAAAATTGGCCGAGGAAGACCATGGAATTGTCCCCAAATCTTTAAGTGAACCTTAAGAGAAAAATCAGAGCACAACTCTCTTAAAACTTCAAATATATATATATATTTTTTAAATCAATTTTCACACCAAACAAGGCGCATTGCCACTTTGAAGTAGGGGGCTACTATCGGGGAGATAAGTTGCAGGGTCACTATGAAGGGAGATGAGTAGCAAGATGTTTGTTCACATTACACTTGAACTTCTGCATATCAGTACAGTTGGGAAAGCAGAATCCTGGAAGGGAGTTCCAAAGACTTGCAGTTCTGGGGAAGAAGCTATTGGAGAGAAAGGCTTTCTTACACCTAGGGATCTCTACTGTGTAGAGTTGGGACTTAGTTGTTTGTCGGGTTTGTCGGGGATAGTCACGCCGAGGAGGTACAAGTGCTTGTAGTTCATCAGAGTATTCACCATTAAAGTATTTGTAGAATAAGCAGAGAGATACAACATTTCGTCGATGTGACAGAGGCTGAAGCCTAGATGACTGTTCAGGACCTATCAGGTTGGCGATGAGAGACAAACAGCAGATGCACCAGCCCAAATGTGACAACAGTACTCCATACACGGGCGAATGGTGGCCTTATAGAGGTACAGGATACTTTTAGGCGTAAGTAATTTTCTAGCACGGTAGAGAGAGCCCACCTTCTTTGCAGCAGCCTTGGTAATGCTCTCAATGTATCTATTCCAGTTCATGTTCCCTGTAAATGTTAGACCGAGGAGTTTAAAAGAATTTAAAAATTTAAATCATATGTAAAAAAGTTTTTGAATAACAATGGAAGTGGTCTCGAATCTCTAAGTGCCCTCCTAATCTAAGGGAGCTATGGAGGCCGAACTTCCTTTAAAACTTTAAATATTTTGATGAAATTCATATATATATATATATGCGAATTTTCCAAGTAAAATAATGGAAGTGATATTGAAACTATGTGCTCTTATCTCTAAGTGACCCTATGGGGACAGAACCCCCGTAAAAACTTCAAATATGCATCCAATTTAAATGACGTTCCAACCATATGTATAAGTATATATGTATATGTATTCAGGTAGTTTTCTAACATTTCAGTTACTTCCGGTAAATTTTAAGAGTGAAACGTGAGGAAGGAGGCAGTAAATCAAGAAAGTCATAAGGTTGTAGCAGCAGCAGCAGCAGCGACATTTTGCGGTTTGAGATTTTTTTTTACAACGGAGTCACCACTTATTAAGGCCCGGAGGCCACTCGAGGATAAGGGTTAATGATTGTGCATTAATCAATGGTATAATGTAATAATCGTTATTAGTGGAAATTTGGTAAATTGGATTACTTAAGGGGAACGGCTCATCAAGAATTTGTTTACATTGACTTGAAGATGACCATATTATAGTCAGTTTGAAAGCAGGAAAATGAAACAGAGTTCTACAGGTGCGCAGTTCTAAGAAAGAAACTTTGTTCATGGAATTTACGTTCAGATTTAGGCACAGATAAAGAGTGGGGGAAATTATTGATAGTGGTTTCAGCATCCCCCACTTGGCTACAAAATCTATTCTGAACTCTGTCAAGGCAGGATAAGCTGCTAGAAGCAGCTTATCCTGCCTTGAAAACGATTATCCATGTGAAGACAGATGAAAAGATTATCCATGTGAAGACAGATGCATTTGTTCAAACTGTATTCATCCATTGCAAAACCAGAGGGGATGAGTGAGCCATTGTTGTTCAAAGCCGGATCAAATATTTTGGCGGTTGATCTTCACGCATCAAACTGTGTTTACCACAAGTCATGTAGCATCAACTTCTGTACAATGCGGAATTCCAAAACAATTCACGTCAGCTGAATCCACTAAACGATCAAAAAGTGGAAGACCAAAGGACAGCGATCAGGATGAGGCATTCGAGCGTGTTTGTGAGTTCCTAGAGGAAAATCATGAAGAACAGCTAACAATATCAGACCTTGTCATTGAAATGGAAGAATATTTGCATGGTAGTAAATCCACGGCGTACGGAAATCAGTACCTCAAAGAAAAGCTGCTATATCGATATGGAAACTATATTCGTGACTGACGGCTGTCGTGGCATCAAAAATATTGTGACATTTAGGGAAACAAACCATCTGACATTTTTCGAGAATGCTATGTTTCACCTTGGGAAGACGATAAGGAAGCACAGAAACAAGCAATTCTCCAAACCGTTGAGTCAGTGGAGGATATCCAACAACTGCAGAACTGAATCTAGTAGAGGCATTAGATTTTATCCCAGCAAGTTTGCGGTTCTTGTTGCAACATCTGTTTGTTGGGAAAGACACGTCCAGAAAAGTTACTGACATCAGACAAACAGTCGTTCAAGCAGTGCGCCCAAAAACTGTTGTTGTTCCTCTGCAGCTTGATGTTGCAGTGCAAATGCACCACTTGTATAGATCATGATTCTTGATTGATAGTCTTTTAAACATGGGATTTGCCTTATCATATCCAGAAGTAGAAAAGTTTGAAATCAACGCAGCATGTTCACTTAGTCCGGATGTGTTAG
Organism: Euprymna scolopes; assembly: GCF_053919585.1. Classification (NCBI taxonomy): domain Eukaryota; kingdom Metazoa; phylum Mollusca; class Cephalopoda; order Sepiida; family Sepiolidae; genus Euprymna; species Euprymna scolopes. The sequence continues at coordinate 162,346,855 of NC_136488.1, forward strand.
GCGGTGACATGGGCATTCCTGTTATTTGCAGGAGACAACGTGGATCATAACTTTATAACATTGAATGGAAAAGATACCTTCCATAGGATGAGAATGATCGCAGCTATCACACCAGGGAAGCAAGTTAGTTATGGCATACAACGCCAAAAAAAAAAAGGGTCCGATTTGAAACTTGTCGAAATGACGAAGATCAATATTAAAGATGATCACTTTTCAAAGTCAATCATTGCTTAGAATTTCTGCCAGTTCCATACACACTTAATATCTATGATCTCAAAGAATTTATGTCGATCCCATACATATCTGATATCTGTGATTGCAAAGTGGACATTTTTGGGGAAATCTCTTTTCGCTTCCACAAGAGTACACCCAGTTGGCAAAGCATGATGTTTCTGTTGCATAAGGGCTGCAAATATCCGGGAAAATCTTTGGTACAATTCTTTTCAATGATAGATATAAACCCAGGAGATAAAACATGTATCCTGTTTACCCTAAATTACCTATGCAATCTATCGTTAAATATAACATGCTGCCTATCATAATTTTTGATCAATCGCTATTTTGGAAGGCGTCTGAAATCGTGAACGCTGTTAAAGATGATAGTTTAATTAGGGATGCGATACTGTTGCTTGGCACCTTCCATACCTTCAGTATTTCATGTGTTGGGTGCCATTGGGAGTTTGATGGATGTTTCTGGATATAATGAAAATACCGTCGTACACATGATGAACAGAAAGGCAGTGCAACGAGCATTTCGTGGTCACCCGCTGGTGGACCAGTGTCTTACACGTCAGATTGTTGCCAAGATCATGGAGGGTTAACCTGGTTTTCAGGATCAAGTGGAGGAACTTGAGCGATTGTACATGTTGATGGAAACTAGCGAATGTGATTTAGATTCAATAATGGAATCAGATTGCATAGACAGAGTTCACAACACTTTAACTGAGAAAAAAGAATATGAACTAGCAATGACCTCTACCAAACTGGATAAATTATCAGCACATGCTAAGTATAGTTAGGGCAATTGTTCCAGCAGATTGAATGGGGTTTTGGGAGACGCATCTCAGTGTTGTCTCAGCTTGCCTGCCAATATTCGCGGCTGCTGGCCATCCGAATTATCTGAAATCGGTTCGTCTATATCTCCAAAAAATGTATGCCTTGAAAGACGACAATCCTAATGTACATCAGAAGTTCCACTCTGGATTTTACGTAATCTGGCGTAGCAGCTAATACTAGGCTGGTCTTGGCCCCGATCTTGTGATCGAGCAGACACTAATGCGCTCACTCAAAAACTAAGGCGAGTTGATGAGAGGGAGTGGAATGTCCGAGCATCACAGAACAGTTTCAACTATGTCATCTATTGTATCATCTTTTTATGACCTTGCAATGCAAAATCTTACTGAAACAAGTTACATAATAAGTGGAAAACCTAAACAGTTGTCTTTCTCTCGGTTAAAAAGAGATGACAAAAGTTGTGGAAAAGGTAAACAGTATTACACCGTTTTCAGGTGATGAATTGTTGCGCAACATAACCACAAGAATTAAAGCCAATGAAGACGTTAATGTGCAGGACTTCTTTAAAAGCGGAAGAGTTAAATTGTTAAAACATTGGACGGACATGTTTTCATACTCTCACAAACAGAGTTTGAATGTAAAAACTCTAGCATCCAGCAAGAACGTAAAAATGCTTGTAGATCGTAGCATTGATCAACACTCCTGTTTCAGAGGTTTCTCGTAGTCTCTCAGATGGAAAATCTTTGGCTAGATGATGTCATGTCCTATGAACTGTGTCTTTGTTTGAGGGAAAAGGAATCTTGCATCAGGCGGACAAATTACAACTTGCCGAAGTAATCAGAAACTACGTACAAAACAAAATCAGACAGTGGTACACAGCAAAATGTTCCAGTCACAGAGCACAACATACTAGATGGAGGATCTCTTCTTCACGTCTGAAATTGAAGGAGGGGAGCATCTACAGTTCGGTTGACAACGATTATGATCCATTCACTGTTGAAAATTATGGTAGAGCAACTGTGGTGTTTGATGCTTATGATGTTGTACAAAGTATAAAGGCCTGTGCACATCAGATACAAAGTCGAAAGTTGAATGTAAAAAGGTGAACGTTACCAAGGCGACGATATTTTCTGGGAAAAAGGATGACTTTTGTTGAATTGGGCAGACATGCAAGCACTTATCCAACTGATCATGGAACGAATGAAGCAGAAAGGATGTGATGTTATTCAAGCAGAATAAGATGCTGATGTTGAGATTGCAAAGGCAACCATCAGTATGTCTGCTTTCAAACCGACAAACCTTATTGGAAAAGACACAGGTTTTCTTGTTCTCCTGCTCTTCATACAGATGTTTCCAAATGTACATTGTACAACAAATGTCCACAGCCCACTCGGAAATGTTGATCACACTGTGATAATGGTAGAAATCGCCCTAAATTCCCGCTCTAAAACTGAAGAGCCACTGCTCAAAACAACGAGGTATGACAAAAAGGCTGACTGGGAAGCCATCAGGGAACTCATCAGAGATGCCATGGCGAAATATCTTTTCTCTTCCAGCTGAACAGTGCGCAAATGAGACCACTGAATGGTTTAAAACTGCAATGCACATGTTCCCACACAGAAATTCTATAACAAGCCCCACTCTCCCCAATGGTTTACTTCTGCTCATGCAGCTGCCATTTCTCAAAGGCAGCATGTGTACCGCAGATTCAACCGACAAAAGTTCAGTTCCAACAGACAGAAGTATATAGAAGCTAAAAGTAATTGTAAGAGAGAAATAGCGACAGCTAAGACAGAATACACTGAAACCACCAGAAAACGCATCGAAGCACAGGAATTAGGAACCTCTGATTTTTGGAAAATCTATACAGTGTAGTAAATAATGGGCAGTCAACCGTTCCCCCACTATCAAACAATCATGAGGTTGCTTGCATGGCAACCAACAAGACTAACCTGCTTGCCAGTCAGTTGGCATCAAACTCCACACTGGACCCAGCACACCACTCCCTCCCCGACTTTCCTTTGCGGACAGACGCCTCACTAGACGATTTGAAAATCACCCCTTCTCATGTACATCGTATCATAAAAACCCAGACACCTCAAAAGCATGTCAACCCGGCTGTGCTAATAAAAATGATCCACTGAGGTTGCTCCAGTTCTCTCCAAACTTTACAATAAATGCCTTAACGAATCTTGCTTTCCTGACTGCTGGAAAACCGCTTCTGTGGTACCAGTCTTCAAGAATTCTGGTGAAAAAACTGACCCATTAAATTATCAGCCTTCTCCCGCACTTTGCCAAAATATTTGAGTCCTTAGTTAATCAAGCCCTAGTCCAACACCTTATAGCTGCTAAACTCCTGACCGACAAACAATATGGATTTAGGTAAGCCCGTTCCACAGCAGATATCTTAACTGTAATCTCTGAACGTATATACCATTCACTGGACAAACAGGGGAGGGTAGAGCGGTAGCGCTCGATATATCTAAGGCTTTTGACACGGTATGGCACGATGGTCTTCTAAGGACAATTAGATCTTATGGTATCACTGGAAGAATACATAATGTATTTAAATCCTTCTTAAGAGAAAAATCCAAGCTGTTCTCGACGGTCGTATATCTAAACAATATGATATAAATGTGAGAGTACCCCAGGGATCTATCCTTGGACCTTTGTTATTCCTGATATTCATAAATGACCTCCCTGATAAAATTGTTTTAGAGATGGGTATATTTGCTGATGACACCATGCTCTATAACAGGCACGAGGAGAAAACAAATGAACACATATCTAAGGAAATGGCAGAAACACTAGAGGATGATCTCCAATCTGTAGTGGAATGGAGACAAAAATGGTTGGTCACATTCAATGCTGCCAAGACTAAGCTTGTTTCCTTCAATAATTACAAGAAATCTTCTCTACCACCAATAGCAATGGCTAAAAACACATTATCTGAAAGTACTTCCTTTAAACTCCTCGGTCTAACGTTTACAGGGAACATGAACTGGATAAGATACATTGAGAGCATTGCCAAGGCTGCTGCAAAGAAGGTGGGCTCTCTCTACCGTGCTAGAAAATTACTTACGGCCGAAAGTATCCTGTACCTCTATAAGGCCACCATTCGCCCATGTATGGAGTACTGCTGTCACATTTGGGCTGATGCATCTGCTGCTTACCTCATACTCCTGGACAGGGTTCAAAAGAGAGTCGCCAACCTGATAGGTCCTGAACTGTTATCCCACCGACGAAATGTTGCATCCCTCTGCCTGTTCTAAAAGTACTTTAATCGTGAATACTCTGATGAACGACAAGCACTTGTACCCCCTCAATGTGACTATCCCCGACAAGCCTGACAAGCAGCTAAATCCCGCTCCTTCACAGTAGAGATCCCTAGGTGTAAGAAAGCCTTTTACTCCAATAGTTTCTTCCCAAGAACTGCTAGACTTTGGAACTCCCTTCCGGGATTCTGCTTTCCCAACTGTACTGACATGCAGAAGTTCAAGTGTAATGTGAACAAACATCTTGCTACTCATCTCCCTTCATAATGCTCCTGCAACTTATGTCCCCGATAGTAGCCCCCTACTTCAAAGTGGCACCGTGCCTTGTTTGGTGTGAAAATTGATTTAAAAAAAAATACTATATTCTATCTTTGCTTTGACAAGGTGACATCATACGTCTATAATATTAAGGTTCTCAAACATAGTAGACCCAACTTGACATAAAACCGAAAAAACAAAATCTTGCAATTTTTTAATATTAGTTCATATTTTGACAAAACCTTTAAGCAAAGTTTAATCTCTTATGTAGATACACAAATAATCTTTTCAGTGGACATTTCACATTTATTAAAATCTGACGTTGTCTTCACATTGTGACCAGGAAAATTGACTGAGTTAAACCAACTGAAAAGAATCATCACAAACTCTAACACAATTCTTTGTTATAAATTAAACTGATGTGCCGTAACTGTTTTGTATCCCATTGAAGTGGTGTGATCTATAATTTTATATCAACTGAACTGGGGTGCCGCAGACATGCTATATCCATTTTCTTTGCGGTGAACAGAAATATATAATTATCAGTAGTGATTCCCATTCAGAGATTTACATCGGCCGAAACGTTGTGAAAATAACACTTAAAATAAGAACATTAGTCCCGATAATTCAAATAATAAAATCCTTACCACAAATATTCAGGACACAATTTTTCAGCGCCAAATAAAGAAGGATATGTTTAGGTCTCAATCAAAGGAATCAATACAGAACGAAATAAAAAGTGCCTTATGAAACTAGCAGGGAGACCCGACGTTGCTCGGGATTGAATTAGGATTAACAAATGTTCCATACTTTCAGTACTTTATTGCCATTGAAATTCGGTGAAATCGCCTATTTTTCAATAAAATCGATTAATTGTCTGCTCTAGGCGGGGACCAACTGCGATGCACTGAGACGAAGCTTCACATGCTTCATTACAGCGACTTAATCCATAATACATTGCACTGTAGAGAATCTACTGTTGATTTTATAAAATAATGGCTTGAATTAAAATTTAAAACGCAAAAGTGAAGTATTATGGTTCAATTGTGGCTGAAACAAAAACATTTACTTCGAAACGCGTCCCTGTCTTATCAAAGCATCTCCTGTTGATTTTATACGCCAGCCCTTCTACTTGTGCGATAAAAAAAACCTCCTCAAAAGCACTCGTGATGCTAGGTTATAAAAGGATGTTAACTTTGGTCACAATGGGACTGTTCGTCCTCTAATCGGATTTTTTCGATTATGGATTTTCCATTCGGAGGCATTCCGATACAAAACCTTTCTATGAACACTTTCAGATACATAAAGTATGTTTGTATGAAATTTAAAAAAATCGGGCCAGCCGTTTCGGAGTGGGTAGGTAACGAACACACACACACACACACACACACACACACACACACACACACACACACACACACACACACACAGAGTGTCGTTTATATATAAATAGAGAAAAAAGAAAGGATACAAAAACCAAGAGACCTTATTAAAAAAGAGGAGTGAGAAAAGCAACGTAGAAGGTGAAGTAGTGCTACGTTTACTTGCAGTGTTGACAGGTTCTGGCGTATTACGACTTGTATTACTACGCTGGAATCGTAGAGAATTGCGAGAATGCGCAAGCATAACATACTCGAGAAACATCATAGCCCCTCCCCTTTACCACGATAGAGAAAGGGAGGAAACAAGAGGGAGTGAGAGAGGAAGAGCAAGAAATAAAAAGAAAGAAAGAAAGAGAGAGAGAGAGAGAGAAAGAGAGAGAGAAGCGGGGGGGGGAGAGAGATTATCGCTTCAACATGAATGGGGGTGCATTAATTACGCACGTTGCTTTTCAAAGGCAGCCCAACAGTCATCCCATCTTCATCGTAAAAACATAGACAAGATCCTTTTCATAAATATGCCTGCAATTTCATAATTAGTCCATGTCAGATAAAACATCTTTCCATTAATAACAAACTAAATATTTTGTACACCTTTTGCGTACTTTAAGCAACGATTAAGCGTCCCTGATTTAACGTGCCGGAAATGGTTGAAATTACATTAAAAAAAAAAAAAATAGATAGTGAAAAAATGTTCAAAGTGACTAACATGACTTCTTTTCTTCATGTAACTATTAAAACCATCATTGAAGGCGAGGGTAACGAGAACAGATTGACGAAATCAGAGACGGACACGCGGAGAGTATGGCCATCACAACTAGTCCAGCAATCGAGCAAAGATATTGCTCAGTTTACCTTTTTTATGTATTTTCGTTAATACATATTTATTTGACTGTTATGTGTTCTTCGTAGGTCCTGGATATGACCTTAAACTATATCCAGTGGTGAGGCTCCAGCTTGCGGACTTTGGGGAGTGTGGAGCCACCCTTTAATTACCATTGCTCCCAGGTCCAATCTGACCCGGAGTGGTAGTACCTGTTAGGGTCCCAACTATGGGTTAAATAGAAACCGACTTGAAAACAACAAATATATTCTATTAAAAAAATTTTTCTTCAAAATCTTTGGATTCAGCATTAAATAACCTGAAAAGGGTTGATATGCCGTAAAACAAAAACAACCAACCAACCAACCATCTTCTTCGTCAGTTATTCAAATACTCACACCACAACATATATATTGTATATGCCAATTAGATTAAAAAATTTACATACATAAAAAATTTTCGCATTAATTTTTTTCAGTTAGAAAACTTTCCATCCATATATAAAATTGATAAGACAGTATGAAGGTTATCCTCATAACGAGAAGAATGTTCACGGTACATGCAGGTTATTTGTAAGTTGTACAATTTAATGTTTTTCCTATGTTTTTAAGGAACATATCTGATGAGTAAGCCACAAAAATACAACAGAGACATAATTTTGTTAACTTGTTAGTTGCAAACAAACAATATTGTAATGATTTTCCTTTTGAAATGTAATAAACTATCAACTAAGGAGACTTGATTTTGGAACTTTGAAAGCGATAATATATATATATACATATATATATATATATATATATATATATATATATATATAAGAACAAGTAGTTAATAAACCATGTTAAAAACACTTTGAAAAAGAGTTAAAAACATTTAATTTTAAAAAGGAAGCACAAAATAAGTAGATAGCCCTTAATATATATATATATATATATATATATATATATATATATATATATATATATATATATATATATACATATACATATATATATAATTATTATACTACACTATATATATAAGTACTTCATTTACTCACATAAATTTAATGTACGAAAGTATAGATTTATGCGTAAACTTTAAGTATTTACTTCAAAAGTGCTCAATACGTAGGTAGAGCTAGTTAGTAATTTATAAAATATATATGGCGACTAAGCTACACTGAATATTCTGCGTTTCATCCACTGTAGGATTCGTCAGGCTTATTGCGCGAATTTTGTGGTTGCTTCTTGTTTTTATATATGTTGAGTGTTTCTAGTTAGCCAATCAGCTTTCTAGTATCCACCGCGCCTCCTCTTATCAGCCAATGGGCATGCATTTTATCGAACAAAGGATCTGTTTTAGAACTAGGTTAGTGGTTTAAGGTAGATCTTTTCCCTCCTTTTTTTTCCTTTTTTTAATATATATATTTTTTATATATATGAATATACCTATGTGTACACACACACATGCACACACATATATATACATATATATATACACATATATGTATGATCGTTTATGTATATTCATGTTTATTTAATTTATTTATTTGTTTGTTTTCTATTGTTATTGTTAGTTTTAAAGCTATTTTGTATCGCTATCCTAGAGTGAGTTTTATTTTGTGAACACAGTTGTTTGCTATTTCTCGTCTACAGTTTAATAGATTTTGAGGTTCTTTAAAGTACAGGATAGCAAATTTTTCATGGAGGCATAATTTACATGGGTCGTCTAAGTGTCTGCACGTGGTAGCTTGTCTCATTATTTTCCATTCGACTACCGGCGAATGTCCGCTTTCTTTGAGTTCCCAGTATTTATTCGCTAGTGTTGTTTTTATACGGTGTTTTTTATTTTTGAAGCTACTTTTGTGGTCATAGTATCGGGTTTTAAAATCTAAGGAAGTCATGCCTATGTAATATTTCTTGTTATTCGGGTTTTCTTTCGCAAATGTTGTTGCTTGATAAACTACACTTTTTGTTAGGCATTTATTTTGGACTGGGCAAATTGTGCGGTGTCTACAATTGCATTTATCTTGTTCGTTATTATTATTATTATTATTATTATTATTATTATTATTATTATTATTATTATTATTATTATTATTATTATTATTTCTGATATTGATGGTGGGTGGTTGGACTTAGGGTTTACGTAAATTGGAGTAGCAAGTGAAGTCCAACCACCCACCGTCAATTATAAAACACATTCCTAACTCGATCGTAAGTAGACTCAGTAATAACTCAAGCGATGAAAATGCATTTAACAGGTCAACCAATATCTACGAAACAGCCCTAAAAAATAGTGGATACAAAAATATCGATATCAAATATAAGCAACAAAACACCAACAACTATAATAAAAGTAAAAATAGAAGAAAAAGAACTATAATTTGGTATACGGTCCCATACAATCAAATGTTAAAAACAAAACTTGGCAAGAAATTTCTAGATCTTATTCAAAAACACTTTCCCGCAACCAACCCCTTACACAAAATCTTCAATAAAAATACCTTGAAGTTATCTTACAGTTGTTGCGAAAATTTAGAGATGATAATTAAAGCACATAATGACAAAATACTAAATGAAAAAATGTAAACGACAACAAAATAAACAATAAAAAAGTAGACACCATGACAGAAATAAAACCAACACTAGCAGAAATAATAATAATAATAATAATAATAATAATAATAATAATAATAATAATAATAATAACGAACAAGATAAATGCAATTGTAGACACCGCACAATTTGCCCAGTCCAAAATAAATGCCTAACAAAAAGTGTAGTTTATCAAGCAACAACATTTGCGAAAGAAAACCCGAATAACAAGAAATATTACATAGGCATGACTTCCTTAGATTTTAAAACCCGATACTATGACCACAAAAGTAGCTTCAAAAATAAAAAAACACCGTATAAAAACAACACTAGCGAATAAATACTGGGAACTCAAAGAAAGCGGACATTCGCCGGTAGTCGAATGGAAAATAATGAGACAAGCTATCACGTGCAGACACTTAGACGACCCATGTAAATTATGCCTCCATGAAAAATTTGCTATCCTGTACTTTAAAGAACCTCAAAATCTATTAAACTGTAGACGAGAAATAGCAAACAACTGTGTTCACAAAATAAAACTCACTCTAGGATAGCGATACAAAATAGCTTTAAAACTAACAATAACAATAGAAAACAAACAAATAAATAAATCAAATAAACATGAATATACATAAACGATCACACATATATGTGTATATATATATGTATATATGTGTGTGTGCATGTGTGTGTGTACACATAGGTATATTCATATATATATAAAAAAAGGAGGGAAAAGATCTACCTTAAACCACTAACCTAGTTCTAAAACAGATCCTTTGTTCGATAAAATGCATGCCCATTGGCTGATAGGAGGGGGTGCGGTGGATACTAGAAAGCTGATTGGCTAACTAGAAATCCTCAACATATATAAAAACAAGAAGCAACCACAAAATTCGCGCATAAGCCTGACGAATCCTACAGTGGATGAAACGCAGAATATTCAGTGTAGCTTAGTCGCCATATATATTTTATAAATTACTATATATATATATATATATATATATATATATATATATATATATATATATATATATATATATGTATAGTGTAGTATAATAATTCTCCAAGTTGCAAATATCAAGTTTTTTCAGGTGGTTATTTATTACTTTTCAAAAGATATCCCTTACAATATTGTTTCGTATTTCGACTAACATGTCTGAAAAATTATGTTATTGCTGCATATTTAGTCACGTACTCTTCAGGCATTCATTGATTGAGCTTGGATTTTTTTCAAAATTTACAAAATTTATATAAAGATTTTTTTCATAATAAAAACTCTAATTATGAGAAAGATTTTGTAATCCATTACGATTTGTATATACAAACCGAGTACGTTTCAAGTAAATCGCTATTACACACACACACACACACACACACACACACATTGATAGATAGATAAATTGTACAATTGTACTGTAACATTATCGTGTTAGCATTCGGAAGTGTGGTGTAAGGATGACGTCACGGGATCAAATACATATGGATGAAAATCGAGAAAATTCGGAATCGGAACAAGGAGACAAAAGAAAGGAAATGAAATAAGAGAAGAAAGAGGAGACAACCACCGTTGATCAGTGAAGGTTGGCAAACGCTTAAGTCCAACTTTGTCAAACTGGTACACTGTACTGATAGCGAATAGCTGTTTTGGTTACGTGAAATGACAAAATAAATACTTTTTTCTTCCACGAAGAAAAGTTGTGTCGACGTTATCATTTTCCTTCGCGACCGAGTCTACATACAACGTGTTATGTGACGTTAGAGAGAAATAGGCTGTTATGTCACAGTTCAATAGTTAATAGAAGTAATAGTATAGTTTCAGCTTAAGACAGACAGATACCAAATCTCCATTTGTTATAGATTTTAGTTTTGTATCTAAAGATGATTATACTTTAACACAATATGTTTTAATTAATCGCCACAAAAAATTCCATTTATTCTTCACTAGTTCTTTTCCAGCTCTTACGTTTTGTATTTGTATGTGTAAGGATTCATTAAGACACGCTATTCACAGTCGCCATCTTTTTTTTTTTTTTTGCAATTGAAACAAATTTGGCTTTGATGTGCTTTTTATTTTTTTTTTATTGTAGCGGAGAAGAGTTGAATGGAAACGCAAGACCAAAGTACGTATCAAATGCAATAAATCTCACGTGAACATTGCAACGATCCAATACAATAGACCCGAACTCTTAACTGCATCGGCGGAAAACAAAAAAAACTTGAAGCAATTCTAACCGCTCTAATTACGAAGTGAAATACGCCTAGCCTAAAGTTATTTCAAATTGACGTCAGCTATTTTAATTAGAAATAAGGAAAAGAATACGATCATCTAACGAAGATGTGCTAAATTGAATAGATGCCAATGAACGAAGCCTTCAAAACGAGGCTGAATTTTTGGAAGGGAAAAATGGCCATAATTAGGAAATGTCTCACACATTTAAGTTCAGTTAAACTAATAGAAGAAATATTCGCAGACGACATTTTGTAATGGCGTTTTTTTAATCTCGAGAGATAATGGATATCTGTGAGGGGAGTCTATTCTAAAGCAAGGGTTGCACAATGCTTAAGTGCACCCACTCGTTCCCCTGAACAAACATAACGTGAATCCAGAGCCAAGAAGTTCAGAATGACTGGAAAAAATACTAGGATAAGCAGAGAGACTGGTGTTATTTCGGAGTTTTCTTTCTCCCATACTAATTGAGTTAAGAGTAGTGGTTGATGAACAGAAATCAGAAACTCACAGTACTGGAGTCCTTCGAGGTTCTATCCTGGGCTCAACTCTCTTCCTGATCTATATCAATGATCTCTCAAATTACACCTTAAGATCATACGTAGACATTTATGCTGACGACACTACCATCTATGACAACACTTCAAAGACCGTAAATGACCAAGTTCTCTCTGATTCTCTCTCCTCTAGTCTTGAGCACGTTGTGCAATGGAGGAAGAGGTGTCTGCTTAATTTTAATGTATCTAAAACCAAGCTTCTATCTTTACATCATCAACGCTCTGATCGCCATCTGACATCAATTGAAATGAATGGCTCTCGTCTTGGGGAGGCCTCATGTTTTGACAAGGTTCTGGGTCTCACTTTTAGTTCTGATCTGAAATGGAACACGTACATCAAATGCATTGCCCTGGTCGCCGGAAAAATGGTGGGATCATTCTACCACCCCAGTAGATATCTTACTACCGATGCAATTCTCTACTTGTATAAGAGCAAAGTACGCCCAAGAATAGAGTACTGTTGCCATATATGGGCAGGAGCTGCTAGAAAACCTTATCCTGTCTTGACATAGTTCAAAATAGACTTCGTAGCCTAGTAGAGGATGCCCTTTTCTTTCCCTGCAACCTCTTTCCCACAGAAGAAGAGACGTTGCGAACCTGTCTCTGCTTTATCATTTTTTTTTCATGGCAAGTGCTCATCTGAGCTCCAATATATGGTCCTCCCTTGCCAAACTTTCACGAAAAACACTCGTCTAGCCGAAAGCACTATCAACAATTTCCCACACTCTTTATCTGTGTCTAAACCTAAACGCAGATTCCATGAACAAAGTTTCTTTCTTAGAACTACACGCCTGTGGAACTCTCTTCCGTTTCCTTACTTTCCAGCTGACTACAATACGGTCTTCTTCAAGTCCAGCATAAACAAGTTCTTGATAAGCCGTCCCCTTAGTCATCCATTTTATCAAATTTTCACTACTAATGATGACTACGACATTTTCCCATTAACTACCGCGCACTCATTAACCTTCATTCTCGAGTGGTGAGCCTTGATAAGTGGCGACTCCTTTGTAAAAAAAAAAAGTTGCTGAATCAAAACTTGAGTTTTTAATCTACTTTAGCATTTATCCCATAGTGGGGTGAAGAAGAAAAATATGGATTCATACCTGTTTTTGAATTTTGAAAGGTGAGGGTTGATAATTTGTAATATTCGTATAATTCGTCCTCACACGTTGAGTGTTATTTTTACAACGTTTCGGCCGATGTAACCCCCGACTTTCTCCAGGTGTATTTTGTCAACTGACATGATCGAGTAGAAATCTAAAGTAATTCGCAAGGACCGGTGGCGTATGGGATAAAGTGCTTATTAATATTCGACAATAAATGACACTCTTCTGAAGGTTGAAGTTTCAATCCTCAGTACAGGAAATACTGAGAATGTATTTGAATTACTTTACATTTCTACCCGATTATGGCTGACAGAACAAGAGCATGATGCCTCCGTGGATAAAATAAAGTGTTCCGTTCTAATCTAAGTTCCGAATTCGACGGAAAGATCCCCGAGTTCAACGGAAAGATGCCTGAGTTTGACAGGATACGGATTTATAACCTTCTCAATATATATATATATATATATATATATATATATATATATATATATATATATATATATATATATATACCTCTATGGGCCGGTCATTGGACCGTGACCGACCCACGTGTCTTGGAAACGGTCCGCCATGGAAGATCGTCTTTTTGTCTAGGTAAGATTAAAGGCATACCTGGAATGTTGAGTGTGGCAGTCTTGTTCTCATCCTAGAATGACGTCCTGTCTCTTGAGGGTTTGACATGGCTGGAATCATTCTCTCTAGGTCTGCTTCGTTTATTAATGTAGACATTTAAGGTAGACACAAAAAACGGCGCACGACACAATCGTAATATATGAGAAATATAATTAACTATTTATTTCTTTACAAGAAAATATTATAATATTTTTACAAAAACAATTTACAAATGATAATTAACTTTCACAATTAAAAGTAACTAACCTTAACTAGTGCTGAGAGGATGCCTCCTCCTATCATTTACGGAGAAACGAAAATATACGTCTTACCCCGATGCTGTCCGAACGAAAAGAGATCGAGAAAAGGAAGGGAATTGTGGGATTGCATTCTGGTTGCTTTTGTATATCTCCGCCTATGGCCAAATCACCTCTTGGCCATGCAGGGGGTGGCGCTGGTGTTAGCAACCACAAAAACCGGGGCACTAACATATAGTGTCACACACACAAACACACACACACACGCACACACACACACACACATATCTCTCTCTCTCTCTCTCTCTCTCTCTATATATATATATATATATATATATATATATATATATATTGTATTGGTAGTAATTATTTGTTTGTTTAAAACAAAATATATAAGTGTGTCACCCAAAAGAGTGCTCAATGTTTAGACAGAGCCAAAATAAGTGAATTTAGTTCACAAACAAATGGCTACACATAAGCATACATGTTTCAGCGAAAACCCAGTAAGGGAATCGCTTCGTCAGGCCAAGGACAACTCTGAGTTGTAAACTAAATTCACTTATATATATATATATATATATATATATATATATATATATATATATATATATATATATATATATATATACTTAGTTATATTTTGGAAAAAAGGATTCCAGTAGAGTGTTCTATTTTAAGGAAAAATTCCAAAATAAGAGCCTATTATTTATATTTTTACTTTCAGAAAATTTAAATGAGATAAGTCATCTGTACATTTACAATCCCGGTTATAAGACAGATGAGTATCGGCTGAAGAGAGCTTGATATGGGAATCTAAAACGGTCCCTTATTATCAGGTTTGAAACCAATGGTACCGATGACTTATCTCATTTAAATTTTCTGAAAGTAAAAATATAAATAATAGGCTCTTATTTTGGAATTTTTCCTTAAAATAGAACACTCTACTGGAATCCTTTTTTCCAATATATATATATATATATATATATATATATATATATATATATATATATATATATATATATATATATATATAAGTGAATTTAGTTTACAAACAAAGATCTCGTACAAGATCTCGTGCAAATCTGTTTTTTTTAAATTAAATTTCAAATGATAAAATTAAAAATAAAATTATCCGTTTTATATTTTGAACGCCAAAGAAAACAAAATAATTATCTTTGAACTATATATTGCGTCGCCTATGAACAATGTGGTTTATTAAATTTATTAATTTTCAATTATTTTCAATCTTAAACGGAATTGTTTTTATTCTAACTCAAATTCTAAACTAGTCTAAGGGAGATAACTTTGTAAAGGCCTGAAGGCAAATTCGAATGAATAATAATTATTTTTACACTTTACCCATACTAAATAATGAAAGTAAAATATAAACGTGTTATATCGTACATATAGACGAAGAATAAAGTTAAATAAGAATAGAAATAATTATCATCCATTCGAATTAGGCTTCAGGCCTTTACAAAGTTATCTTCCTTAGACTAGTTTAGAATTTGGGTTAGAATAAAAACAATTCCGTTCGCACCAACATCTATTTCCACATTTATTTTGTATTATTTTAAGATTTCAGATGGTGTTGCCACTTTAGATAAAATAACCTTTGATTGAAGACATCTACATTTTTAAAAGAAATTATTTACCTACTAGCGAGGGGGGGGGCGCCCGACTTTGGCTGGTCGTAAAATACGCTTAAATATATTTTCATTTGTCCAGATTTTGTATATATTATTATAGAGTCGTGATTTCAAAAGTAAAAATAAAGTATTTAGGTGCCATCAGCTAGAATCGAAACCGAAAGCAAAACTGTAGCATGTAAAGCTGCTGACGTTACCCGTGTACCAACGTGACACACTTATGAAGTGATTAAAAATTAAAAACTAAAATTAAACTAGGATAGATGTATAAACTGTTTCGACCCATTTTTGACGCCTTACAAACTACTTTAACCCGCTAAAGACCCATAAAAGAATGGTCCGTAAAAATGTAATCATTTGAGGCCCATTTGCGACTTTTAGTTTCAGCGAAGATAGAGTTTGGAAATATGAAGACAGACAATTAGACAAATAGCCTTTTATATATTAAATTTTCTAGGAAGTTAGATACAAAGTCAAGTGTTGGTTTGATGAAAGTGTTTGTGCAAAACAAACTTGATTCGAACTTGGCACACCAGATAATTAATTACTTTGTGTTTTCTCTCGCACAAGCAGGATAGCGTGCAAAACAGCTGAAATTATATTTTCCGGGATGCAATGTAAATAAATTCTGTATTTTTACATATAAGATGTTTTTTCGCTCTTTTCAGAAATCGTCAAATTTTCAGTTGATTCTCCCCTAGATAATTAATTCTCTGGTGAGAATTAATGAAACACGAATACGCCAAACTAACCAAACCGTACAACGGTGGAATCACACATTCCAATGGCACAATGCGTTTATGGATCTTTGACGACATGGTAAACGAGTAAATGGGTATAAGCAATGGTATCTCGAACACGTGGAATGTTACTTATGTTTACCTCGGGAGCTTGTAGTGTTGAACATAGACGATATAATCCCTTTCAGAAACGCCCTCAATGTACAGACACACCAAGTTGAAAGGGAAGAGTTGAAAATTGATTTATAAAGTGAGCTGCTTACGTGGGGTTCAGAGAAAATTATAAAGTAACATGATATACTTATTTCTGGATAAATGGACTTACACAGAGATTATAAATAACTTTTTACTAATAAACTTTTTGTTAACTATACTACTGTGATTGTGGTGATTATTACCAGTCTGCAAGGCAACAACACTGGCGACGAGGGATTTGATAGTTGTGATATGTAATCGATCCCTGGTTACGCCGGCTGTTGAAAATTGTGATTTTGCTGTGAAGGTTGGTTAGTGCGAGAAGAGTTCAAGGGTTAAGTCGCTGAGGTATGTTAAACTCTGTAGTTGGGATCGACGATAGCACTGGAAATAGGTCATGAAAGAGAATGTGGAAAGAAAGGAAGAAAAAGAAAGAGAGAGAGAGAGCATGAAAGAGAGAAAAGAAGATATTTTTCTCTCGCATGCAAATCAGTCTGGTTTCCGATTTTGGACGGAACAGACACGTCGAAATCGATAAAAGGATGTGCCGGAGAAAGAAACGCAAAAAAAAAAAAAAAAGAGTTAAGAACGGCAGACGAGAAAAAATGTTGAACCGCAAAGACCGAGAAAGAAATAAACCAAGCATTAATTAAAAGAAGCCTTTGACTTGTTATTTTGTGCATGGGGCTCTCTTTGCAGCTACGAACGATTAAGCCAAAGGAGAGAGAGAGAGAGAGAGAGAGAGAGAGAGAGAGAGAGAGAGAGAGAGAGAGAGAGAGAAGTATGTGTGTATATGTGTCTGAAAAACGGAGAGGAAAGAAATGGGGGAAAGTGTGTGCGTGTGAGTGTGTGTGAGTGTGTGTGCGCGCGTATGTGTGTGTAAGTGTGTGTGTGTGGTCTTTTGCTTAAGTATGCGCTCTCTGAGTGCTATTCGTGACTTATCATACTGTGATCAGTACGCTAAATATCTCGTCATTTTTATTATGTCTTTCCCTTTCCTTTCCCCCGCCGACATCGTTGGTCGGTAATGATCGATATTGATCAATTTCAGCAAAAGGATAATCTATTTCGCACGGACCGTAATTCTTCATCCCATCAAAACCTAACGCGCACGTGATAATACGTTGATTAGCTGGACAGACGTAATAGAAACGTTCCTTTCTTTTGCTCCAAGGTCGGATTTGCCAAGTTCGGGCAACATGTGATTAGAAAGCGTTAACTTTTGCGTATATCCCGTCTTTTTCCCCCTTTCACGGGAGAACAGATTGGCTCAACGTTTATTTAAATCAGGGAATTACGTCTTATTCCACCCCGTTCCTTGCTTCGTAGTCTAGAAACTTAATTACTGATTGGTGGACAGCGTATATTAACAAGTAAAGTTGAGCTTTGCAAAATCCGCTTTTCTAACACACTTTCAATGGTGGCGAGTTTTAATATTAATAGCGAATTTGACATGAATCGGCAGTTATTACGCTAACTTCAACGATCCATGACCGGATCACTTTTCTAATTACAGATAAGAGTTAATAACTAGGCGCGTTAGTAAAAAAATACTAAAAAGGAAATATATTCACTGACAAGTGGAACAATGGCTTTACCAGACGCCCTGTTGAGCTTAGTCTTGAACCTGACTCGCTACCTCTCAACATTGATTATTTGCCATAAAAAGTATCTTCGATAAAAATCTAATAAACTTAATGCACACACACACACACACACACACACACACACACACACACACACACACACACACACACACACACACACACACACACACATATATATGTCTATCTATCTATCTATTTATCTATCTATCTATAAATATAAAGGCGAAAATGTATGTATGTTTGTTCGCTTTTTCTGTATGTCTACAAAAAGCTTCTTTCAGAGAAGAGGTCACTCGCTTAACAACTTTTTAAAACTTTTTATATCACATACAAATCGTAATATCTCACAGTTAACAACGAAGCTCGTCTGTCTATTTAATTTGCTCAATTTCGGAAAGATAAATATTCAATATTTGTTGCTCGCCGCATGTGGGTTAGTCTTTTTCCTATAACATATTGGGGGGGGGGAGCATTCAGCAGTAAATGAATACTATCCCGCAGTCAAACTTGACCTCATTAACTCATTAAAACGGGCACCTGCTAAATCCAAGTAATTAAATAAATTCAAACGTGTTTCCGTTACATGTAGCGATGGGGCAGTCGTTAACATCGCACGTTTTTTTTTTCACACTTTAATTTACAAATTTGCCTCAAGGATTCGGGTTCGATCCTCATACTTACTTTTTTTAACCCCCCCCCCTCCCAAACACCCGGGCAACGCCGGGTACCCCTCGCTAGTATCTATATAAAAGTCAAAGTGTGTGTGTCTGTGTATCTGTGTGTCTGTGTACATTTCCCTACGCAATAACTCTCTCAATTTTTAGTCTACAGACTCGAAATTTGATATACAGTGTACTGTTTTGGGAAAATCGATGTGATCGTTTTTTTTATGCCAAAAATTTGGCGATTAAGGGGTTAAAGTTCAACGACTTGACCTTTGAGAACTCTACCAAACTCCTCTGACAATTTTGGGTCTACACATTTAAAATTTTAGATATAGGTTCCTTGGACAGGGATCTAACCTAATAACTTGAGTTGAGCCCAGAACAATAAATGTTAAGGGGTCATAATAGGGGTCAAAGTCAATGACCTCTGCAGTCTCTTCCAAATTACTCAGACAATTTCTGGTCTAAATATTTGAAATTTTACAGAAAGGGTATTCAGAGATAGGGCAAGCTTTTTCATCAGTTTGGGTCAAAAATTTTAGTTACCAATATATAAATGTATGTATGTATATCCGTTTGCATGTCTGCCTTAAACTTTCAATAAAGGCGACGGATTTTACCAAGATCAGTATCGTTTTAAAGTTCGACCTTTCATACGACAAATATCGAAAAATTGGCTAAAAACATTAATATTTTCCCCTTCAACTAGGCATATTTCTACACTTTTTTCGCCGATATTTTCGAAAGTCATCCCCTCTTTTCGATTGTCTAGCCTTAATTTAAACCTACGTCACTTCCGCTTTGACAGTGGTTGTAATAGCGAAGACGTCACGTTTTTTCACGTTTTTCCTCTTTCGCAGTACGGGTTCGAGCCTTCCTTCCTACTACCATTTTTTTTTTTTTTTGCACAACACACACGTCCAAACACCAGGGCAACGCAGGGCACCCATGCTAGTATATATATATATATATATATATATATATATATATATATATATATATATATTTATATATATATATATATATATATATATATATATATATATATATATATATATAATTTGTTTATCTATTTACGTCCAAAAATATGGGCGATATTCTTAGGAAAAATATTTTCCATGATGACAAATTTTGGAGACGCTAATAAACGTATCATCGTTAAAAAATCAAGAAAAAATCGACATAAGTTTAAAAGCGATAAAAATAATACGTAAATAATCTAGGACCTCGTATCGTAATGGCTAACGCACTCTACCATAGAACATATTGTCTGAGGTTCGAATCCTAGAACAGTAAAATTGTGCTGACGAGCCGTAATACCGCGAAAAACGCGTTCGAAGATTACTGCCTTATATATATATATATATATATATATATATATATATATATATATATATATATATATATATATATATATATATATATATATATATATATATATATACTATCCGCTTAGTCCGGCTTTGCTCGGGCCCTATGTACTGTTCATAAGTTTATATGAATATGTATGTATATATTAAAACGTTTGTCTCATTTCCAAGTAACCTACATCTAAAATTTCAAGTGTTTAGACCCAAAATTGACGGAGAGTCTGCAAAGGTCAACTCTTTCAACTTTAATCTCTTGGCAGCCAAATTTTCGCCCCAAAACTGATTAAAAAGCTTGCTGCATGTCTGAATACCCTTTATGTAAGATTTCAAATGTTTAGACTAGAAATAGTTTGCTAGAGGCTGCTAGGTCAAATCTTTTAAACTTTGCCCCTTGGCAACCAAATTATCGACCAAAAAACCGATTAAAAATCTCGCCCTATGTCTGAATACACTTTATGTAAAATTTCAAATGTTTAGAACAAAATTGACTGAGTAATTTGGTAAAGACCGCAGAGGTCAATACTTTTTAAACTTTGACCCTAATTTTGACCCCTTAACATTAATTGTTTTCGGCTCAAATTAAATTAAAAAGTTGGATCCATGTCCAAGTAACCTACATCTAAAATTTCAACTGTTTAAACCCAAAATTGTCGGAGGAGTTTGGAAGAGTTTTCAATGGTCAAATCGTTGAACTTTGACCCTTGACAGCCAAATTTCTGTCCGAAAATCGATTTAAAAGATTGTCCCATATTACAATACTCCTTATGTCAAATCTCGTGTCTGTAGACCGAAATTTGACAGAGTAGTTTGGTAGGGAAATGTACACACACTGACACACAGACAGACAATTTCACTTATATATATATATATATATATATATATATATATATATATATATATATATATATATATATATATACTAGCATTTCAGCCCGGCGTTGCCTGGGTATTTGGAGGTGTATGTTGAGCAAAAAAAAAAAAAAAAAGCGGTCAATTTTTTAAGCTTTGACCCCTATTATGACCCCTTAAAATTTATTGTTTTGGGCTCAAATCAAGTTATTAAGTTAGATCCATGTCCAAGGAACCTATATCTAAAATTTCAAGTGTTTAGACCCAAAATTGTCGGAGGAGTTTGGTAGAGGTCTCAAAGGTCAAATCGTTGAACTTTGACCCCTTAATCGCCAAATTTCTAGCCAAAACCAATCACATCGATTTTCCCAAATCTCAGTGCCCTGTATATCAAAGTTCGAGTCTGTAGACTAAAAATTGACAGAGTTATTGCGTAGGGAAATGTACACAGACACACACACACACACACACACACACAAACAGACACTTTCACTTATATATATATATATATATATATATATATATATATATATATACTAGCAGGTAGACGTTGTCCGACGAATGTTTCACCCTCCCATATTATGAAATACGTTTAACACAACGATATAAAAGGCCATTTTATAAATTTGAAGTTGTTTCATTTTTTATATAGTGTTTCCACGATTATTAAACGACGTATACAATGATTTTATTATTCGTGGTTCGTATTTTATTTTAGTCAATAACAGACAATAAAGCACTCCCTTGCTCTTTTCACTATTAATAGCAAGTAAAGTTTTTACAGGACCATGTTAACTCAACATTTTAAAAACAATACAGATCGTTTTAAATCCAAAATCTAACAAACATATGCCAAATTTACGAACCTATAACACAGTGACCTTACCAACAAAATGAGAGAACTCCAGAGATTAAACCTTGTGTACCTTGAAGGACACAAGAACGTATGTTTCTCCCTCTCACGGCTTTGACTGAAGGAACACTTCAAGACTCATGTACAAGCTCCATCACTTTTCACACATTTGTACACGCACTGACAAGAACAAGGTAAACCAACACACACACATAATGCCACGCTGCCAAATACTCACATACATTTATTACTTCTACACGAATATTCACAGTAACAAAGATATAGACATATAAATCATTTTTCTATCATATCACAAGTTTGCATAAACTTTCAGAACTGACTAGAAATGGCCTTTATCTTGTTATAAACTTATCTATCTATCTATCTATCTATCTATCTATCTATCTATCTATCTATCTATCTATCTAACAGTGTCAATATATGCATGTGTGTGTGTGTGTGTGTGTGTGTGTGTGTGTGTGTGAAGACCGTAACCTCAACTCTCAACTACACACTCGAAATTTGGTATATAGGATATTCAGTCATGTGAAAAACTTTAAATCAGTTTTCATCTGGAAAAAAGGCTGCTAAGGGGTAAAAATAAGCAAAGTATTACATGGGGATCGTCAGATTTTTATTAACTGTTTATTAACTGGTTATTAACTGTTTCACGAATTCGTATGCGCGGTCGAGAAACATGACATCTTTTTTATTTAAAGGATAAGAAATTTTTTAAACACTTTGTAAATAACGTGTCAAGCTGGTGTAATGGTTATCATACTTCATTAAGTGTCTTTAGGTTTTGGTTTCGATCTCAGTTCGAGTATTTTTTTACTTAAAAGAAGTGAACTGTTTAGAAAAAAAAATATTACTCGTATGCACATGTCTCAGTTTCTGTATGAATTAAAATATATTTATGCGTATTTTATGACCGGGAAACAGTGGGTAGCTTGCCAGTATATCTATAAAATGTATGTATGTATGTATGTATGTATGTGCGTGTGTGTGTGTGTGTGTGTGTGTGAGAGGACACTTCTCAACCTATATACTCAACGAATATTTGATCTACAGACTTGTAATTTAGTATATAGTGTATTCAGACATGTGGAAAATTTTTAATCGGTTTTCATTCGGGGAAAAAGGGCTGCTAAGGGATCAAAATTGAAAAATTGGCATGTGGAAGACCACCGGATTTTTATCTGTTTGTCAACATCAGGGGCTTTGGATAAGATATAATGTTCCTCATTCAATCGTCGTGATATATACAGGGTTAAACGATAAAGTTGTCGTCCTAAAGAGAATAACACTGCAACTTTATTTTAAAACTTTTATTGAAAAAATCAATTCAGATAACTTCATTATGTAGTAGAGCTGACATTTATTCAATGTAGCTGCATTCAGCCTCAATCACCGCCTCGATAAGGATCCAGAACTGGGAGCATGCCTTTTCCACAAGCGCCGGTAATAGCTCGGCAAATACTCGGCAGATGGCGCCGATCAGGTTGGCTTTGGTGTTGTGTGTGTTCGATGTATGACAAGCGAAGTAGTCCAGCAGGCTTAGGTCGTGGTAGGAGGGGGCACTAACAGTAGTGTACAAAGTCGTAGCACTTTTTCTGAAGCTAAGCCTGGGTCTCTTTGGACTTGCGGGCCGGCCTGCCACACCCAGGGTCTGCCAGTGGCCACCTGATTGCATCAAAGGATCACCACATTTTTCAGCACATCCAGGTACACTTTGGTGTTGACTTTCAAGTCGACTTTGAAGATGTGAGGTGGCATGATGTGGCCCTCACTTGAAACATACCAAAGACCATAACTGTGACCCCAAACTTTGTTTTCATTACCCTGAGCATGCCCCTGTTATTCGTGGCAATTCAGCGACGCATTTTGATGGTGCCGGCAATGGTCCTGTTGTCATAACTTGGATGCATGGAGAGCATGATTTATACAGCGAGTCATCTCCAATCTTGCTTGTTGAACATTTTGTCACTTTCAGACATGATAGAAGGCTCCTATCGCTCTTGGGGTTTGTACACAACTTCCCAATCAGTAGATGACCATATAAAAAAAAAACCCTGTTTTTATCAAATGGAAATGGAATCATGTCGTCTTTTCGAGGAAAGCAATTTTATCGTTCCACCCTGTATTGTAAAAATATCCTTTAACATTAATTTAGTTGCAATTACCACGGACGAAACCAGTGCATGCAGGTTAAGAAAATGGCCTTTTTTCATTTTTAATGGCAAATGTTTGAAAAACAAAACTGAAACTAGGTCAAATAGTCGGCTGCTGATTTACTTTTCTCTTCTTGCTTTCTATTATATTACTAGCAGACCGCCTGGCGTTGCCCAGTCATAAATATACATAAATATTATATTTTAATTAGTGCAGATTTCTTAATTATTATAATGTGATGTGTGGACACGCCCTGGCATACTATCAACCCCTACCCCACTGTCTTATGGGTACCCTTGGTTGGACGAAGACTAGGGAAACCAACCCCAAAATCAAAAACCACTGCCTTGTGGGCCTTATCACAGCAAAAGGGAACCCTGACTTCAAATCCTACTGCTGTCTTGCAGTTTTCCTTAAAACCTCATCCAGAAAGAAAAGGCGTAGTAGCGGACACGATAGGGCGACAGTTTTCCTTAAAACCTCATCCAGAAAGAAAAGGCGTAATAGCGGACACGATAGGGCGACAGTTTTCCTTAAAACCTCATCCAGAAAGAAAAGGCGTAGTAGCGGACACGATAGGGCGACAGTTTTCCTTAAAACCTCATCCAGAAAGAAAAGGCGTAGTAGCGGACACGATAGGGCGACAGTTTTCCTTAAAACCTCATCCAGAAAGAAAAGGCGTAGTAGCGGACACGATAGGGCGACAGTTTTCCTTAAAACCTCATCCAGACATCCAGAAAGAAAAGGCGTAGTAGCGGACACGATAGGGCGACAGTTTTCCTTAAAACCTCATCCAGAAAGAAAAGGCGTAGTAGCGGACACGATAGGGCGACAGTTTTCCTTAAAACCTCACCCAGAAAGAAAAGGCGTAATAGCGGACACGATAGGGCGACAGTTTTCCTTAAAACCTCATCCAGAAAGAAAAGGCGTAATAGCGGACACGATAGGGCGACAGTTTTCCTTAAAACCTCATCCAGAAAGAAAAGGCGTAGTAGCGGACACGATAGGGCGACTGCCTACCTCACTGAGATTACTTTCGGCCAGAAGCTGCGGCCTCCTCTGCTGCCAGTTGTCGTGTGTTCGCTCCACTGGAAATGAGCATTGGAGGTTCAGAGGATGTTTATCTGATGCGCAACAGATACAACATCTAAAATGCGCAAGCGTTAGGAGCCAATGTGGAAAGTCCTGTATCGAAGGATAAAGCACTGAGGCCCTGACTAGTCATCGTCAAGGTTGACGGACTGCATGATGATGATGATGATGATGATAATGATAATGATGATGAATTATTATAAACAGAAATATCGCCGTTATTAAACCTAATGTTAAATTCCTTTAGAAAAAATTAAGTAAAAATACGGAAATGAACAGAGACATGTGCATGTAAGTATTATGTTTTTTTTCTAAACAGTTCACTTCTTGTAAGTAAAAAAAAAAAATACTCGAGCTGAGATCGAAACCTAAACGCCATGAGTCAAGTATGATAACCATTACACCAACTCGCCAAGATCTTTAAAAAGTATTTTCAAACCTACTTACTATTAACTATTAAGGAAGCTGTCATGTTTCACGACCGCGCATGCACAGTGGTGAAACAGTTAATGATTACCAATCCGATTACCACCCAAGTAATAATTTTTTAGTTTTGATCCCTTAGCAGTTCTTTTTCCAGATGAAAACCGATTAAAAAGTTTTCCACATATCTGAATACCCTGTATACCAATGTTCGTTTGTTGAGCCAAAATTCGTTGAGTATATAGATTGTAAATATCATCACACACACATACGTTTTTAGATATATAAATTACAGTTGCAAAATTTTACGCATTAATCAGAGAGAGAGAGAGAGAGAGAGAGAGAGAGAGAGAGAGAGAGAGAGAGAGAGAGAGAGAGAGAAGCGTTGACTGCATCCTGCCAGGCGTTGTCTTCTCTCTTTGAGAAGGCATTAGTTTATTGCTAATGCTTGAGGCGCACTTATCGGGGAATGCCGACAGGGCTGTGCAGGTATATTTTGCAGGCCAGAGTGCTCTTCCGCTGGCATGCTAGTTCTACAATCCTACCTTCCGACCCTTGTGTCACATGTTCCCGTCGTGGGAAAGAGATAAATACTAGTTAATTGAAATTGAGAATATTTTAGATGTTGCACATACTTTTTTTTCTATTCTATCTTCTTTTTGAGGATCTCAGACAACGCCGGATATCCATGCCGGTCTATAATATAAAAGAAAGATCGTAAATTTGCTCGTCTATGTGACTGCACAGGATTCCCGTACAAGCCTCCAGTTTCACCTAGAATTGGTTGTGTTCAAAACACACCGCAAAATGCATTTCCTTTTTAGTACTCCGACAAAGGAGGGATTGGATTTAATAAGTCACTATCGTTCATTTGTTCACGTCGTTTGTTCGCACTTTTTTTACAATAACCACAACTTGGAGTTTTTAAAAATTTTACACAAACATTAGTCATCGTGAAAGTAAATTTTTGCCAGAACAGATTTTTCGGGATAACTTTGGATGCCCCCCCCCCCCACCACTAGGAGCCACTATAGGGGTAAAATTGCCCCAGATCGTTCGTCCGTCCGTTTTTTCGCACTTTTCTTAATAGCCACTCATTGAATTTTTTTGAAATTTTGCACAAACATTAGTCATGGTAAAAGTAAATTTTTCACTCGTGGAGAGGAGCACCGCATGCTCGGCTTGTGTCAACAGGAACAAAATTAATGCACAAGGTAGGAGATTTTCTTTTTAACTAGTGGTGTTATATATTTAACTAGCATTTCTGTCCGGCGTTGCCCGGGTGTTTGGAGGTGTATGTTGAGCGAAAAAAAAAAAAAAAAAGCGGTCAATTTGTTAAAACTTTGACACCTATTATGACCCCTTAACATCTATTGTTTTAGGCTCAAATCAAGTTATTAAATCAGATCCATGTCCAAAGAACCTATATCTAAAATTTCAAGTATTTAGACCAAAAATTGGCGGAGGAGTTGGGTAGAGTTCTCTA
Source organism: Euprymna scolopes (assembly GCF_053919585.1). NCBI lineage: Eukaryota > Metazoa > Mollusca > Cephalopoda > Sepiida > Sepiolidae > Euprymna > Euprymna scolopes. The sequence goes on from NC_136488.1 coordinate 162,374,046, forward strand.
AGGTCAAATCGTTGAACTTTGACCCCTTAAAAGCCAAATTTCTGGCAAAAACAAATTACAAAGATTTTCCCAAATCCTAGTACACTGTATATCAAATTTCGAGTCTGTAGACTTAAAATTGACTAAGTTATTACGTAGGGAAATGTACACAGATACACAGACAGACAGACACGTTCACTTTTATTAATATATAGATTGATGGTATGTAATCCTGATTTCATAGACGTTGTATTTACAATTGTTTAGAGAGAAGATGTCTGGCACGGTTAAAAGTTCAGATAAGCAAAAGGCGGAGACAGAAGAAACAACAGGGGAAAATGCAGGAAAAGAATTGCTGCAAGATGTCTTCAATAAGTTTCCAGACTTCTTTTGTCTATGCACTTTTATTGATAGTACGCACATAACATTTTAGTCTCCTTCGAAGTAATCTCCTCCGGCTGCAAAGCACTTGCTGTATCGTTCCAACAACTTCTGGAAGGCCTCACGGAAGTCCTCTTCTGTGAGCATGTCAGTGATCCTCGTTACAGTCTCTTTGATCTCGTCAATTGTCTCATAACGACAGCCTTTAAGGTTTTCTTTGAGCTTAGGGAATAACCAAAAGTCACAAGGAGCAAGATCTGGAATATAGGGAGGCTGAGGATCTGAATCTATCAGCTGGACCATGTCCCTGCTGTAATGGCAACGTCTTTGTTTCTGATCTCCTCTGAGCACCCTTGGGACAAACGTCGCGCAAATCTATTGTATCTTCAGTTCCTCGCGAATATTTGTGTGTACAGTTCTCACACTGACATCAACTTGTGCACTTATTATATCTATAGACACACGACGGTCCTCATTCATTGCAAACTCTCTGCCTTTTTTAAATCTCTTATGCCACTGAAAAACTGATACTCGATTCATGCAAGCTGGTCCAAAAGTAGTCAAGCATTCCATAAGTTTCTGCGGCATTTTTCCAAGTTTAAAACAGAATTTTATTGCATGTCGTTCTTCTAAAGTGTCCTCATGAAATTCATCAGCTGTGACCATCAGGCTTTAGTAGGGTGTATTCCAATTCTTGCTGTAGCTGTTCGTTTGAACCTAAAATCATAAAAATTGTTCAGTCTTCTCATCAGATGTATAGCAATAACATACTGAATTTTCTAGAGTCTATGACAATTTTAAATGCCTGCTCAAAAAAGTCTAGTAACTGATTAAAGGCACCTCATAGATCAGTCAGCAACCAGCGGATGAATCAAAAACATCTATGTATTTGTTGTTTGTGAGGTTCTAAATAAAATGTAACCTCAAATCGTTTCCTAAACTTTCTAGGCGGTCAAGAAGTGGACATCATTTAAAAAAGATGAACACGTATAACGTCTTCGATCGATACGAGGATGGGAGAGTATTTATAATAGTAATTGTTTTAAAAAAAATACTGAAACTAGGACAGATAGTCAGTTATGTTGTCCTTTTTTGCTTGCCGTTTTCTTTCGTTCTTTCTATTATAGCTGAACCAGTTGCACACACACGACGAGAAACTTTAAACATAAAAACTTTCTATTTTGTTATCCATGCCCAGAAAATGATGGGTATTTCTGCTAGTATAAATATAACTATTATTAGACTAATAGTCTGAAGAAAACCTTTCTGAATAAACCGAAACAATACAACTTCTAGGATTGGATTTCTTTGGAACGTTCTTGTTAGAGTTTCGATCGAATCCGCTTAATAAATCTTTCCAACAAAATAATTAATTTGATTTCACGATTAACCAATTTTGAAAGTTGGTCGTCTTGGCATTTTTTTTCTGATTTCTCATCGTTAAATTACGAGATTTTTTATGATTTTCTTCGAATTTTTTCATTAAGGAATGAAATGACATCTAATCGATGCGATAATTTGGCTAATAGCAATTCTTCCCAAACGCGCTTATTATTGATTAATAATTATATTTAGATTTTCGCTTTTGAGTCTGTTCATATCTATCTATCTATCTATCTATCTATCTATCTATCTATCTATGTATCCCTACACGCCAATGTATATCTATATTTTTGACATATTATTTATCTTCTTCAGTCTACTGTTCTCATCTTGAGTGTTACTTTCACAACGTTTCGGTCGATGTAACCTCTGACCTTCTTCAGGCGTACCATGTCGAACTCGGTAATCTGTATGCCGAACTCGGGAATCTTTCTGTCAAACTCGGGAATCTGCACGCAATTTCGCATTTGAATTTAATCCTTCATTTAATCCACGGGGGTGGTATGTTCTCGTTCTGTCAACCATGACTGAATAGAAGTCCTAAGTAATTCGCTACTGTATTTTTAAATGTCGTCCGCACTGAGCATTGATCCTTCAACCTCCAAAAGAGTACAACTTTGCAACTAAATTTTACTAAGGACTTTGCGAATACTTAAGAATACCATGCAAATTCCCGAGTTCGACAAAAAGATTACTAAGTTTGGCAAAATACATCTGAAGAAGGTCGGAGGTTACATCGACCGAACCTTTGTGAAAATAACACTCAAGATGTGAACAGTAGACTGAAGAATCCAAATAATACGAATTATCAATCATTATCTAAAAAGATACACCTGAAGAAGGTCAGAGGTTACATCGACCGAAACGTGAAAATAACACTCAAGATGTGAACAGTAGACTGAAGAATCCAAATAATACGAATTATCAATCATTATCTAAAAAGATACACCTGAAGAAGGTCAGAGGTTACATCGACCGAAACGTTGTGAAAATAACACTCAAGATGTGAACAGTAGACTGAAGAATCCAAATAATACGAATTATCAATCATTATCTAAAAAGATACACCTGAAGAAGGTCAGAGGTTACATCGACCGAACCTTTGTGAAAATAACACTCAAGATGTGAACAGTAGACTGAAGAATCCAAATAATACGAATTATCAATCATTATCTAAAAAGATACACCTGAAGAAGGTCAGAGGTTACATCGACCGAACCTTTGTGAAAATAACACTCAAGATGTGAACAGTAGACTGAAGAATCCAAATAATACGAATTATCAATCATTATCTAAAAAGATACACCTGAAGAAGGTCAGAGGTTACATCGACCGAACCTTTGTGAAAATAACACTCAAGATGTGAACAGTAGACTGAAGAATCCAAATAATACGAATTATCAATCATTATCTAAAAAGATACACCTGAAGAAGGTCAGAGGTTACATCGACCGAACCTTTGTGAAAATAACACTCAAGATGTGAACAGTAGACTGAAGAATCCAAATAATACGAATTATCAATCATTATCTAAAAAGATACACCTGAAGAAGGTCGGAGGTTACATCGACCGAAACTTTGTGAAAATAACACTCAAGATGTGAACAGTAGACTGAAGAATCCAAATAATACGAATTATCAATCATTATCTAAAAAGATACACATGAAGAAGGTCAGAGGTTACATCGACCGAACCTTTGTGAAAATAACACTCAAGATGTGAACAGTAGACTGAAGAATCCAAATAATACGAATTATCAATCATTATCTAAAAAGATACACCTGAAGAAGGTCAGAGGTTACATCGACCGAACCTTTGTGAAAATAACACTCAAGATGTGAACAGTAGACTGAAGAATCCAAATAATACGAATTATCAATCATTATCTAAAAAGATACACCTGAAGAAGGTCAGAGGTTACATCGACCGAACCTTTGTGAAAATAACACTCAAGATGTGAACAGTAGACTGAAGAATCCAAATAATACGAATTATCAATCATTATCTAAAAAGATACACCTGAAGAAGGTCAGAGGTTACATCGACCGAACCTTTGTGAAAATAACACTCAAGATGTGAACAGTAGACTGAAGAATCCAAATAATACGAATTATCAATCATTATCTAAAAAGATACACCTGAAGAAGGTCAGAGGTTACATCGACCGAACCTTTGTGAAAATAACACTCAAGATGTGAACAGTAGACTGAAGAATCCAAATAATACGAATTATCAATCATTATCTAAAAAGATACACCTGAAGAAGGTCAGAGGTTACATCGACCGAACCTTTGTGAAAATAACACTCAAGATGTGAACAGTAGACTGAAGAATCCAAATAATACGAATTATCAATCATTATCTAAAAAGATACACCTGAAGAAGGTCAGAGGTTACATCGACCGAACCTTTGTGAAAATAACACTCAAGATGTGAACAGTAGACTGAAGAATCCAAATAATACGAATTATCAATCATTATCTAAAAAGATACACCTGAAGAAGGTCAGAGGTTACATCGACCGAACCTTTGTGAAAATAACACTCAAGATGTGAACAGTAGACTGAAGAATCCAAATAATACGAATTATCAATCATTATCTAAAAAGATACACCTGAAGAAGGTCAGAGGTTACATCGACCGAACCTTTGTGAAAATAACACTCAAGATGTGAACAGTAGACTGAAGAATCCAAATAATACGAATTATCAATCATTATCTAAAAAGATACACCTGAAGAAGGTCAGAGGTTACATCGACCGAACCTTTGTGAAAATAAAACTCAAGATGTGAACAGTAGACTGAAGAATCCAAATAATACGAATTATCAATCATTATCTAAAAAGATACACCTGAAGAAGGTCAGAGGTTACATCGACCGAAACTTTGTGAAAATAAAACTCAAGATGTGAACAGTAGACTGAAGAATCCAAATAATACGAATTATCAATCATTATCTAAAAAGATACACCTGAAGAAGGTCAGAGGTTACATCGACCGCACCTTTGTGAAAATAACACTCAAGATGTGAACAGTAGACTGAAGAATCCAAATAATACGAATTATCAATCATTATCTAAAAAGATACACCTGAAGAAGGTCAGAGGTTACATCGACCGAAACTTTGTGAAAATAACACTCAAGATGTGAACAGTAGACTGAAGAATCCAAATAATACGAATTATCAATCATTATCTAAAAAGATACACATGAAGAAGGTCGGAGGTTACATCGACCGAACCTTTGTGAAAATAACACTCAAGATGTGAACAGTAGACTGAAGAATCCAAATAATACGAATTATCAATCATTATCTAAAAAGATACACATGAAGAAGGTCAGAGGTTACATCGACCGAACCTTTGTGAAAATAACACTCAAGATGTGAACAGTAGACTGAAGAATCCAAATAATACGAATTATCAATCATTATCTAAAAAGATACACCTGAAGAAGGTCAGAGGTTACATCGACCGAACCTTTGTGAAAATAACACTCAAGATGTGAACAGTAGACTGAAGAATCCAAATAATACGAATTATCAATCATTATCTAAAAAGATACACATGAAGAAGGTCGGAGGTTACATCGACCGAACCTTTGTTAAAATAACACTCAAGATGTGAACAGTAGACTGAAGAATCCAAATAATACGAATTATCAATCATTATCTAAAAAGATACACCTGAAGAAGGTCAGAGGTTACATCGACCGAACCTTTGTGAAAATAACACTCAAGATGTGAACAGTAGACTGAAGAATCCAAATAATACGAATTATCAATCATTATCTAAAAAGATACACCTGAAGAAGGTCAGAGGTTACATCGACCGAACCTTTGTGAAAATAACACTCAAGATGTGAACAGTAGACTGAAGAATCCAAATAATACGAATTATCAATCATTATCTAAAAAGATACACCTGAAGAAGGTCAGAGGTTACATCGACCGAACCTTTGTGAAAATAACACTCAAGATGTGAACAGTAGACTGAAGAATCCAAATAATACGAATTATCAATCATTATCTAAAAAGATACACCTGAAGAAGGTCAGAGGTTACATCGACCGAACCTTTGTGAAAATAACACTCAAGATGTGAACAGTAGACTGAAGAATCCAAATAATACGAATTATCAATCATTATCTAAAAAGATACACCTGAAGAAGGTCAGAGGTTACATCGACCGAACCTTTGTGAAAATAACACTCAAGATGTGAACAGTAGACTGAAGAATCCAAATAATACGAATTATCAATCATTATCTAAAAAGATACACCTGAAGAAGGTCAGAGGTTACATCGACCGAACCTTTGTGAAAATAACACTCAAGATGTGAACAGTAGACTGAAGAATCCAAATAATACGAATTATCAATCATTATCTAAAAAGATACACATGAAGAAGGTCAGAGGTTACATCGACCGAACCTTTGTGAAAATAACACTCAAGATGTGAACAGTAGACTGAAGAATCCAAATAATACGAATTATCAATCATTATCTAAAAAGATACACATGAAGAAGGTCAGAGGTTACATCGACCGAACCTTTGTGAAAATAACACTCAAGATGTGAACAGTAGACTGAAGAATCAAAATAATACGAATTATCAATCATTATCTAAAAAGATACACCTGAAGAAGGTCAGAGGTTACATCGACCGAACCTTTGTGAAAATAACACTCAAGATGTGAACAGTAGACTGAAGAATCCAAATAATACGAATTATCAATCATTATCTAAAAAGATACACATGAAGAAGGTCAGAGGTTACATCGACCGAAACTTTGTGAAAATAACACTCAAGATGTGAACAGTAGACTGAAGAATCCAAATAATACGAATTATCAATCATTATCTAAAAAGATACACATGAAGAAGGTCAGAGGTTACATCGACCGAAACTTTGTGAAAATAACACTCAAGATGTGAACAGTAGACTGAAGAATCCAAATAATACGAATTATCAATCATTATCTAAAAAGATACACCTGAAGAAGGTCAGAGGTTACATCGACCGAACCTTTGTGAAAATAACACTCAAGATGTGAACAGTAGACTGAAGAATCCAAATAATACGAATTATCAATCATTATCTAAAAAGATACACATGAAGAAGGTCAGAGGTTACATCGACCGAACCTTTGTGAAAATAAAACTCAAGATGTGAACAGTAGACTGAAGAATCCAAATAATACGAATTATCAATCATTATCTAAAAAGATACACCTGAAGAAGGTCAGAGGTTACATCGACCGAACCTTTGTGAAAATAACACTCAAGATGTGAACAGTAGACTGAAGAATCCAAATAATACGAATTATCAATCATTATCTAAAAAGATACACATGAAGAAGGTCAGAGGTTACATCGACCGAAACTTTGTGAAAATAACACTCAAGATGTGAACAGTAGACTGAAGAATCCAATAATACGAATTATCAATCATTATCTAAAAAGATACACCTGAAGAAGGTCAGAGGTTACATCGACCGAACCTTTGTGAAAATAACACTCAAGATGTGAACAGTAGACTGAAGAATCCAAATAATACGAATTATCAATCATTATCTAAAAAGATACACATGAAGAAGGTCAGAGGTTACATCGACCGAACCTTTGTGAAAATAACACTCAAGATGTGAACAGTAGACTGAAGAATCCAAATAATACGAATTATCAATCATTATCTAAAAAGATACACATGAAGAAGGTCAGAGGTTACATCGACCGAAACTTTGTGAAAATAACACTCAAGATGTGAACAGTAGACTGAAGAATCCAAATAATACGAATTATCAATCATTATCTAAAAAGATACACCTGAAGAAGGTCAGAGGTTACATCGACCGAACCTTTGTGAAAATAACACTCAAGATGTGAACAGTAGACTGAAGAATCCAAATAATACGAATTATCAATCATTATCTAAAAAGATACACATGAAGAAGGTCAGAGGTTACATCGACCGAACCTTTGTGAAAATAACACTCAAGATGTGAACAGTAGACTGAAGAATCCAAATAATACGAATTATCAATCATTATCTAAAAAGATACACCTGAAGAAGGTCAGAGGTTACATCGACCGAACCTTTGTGAAAATAACACTCAAGATGTGAACAGTAGACTGAAGAATCCAAATAATACGAATTATCAATCATTATCTAAAAAGATACACATGAAGAAGGTCAGAGGTTACATCGACCGAACCTTTGTGAAAATAACACTCAAGATGTGAACAGTAGACTGAAGAATCCAAATAATACGAATTATCAATCATTATCTAAAAAGATACACATGAAGAAGGTCAGAGGTTACATCGACCGAACCTTTGTGAAAATAACACTCAAGATGTGAACAGTAGACTGAAGAATCCAAATAATACGAATTATCAATCATTATCTAAAAAGATACACCTGAAGAAGGTCAGAGGTTACATCGACCGAACCTTTGTGAAAATAACACTCAAGATGTGAACAGTAGACTGAAGAATCCAAATAATACGAATTATCAATCATTATCTAAAAAGATACACCTGAAGAAGGTCAGAGGTTACATCGACCGAACCTTTGTGAAAATAACACTCAAGATGTGAACAGTAGACTGAAGAATCCAAATAATACGAATTATCAATCATTATCTAAAAAGATACACATGAAGAAGGTCAGAGGTTACATCGACCGAAACTTTGTGAAAATAACACTCAAGATGTGAACAGTAGACTGAAGAATCCAAATAATACGAATTATCAATCATTATCTAAAAAGATACACCTGAAGAAGGTCGGAGGTTACATCGACCGAACCTTTGTGAAAATAACACTCAAGATGTGAACAGTAGACTGAAGAATCCAAATAATACGAATTATCAATCATTATCTAAAAAGATACACCTGAAGAAGGTCAGAGGTTACATCGACCGAACCTTTGTGAAAATAACACTCAAGATGTGAACAGTAGACTGAAGAATCCAAATAATACGAATTATCAATCATTATCTAAAAAGATACACCTGAAGAAGGTCAGAGGTTACATCGACCGAAACTTTGTGAAAATAACACTCAAGATGTGAACAGTAGACTGAAGAATCCAAATAATACGAATTATCAATCATTATCTAAAAAGATACACATGAAGAAGGTCGGAGGTTACATCGACCGAACCTTTGTGAAAATAACACTCAAGATGTGAACAGTAGACTGAAGAATCCAAATAATACGAATTATCAATCATTATCTAAAAAGATACACATGAAGAAGGTCAGAGGTTACATCGACCGAACCTTTGTGAAAATAACACTCAAGATGTGAACAGTAGACTGAAGAATCCAAATAATACGAATTATCAATCATTATCTAAAAAGATACACCTGAAGAAGGTCAGAGGTTACATCGACCGAACCTTTGTGAAAATAACACTCAAGATGTGAACAGTAGACTGAAGAATCCAAATAATACGAATTATCAATCATTATCTAAAAAGATACACATGAAGAAGGTCAGAGGTTACATCGACCGAACCTTTGTGAAAATAACACTCAAGATGTGAACAGTAGACTGAAGAATCCAAATAATACGAATTATCAATCATTATCTAAAAAGATACACCTGAAGAAGGTCAGAGGTTACATCGACCGAACCTTTGTGAAAATAACACTCAAGATGTGAACAGTAGACTGAAGAATCCAAATAATACGAATTATCAATCATTATCTAAAAAGATACACCTGAAGAAGGTCAGAGGTTACATCGACCGAACCTTTGTGAAAATAACACTCAAGATGTGAACAGTAGACTGAAGAATCCAAATAATACGAATTATCAATCATTATCTAAAAAGATACACATGAAGAAGGTCAGAGGTTACATCGACCGAACCTTTGTGAAAATAACACTCAAGATGTGAACAGTAGACTGAAGAATCCAAATAATACGAATTATCAATCATTATCTAAAAAGATACACCTGAAGAAGGTCAGAGGTTACATCGACCGAACCTTTGTGAAAATAACACTCAAGATGTGAACAGTAGACTGAAGAATCCAAATAATACGAATTATCAATCATTATCTAAAAAGATACACCTGAAGAAGGTCAGAGGTTACATCGACCGAACCTTTGTGAAAATAACACTCAAGATGTGAACAGTAGACTGAAGAATCCAAATAATACGAATTATCAATCATTATCTAAAAGATACACCTGAAGAAGGTCAGAGGTTACATCGACCGAACCTTTGTGAAAATAACACTCAAGATGTGAACAGTAGACTGAAGAATCCAAATAATACGAATTATCAATCATTATCTAAAAAGATACACATGAAGAAGGTCAGAGGTTACATCGACCGAACCTTTGTGAAAATAACACTCAAGATGTGAACAGTAGACTGAAGAATCCAAATAATACGAATTATCAATCATTATCTAAAAAGATACACCTGAAGAAGGTCAGAGGTTACATCGACCGAACCTTTGTGAAAATAACACTCAAGATGTGAACAGTAGACTGAAGAATCCAAATAATACGAATTATCAATCATTATCTAAAAAGATACACATGAAGAAGGTCAGAGGTTACATCGACCGAACCTTTGTGAAAATAACACTCAAGATGTGAACAGTAGACTGAAGAATCCAAATAATACGAATTATCAATCATTATCTAAAAAGATACACCTGAAGAAGGTCAGAGGTTACATCGACCGAACCTTTGTGAAAATAACACTCAAGATGTGAACAGTAGACTGAAGAATCCAAATAATACGAATTATCAATCATTATCTAAAAAGATACACCTGAAGAAGGTCAGAGGTTTTATCGACCGAACCTTTGTGAAAATAACACTCAAGATGTGAACAGTAGACTGAAGAATCCAAATAATACGAATTATCAATCATTATCTAAAAAGATACACCTGAAGAAGGTCAGAGGTTACATCGACCGAACCTTTGTGAAAATAACACTCAAGATGTGAACAGTAGACTGAAGAATCCAAATAATACGAATTATCAATCATTATCTAAAAAGATACACATGAAGAAGGTCAGAGGTTACATCGACCGAACCTTTGTGAAAATAACACTCAAGATGTGAACAGTAGACTGAAGAATCCAAATAATACGAATTATCAATCATTATCTAAAAAGATACACCTGAAGAAGGTCAGAGGTTACATCGACCGAACCTTTGTGAAAATAACACTCAAGATGTGAACAGTAGACTGAAGAATCCAAATAATACGAATTATCAATCATTATCTAAAAAGATACACCTGAAGAAGGTCAGAGGTTACATCGACCGAACCTTTGTGAAAATAACACTCAAGATGTGAACAGTAGACTGAAGAATCCAAATAATACGAATTATCAATCATTATCTAAAAAGATACACATGAAGAAGGTCAGAGGTTACATCGACCGAACCTTTGTGAAAATAACACTCAAGATGTGAACAGTAGACTGAAGAATCCAAATAATACGAATTATCAATCATTATCTAAAAAGATACACCTGAAGAAGGTCAGAGGTTACATCGACCGAACCTTTGTGAAAATAACACTCAAGATGTGAACAGTAGACTGAAGAATCCAAATAATACGAATTATCAATCATTATCTAAAAAGATACACATGAAGAAGGTCAGAGGTTACATCGACCGAACCTTTGTGAAAATAACACTCAAGATGTGAACAGTAGACTGAAGAATCCAAATAATACGAATTATCAATCATTATCTAAAAAGATACACCTGAAGAAGGTCAGAGGTTACATCGACCGAACCTTTGTGAAAATAACACTCAAGATGTGAACAGTAGACTGAAGAATCCAAATAATACGAATTATCAATCATTATCTAAAAAGATACACCTGAAGAAGGTCAGAGGTTACATCGACCGAAACTTTGTGAAAATAACACTCAAGATGTGAACAGTAGACTGAAGAATCCAAATAATACGAATTATCAATCATTATCTAAAAAGATACACCTGAAGAAGGTCAGAGGTTACATCGACCGAACCTTTGTGAAAATAACACTCAAGATGTGAACAGTAGACTGAAGAATCCAAATAATACGAATTATCAATCATTATCTAAAAAGATACACATGAAGAAGGTCAGAGGTTACATCGACCGAACCTTTGTGAAAATAACACTCAAGATGTGAACAGTAGACTGAAGAATCCAAATAATACGAATTATCAATCATTATCTAAAAAGATACACCTGAAGAAGGTCAGAGGTTACATCGACCGAACCTTTGTGAAAATAACACTCAAGATGTGAACAGTAGACTGAAGAATCCAAATAATACGAATTATCAATCATTATCTAAAAAGATACACCTGAAGAAGGTCAGGAGGTTACATCGACCGAACCTTTGTGAAAATAACACTCAAGATGTGAACAGTAGACTGAAGAATCCAAATAATACGAATTATCAATCATTATCTAAAAAGATACACCTGAAGAAGGTCAGAGGTTACATCGACCGAACCTTTGTGAAAATAACACTCAAGATGTGAACAGTAGACTGAAGAATCCAAATAATACGAATTATCAATCATTATCTAAAAAGATACACCTGAAGAAGGTCAGAGGTTACATCGACCGAACCTTTGTGAAAATAACACTCAAGATGTGAACAGTAGACTGAAGAATCCAAATAATACGAATTATCAATCATTATCTAAAAAGATACACCTGAAGAAGGTCAGAGGTTACATCGACCGAACCTTTGTGAAAATAACACTCAAGATGTGAACAGTAGACTGAAGAATCCAAATAATACGAATTATCAATCATTATCTAAAAAGATACACATGAAGAAGGTCGGAGGTTACATCGACCGAACCTTTGTGAAAATAACACTCAAGATGTGAACAGTAGACTGAAGAATCCAAATAATACGAATTATCAATCATTATCTAAAAAGATACACCTGAAGAAGGTCAGAGGTTACATCGACCGAACCTTTGTGAAAATAACACTCAAGATGTGAACAGTAGACTGAAGAATCCAAATAATACGAATTATCAATCATTATCTAAAAAGATACACCTGAAGAAGGTCGGAGGTTACATCGACCGAACCTTTGTGAAAATAACACTCAAGATGTGAACAGTAGACTGAAGAATCCAAATAATACGAATTATCATCATTATCTAAAAAGATACACATGAAGAAGGTCGGAGGTTACATCGACCGAACCTTTGTGAAAATAACACTCAAGATGTGAACAGTAGACTGAAGAATCCAAATAATACGAATTATCAATCATTATCTAAAAAGATACACATGAAGAAGGTCGGAGGTTACATCGACCGAACCTTTGTGAAAATAACACTCAAGATGTGAACAGTAGACTGAAGAATCCAAATAATACGAATTATCAATCATTATCTAAAAAGATACACCTGAAGAAGGTCAGAGGTTACATCGACCGAACCTTTGTGAAAATAACACTCAAGATGTGAACAGTAGACTGAAGAATCCAAATAATACGAATTATCAATCATTATCTAAAAAGATACACCTGAAGAAGGTCGGAGGTTACATCGACCGAACCTTTGTGAAAATAACACTCAAGATGTGAACAGTAGACTGAAGAATCCAAATAATACGAATTATCAATCATTATCTAAAAAGATACACATGAAGAAGGTCGGAGGTTACATCGACCGAACCTTTGTGAAAATAACACTCAAGATGTGAACAGTAGACTGAAGAATCCAAATAATACGAATTATCAATCATTATCTAAAAAGATACACCTGAAGAAGGTCAGAGGTTACATCGACCGAACCTTTGTGAAAATAACACTCAAGATGTGAACAGTAGACTGAAGAATCCAAATAATACGAATTATCAATCATTATCTAAAAAGATACACATGAAGAAGGTCAGAGGTTACATCGACCGAACCTTTGTGAAAATAACACTCAAGATGTGAACAGTAGACTGAAGAATCCAAATAATACGAATTATCAATCATTATCTAAAAAGATACACCTGAAGAAGGTCAGAGGTTACATCGACCGAAACTTTGTGAAAATAACACTCAAGATGTGAACAGTAGACTGAAGAATCCAAATAATACGAATTATCAATCATTATCTAAAAAGATACACCTGAAGAAGGTCGGAGGTTACATCGACCGAACCT
>NC_136488.1:162388055-162418055 GCF_053919585.1 Euprymna scolopes
CGACCGAACCTTTGTGAAAATAACACTCAAGATGTGAACAGTAGACTGAAGAATCCAAATAATACGAATTATCAATCATTATCTAAAAAGATACACCTGAAGAAGGTCAGAGGTTACATCGACCGAACCTTTGTGAAAATAACACTCAAGATGTGAACAGTAGACTGAAGAATCCAAATAATACGAATTATCAATCATTATCTAAAAAGATACACCTGAAGAAGGTCAGAGGTTACATCGACCGAACCTTTGTGAAAATAACACTCAAGATGTGAACAGTAGACTGAAGAATCCAAATAATACGAATTATCAATCATTATCTAAAAAGATACACCATGAAGAAGGTCAGAGGTTACATCGACCGAACCTTTGTGAAAATAACACTCAAGATGTGAACAGTAGACTGAAGAATCCAAATAATACGAATTATCAATCATTATCTAAAAAGATACACCTGAAGAAGGTCAGAGGTTACATCGACCGAACCTTTGTGAAAATAACACTCAAGATGTGAACAGTAGACTGAAGAATCCAAATAATACGAATTATCAATCATTATCTAAAAAGATACACATGAAGAAGGTCAGAGGTTACATCGACCGAACCTTTGTGAAAATAACACTCAAGATGTGAACAGTAGACTGAAGAATCCAAATAATACGAATTATCAATCATTATCTAAAAAGATACACCTGAAGAAGGTCAGAGGTTACATCGACCGAACCTTTGTGAAAATAACACTCAAGATGTGAACAGTAGACTGAAGAATCCAAATAATACGAATTATCAATCATTATCTAAAAAGATACACCTGAAGAAGGTCAGAGGTTACATCGACCGAACCTTTGTGAAAATAACACTCAAGATGTGAACAGTAGACTGAAGAATCCAAATAATACGAATTATCAATCATTATCTAAAAAGATACACCTGAAGAAGGTCAGAGGTTACATCGACCGAACCTTTGTGAAAATAACACTCAAGATGTGAACAGTAGACTGAAGAATCCAAATAATACGAATTATCAATCATTATCTAAAAAGATACACCTGAAGAAGGTCAGAGGTTACATCGACCGAACCTTTGTGAAAATAACACTCAAGATGTGAACAGTAGACTGAAGAATCCAAATAATACGAATTATCAATCATTATCTAAAAAGATACACCTGAAGAAGGTCAGAGGTTACATCGACCGAACCTTTGTGAAAATAACACTCAAGATGTGAACAGTAGACTGAAGAATCCAAATAATACGAATTATCAATCATTATCTAAAAAGATACACCTGAAGAAGGTCAGAGGTTACATCGACCGAACCTTTGTGAAAATAACACTCAAGATGTGAACAGTAGACTGAAGAATCCAAATAATACGAATTATCAATCATTATCTAAAAAGATACACCTGAAGAAGGTCAGAGGTTACATCGACCGAACCTTTGTGAAAATAACACTCAAGATGTGAACAGTAGACTGAAGAATCCAAATAATACGAATTATCAATCATTATCTAAAAAGATACACCTGAAGAAGGTCAGAGGTTACATCGACCGAACCTTTGTGAAAATAACACTCAAGATGTGAACAGTAGACTGAAGAATCCAAATAATACGAATTATCAATCATTATCTAAAAAGATACACCTGAAGAAGGTCAGAGGTTACATCGACCGAAACCTTTGTGAAAATAACACTCAAGATGTGAACAGTAGACTGAAGAATCCAAATAATACGAATTATCAATCATTATCTAAAAAGATACACCTGAAGAAGGTCAGAGGTTACATCGACCGAAACCTTTGTGAAAATAACACTCAAGATGTGAACAGTAGACTGAAGAATCCAAATAATACGAATTATCAATCATTATCTAAAAAGATACACATGAAGAAGGTCAGAGGTTACATCGACCGAACCTTTGTGAAAATAACACTCAAGATGTGAACAGTAGACTGAAGAATCCAAATAATACGAATTATCAATCATTATCTAAAAGATACACCTGAAGAAGGTCAGAGGTTACATCGACCGAACCTTTGTGAAAATAACACTCAAGATGTGAACAGTAGACTGAAGAATCCAAATAAT
Source organism: Euprymna scolopes (assembly GCF_053919585.1). Lineage (NCBI taxonomy): Eukaryota > Metazoa > Mollusca > Cephalopoda > Sepiida > Sepiolidae > Euprymna > Euprymna scolopes. Next base: position 162,390,144 of record NC_136488.1, read on the forward strand.
ACGAATTATCAATCATTATCTAAAAAGATACACCTGAAGAAGGTCGGAGGTTACATCGACCGAAACTTTGTGAAAATAACACTCAAGATGTGAACAGTAGACTGAAGAATCCAAATAATACGAATTATCAATCATTATCTAAAAAGATACACCTGAAGAAGGTCAGAGGTTACATCGACCGAACCTTTGTGAAAATAACACTCAAGATGTGAACAGTAGACTGAAGAATCCAAATAATACGAATTATCAATCATTATCTAAAAAGATACACCTGAAGAAGGTCAGAGGTTACATCGACCGAACCTTTTGTGAAAATAACACTCAAGATGTGAACAGTAGACTGAAGAATCCAAATAATACGAATTATCAATCATTATCTAAAAAGATACACCTGAAGAAGGTCAGAGGTTACATCGACCGAACCTTTGTGAAAATAACACTCAAGATGTGAACAGTAGACTGAAGAATCCAAATAATACGAATTATCAATCATTATCTAAAAAGATACACATGAAGAAGGTCGGAGGTTACATCGACCGAACCTTTGTGAAAATAACACTCAAGATGTGAACAGTAGACTGAAGAATCCAAATAATACGAATTATCAATCATTATCTAAAAAGATACACATGAAGAAGGTCAGAGGTTACATCGACCGAACCTTTGTGAAAATAACACTCAAGATGTGAACAGTAGACTGAAGAATCCAAATAATACGAATTATCAATCATTATCTAAAAAAGATACACCTGAAGAAGGTCAGAGGTTACATCGACCGAACCTTTGTGAAAATAACACTCAAGATGTGAACAGTAGACTGAAGAATCCAAATAATACGAATTATCAATCATTATCTAAAAAGATACACCTGAAGAAGGTCAGAGGTTACATCGACCGAACCTTTGTGAAAATAACACTCAAGATGTGAACAGTAGACTGAAGAATCCAAATAATACGAATTATCAATCATTATCTAAAAAGATACACCTGAAGAAGGTCAGAGGTTACATCGACCGAACCTTTGTGAAAATAACACTCAAGATGTGAACAGTAGACTGAAGAATCCAAATAATACGAATTATCAATCATTATCTAAAAAGATACACCTGAAGAAGGTCAGAGGTTACATCGACCGAACCTTTGTGAAAATAACACTCAAGATGTGAACAGTAGACTGAAGAATCCAAATAATACGAATTATCAATCATTATCTAAAAAGATACACCTGAAGAAGGTCAGAGGTTACATCGACCGAACCTTTGTGAAAATAACACTCAAGATGTGAACAGTAGACTGAAGAATCCAAATAATACGAATTATCAATCATTATCTAAAAAGATACACCTGAAGAAGGTCGGAGGTTACATCGACCGAACCTTTGTGAAAATAACACTCAAGATGTGAACAGTAGACTGAAGAATCCAAATAATACGAATTATCAATCATTATCTAAAAAGATACACCTGAAGAAGGTCAGAGGTTACATCGACCGAACCTTTGTGAAAATAACACTCAAGATGTGAACAGTAGACTGAAGAATCCAAATAATACGAATTATCAATCATTATCTAAAAAGATACACCTGAAGAAGGTCAGAGGTTACATCGACCGAACCTTTGTGAAAATAACACTCAAGATGTGAACAGTAGACTGAAGAATCCAAATAATACGAATTATCAATCATTATCTAAAAAGATACACCTGAAGAAGGTCAGAGGTTACATCGACCGAACCTTTGTGAAAATAACACTCAAGATGTGAACAGTAGACTGAAGAATCCAAATAATACGAATTATCAATCATTATCTAAAAAGATACACCTGAAGAAGGTCAGAGGTTACATCGACCGAACCTTTGTGAAAATAACACTCAAGATGTGAACAGTAGACTGAAGAATCCAAATAATACGAATTATCAATCATTATCTAAAAAGATACACCTGAAGAAGGTCGGAGGTTACATCGACCGAAACTTTGTGAAAATAACACTCAAGATGTGAACAGTAGACTGAAGAATCCAAATAATACGAATTATCAATCATTATCTAAAAAGATACACCTGAAGAAGGTCAGAGGTTACATCGACCGAAACCTTGTGAAAATAACACTCAAGATGTGAACAGTAGACTGAAGAATCCAAATAATACGAATTATCAATCATTATCTAAAAAGATACACCTGAAGAAGGTCAGAGGTTACATCGACCGAACCTTTGTGAAAATAACACTCAAGATGTGAACAGTAGACTGAAGAATCCAAATAATACGAATTATCAATCATTATCTAAAAAGATACACCTGAAGAAGGTCAGAGGTTACATCGACCGAACCTTTGTGAAAATAACACTCAAGATGTGAACAGTAGACTGAAGAATCCAAATAATACGAATTATCAATCATTATCTAAAAAGATACACCTGAAGAAGGTCGGAGGTTACATCGACCGAAACTTTGTGAAAATAACACTCAAGATGTGAACAGTAGACTGAAGAATCCAAATAATACGAATTATCAATCATTATCTAAAAAGATACACCTGAAGAAGGTCAGAGGTTACATCGACCGAACCTTTGTGAAAATAACACTCAAGATGTGAACAGTAGACTGAAGAATCCAAATAATACGAATTATCAATCATTATCTAAAAAGATACACCCTGAAGAAGGTCAGAGGTTACATCGACCGAACCTTTGTGAAAATAACACTCAAGATGTGAACAGTAGACTGAAGAATCCAAATAATACGAATTATCAATCATTATCTTAAAAAGATACACCTGAAGAAGGTCGGAGGTTACATCGACCGAAACTTTGTGAAAATAACACTCAAGATGTGAACAGTAGACTGAAGAATCCAAATAATACGAATTATCAATCATTATCTAAAAAGATACACCTGAAGAAGGTCGGAGGTTACATCGACCGAAACTTTGTGAAAATAACACTCAAGATGTGAACAGTAGACTGAAGAATCCAAATAATACGAATTATCAATCATTATCTAAAAAGATACACCTGAAGAAGGTCAGAGGTTACATCGACCGAACCTTTGTGAAAATAACACTCAAGATGTGAACAGTAGACTGAAGAATCCAAATAATACGAATTATCAATCATTATCTAAAAAGATACACCTGAAGAAGGTCAGAGGTTACATCGACCGAAACCTTTGTGAAAATAACACTCAAGATGTGAACAGTAGACTGAAGAATCCAAATAATACGAATTATCAATCATTATCTAAAAAGATACACCTGAAGAAGGTCGGAGGTTACATCGACCGAAACTTTGTGAAAATAACACTCAAGATGTGAACAGTAGACTGAAGAATCCAAATAATACGAATTATCAATCATTATCTAAAAAGATACACCTGAAGAAGGTCGGAGGTTACATCGACCGAAACTTTGTGAAAATAACACTCAAGATGTGAACAGTAGACTGAAGAATCCAAATAATACGAATTATCAATCATTATCTAAAAAGATACACCTGAAGAAGGTCGGAGGTTACATCGACCGAAACTTTGTGAAAATAACACTCAAGATGTGAACAGTAGACTGAAGAATCCAAATAATACGAATTATCAATCATTATCTAAAAAGATACACCTGAAGAAGGTCAGAGGTTACATCGACCGAAACCTTTGTGAAAATAACACTCAAGATGTGAACAGTAGACTGAAGAATCCAAATAATACGAATTATCAATCATTATCTAAAAAGATACACCTGAAGAAGGTCAGAGGTTACATCGACCGAAACTTTGTGAAAATAACACTCAAGATGTGAACAGTAGACTGAAGAATCCAAATAATACGAATTATCAATCATTATCTAAAAAGATACACCTGAAGAAGGTCGGAGGTTACATCGACCGAAACTTTGTGAAAATAACACTCAAGATGTGAACAGTAGACTGAAGAATCCAAATAATACGAATTATCAATCATTATCTAAAAAGATACACCTGAAGAAGGTCAGAGGTTACATCGACCGAAACTTTGTGAAAATAACACTCAAGATGTGAACAGTAGACTGAAGAATCCAAATAATACGAATTATCAATCATTATCTAAAAAGATACACCTGAAGAAGGTCAGAGTTACATCGACCGAAACCTTTGTGAAAATAACACTCAAGATGTGAACAGTAGACTGAAGAATCCAAATAATACGAATTATCAATCATTATCTAAAAAGATACACCTGAAGAAGGTCGGAGGTTACATCGACCGAAACTTTGTGAAAATAACACTCAAGATGTGAACAGTAGACTGAAGAATCCAAATAATACGAATTATCAATCATTATCTAAAAAGATACACCTGAAGAAGGTCAGAGGTTACATCGACCGAACCTTTGTGAAAATAACACTCAAGATGTGAACAGTAGACTGAAGAATCCAAATAATACGAATTATCAATCATTATCTAAAAAGATACACCTGAAGAAGGTCAGAGGTTACATCGACCGAACCTTTGTGAAAATAACACTCAAGATGTGAACAGTAGACTGAAGAATCCAAATAATACGAATTATCAATCATTATCTAAAAAGATACACCTGAAGAAGGTCAGAGGTTACATCGACCGAACTTTGTGAAAATAACACTCAAGATGTGAACAGTAGACTGAAGAATCCAAATAATACGAATTATCAATCATTATCTAAAAAGATACACCTGAAGAAGGTCAGAGGTTACATCGACCGAAACTTTGTGAAAATAACACTCAAGATGTGAACAGTAGACTGAAGAATCCAAATAATACGAATTATCAATCATTATCTAAAAAGATACACCTGAAGAAGGTCAGAGGTTACATCGACCGAACCTTTGTGAAAATAACACTCAAGATGTGAACAGTAGACTGAAGAATCCAAATAATACGAATTATCAATCATTATCTAAAAAGATACACCTGAAGAAGGTCAGAGGTTACATCGACCGAACTTTGTGAAAATAACACTCAAGATGTGAACAGTAGACTGAAGAATCCAAATAATACGAATTTCAATCATTATCTAAAAAGATACACCTGAAGAAGGTCAGAGGTTACATCGACCGAAACCTTTGTGAAAATAACACTCAAGATGTGAACAGTAGACTGAAGAATCCAAATAATACGAATTATCAATCATTATCTAAAAAGATACACCTGAAGAAGGTCAGAGGTTACATCGACCGAACCTTTGTGAAAATAACACTCAAGATGTGAACAGTAGACTGAAGAATCCAAATAATACGAATTATCAATCATTATCTAAAAAGATACACCTGAAGAAGGTCAGAGGTTACATCGACCGAACCTTTGTGAAAATAACACTCAAGATGTGAACAGTAGACTGAAGAATCCAAATAATACGAATTATCAATCATTATCTAAAAAGATACACCTGAAGAAGGTCAGAGGTTACATCGACCGAAACTTTGTGAAAATAAAACTCAAGATGTGAACAGTAGACTGAAGAATCCAAATAATACGAATTATCAATCATTATCTAAAAAGATACACCTGAAGAAGGTCAGAGGTTACATCGACCGAACCTTTGTGAAAATAACACTCAAGATGTGAACAGTAGACTGAAGAATCCAAATAATACGAATTATCAATCATTATCTAAAAAGATACACCTGAAGAAGGTCAGAGGTTACATCGACCGAACCTTTGTGAAAATAACACTCAAGATGTGAACAGTAGACTGAAGAATCCAAATAATACGAATTATCAATCATTATCTAAAAAGATACACCTGAAGAAGGTCAGAGGTTACATCGACCGAACCTTTGTGAAAATAACACTCAAGATGTGAACAGTAGACTGAAGAATCCAAATAATACGAATTATCAATCATTATCTAAAAAGATACACCTGAAGAAGGTCAGAGGTTACATCGACCGAACTTTGTGAAAATAACACTCAAGATGTGAACAGTAGACTGAAGAATCCAAATAATACGAATTATCAATCATTATCTAAAAAGATACACCTGAAGAAGGTCAGAGGTTACATCGACCGAACCTTTGTGAAAATAACACTCAAGATGTGAACAGTAGACTGAAGAATCCAAATAATACGAATTATCAATCATTATCTAAAAAGATACACCTGAAGAAGGTCAGAGGTTACATCGACCGAACCTTTGTGAAAATAACACTCAAGATGTGAACAGTAGACTGAAGAATCCAAATAATACGAATTATCAATCATTATCTAAAAAGATACACCTGAAGAAGGTCAGAGGTTACATCGACCGAACCTTTGTGAAAATAACACTCAAGATGTGAACAGTAGACTGAAGAATCCAAATAATACGAATTATCAATCATTATCTAAAAAGATACACCTGAAGAAGGTCAGAGGTTACATCGACCGAACTTTGTGAAAATAAAACTCAAGATGTGAACAGTAGACTGAAGAATCCAAATAATACGAATTATCAATCATTATCTAAAAAGATACACCTGAAGAAGGTCAGAGGTTACATCGACCGAACCTTTGTGAAAATAACACTCAAGATGTGAACAGTAGACTGAAGAATCCAAATAATACGAATTATCAATCATTATCTAAAAAGATACACCTGAAGAAGGTCAGAGGTTACATCGACCGAACCTTTGTGAAAATAACACTCAAGATGTGAACAGTAGACTGAAGAATCCAAATAATACGAATTATCAATCATTATCTAAAAAGATACACCTGAAGAAGGTCAGAGGTTACATCGACCGAACCTTTGTGAAAATAACACTCAAGATGTGAACAGTAGACTGAAGAATCCAAATAATACGAATTATCAATCATTATCTAAAAAGATACACCTGAAGAAGGTCAGAGGTTACATCGACCGAACTTTGTGAAAATAAACACTCAAGATGTGAACAGTAGACTGAAGAATCCAAATAATACGAATTATCAATCATTATCTAAAAAGATACACCTGAAGAAGGTCAGAGGTTACATCGACCGAACCTTTGTGAAAATAACACTCAAGATGTGAACAGTAGACTGAAGAATCCAAATAATACGAATTATCAATCATTATCTAAAAAGATACACCTGAAGAAGGTCAGAGGTTACATCGACCGAACCTTTGTGAAAATAACACTCAAGATGTGAACAGTAGACTGAAGAATCCAAATAATACGAATTATCAATCATTATCTAAAAAGATACACCTGAAGAAGGTCAGAGGTTACATCGACCGAACCTTTGTGAAAATAACACTCAAGATGTGAACAGTAGACTGAAGAATCCAAATAATACGAATTATCAATCATTATCTAAAAAGATACACCTGAAGAAGGTCGGAGGTTACATCGACCGAAACTTTGTGAAAATAAAACTCAAGATGTGAACAGTAGACCTGAAGAATCCAAATAATACGAATTATCAATCATTATCTAAAAAGATACACCTGAAGAAGGTCAGAGGTTACATCGACCGAACCTTTGTGAAAATAACACTCAAGATGTGAACAGTAGACTGAAGAATCCAAATAATACGAATTATCAATCATTATCTAAAAAGATACACCTGAAGAAGGTCAGAGGTTACATCGACCGAACCTTTGTGAAAATAACACTCAAGATGTGAACAGTAGACTGAAGAATCCAAATAATACGAATTATCAATCATTATCTAAAAAGATACACCTGAAGAAGGTCAGAGGTTACATCGACCGAACCTTTGTGAAAATAACACTCAAGATGTGAACAGTAGACTGAAGAATCCAAATAATACGAATTATCAGATCATTATCTAAAAAGATACACCTGAAGAAGGTCAGAGGTTACATCGACCGAAACTTTGTGAAAATAAAACTCAAGATGTGAACAGTAGACTGAAGAATCCAAATAATACGAATTATCAATCATTATCTAAAAAGATACACCTGAAGAAGGTCAGAGGTTACATCGACCGAACCTTTGTGAAAATAACACTCAAGATGTGAACAGTAGACTGAAGAATCCAAATAATACGAATTATCAATCATTATCTAAAAAGATACACCTGAAGAAGGTCAGAGGTTACATCGACCGAACCTTTGTGAAAATAACACTCAAGATGTGAACAGTAGACTGAAGAATCCAAATAATACGAATTATCAATCATTATCTAAAAAGATACACCTGAAGAAGGTCAGAGGTTACATCGACCGAAACCTTTGTGAAAATAACACTCAAGATGTGAACAGTAGACTGAAGAATCCAAATAATACGAATTATCAATCATTATCTAAAAAGATACACCTGAAGAAGGTCGGAGGTTACATCGACCGAAACTTTGTGAAAATAAAACTCAAGATGTGAACAGTAGACTGAAGAATCCAAATAATACGAATTATCAATCATTATCTAAAAAGATACACCTGAAGAAGGTCAGAGGTTACATCGACCGAACCTTTGTGAAAATAACACTCAAGATGTGAACAGTAGACTGAAGAATCCAAATAATACGAATTATCAATCATTATCTAAAAAGATACACCTGAAGAAGGTCAGAGGTTACATCGACCGAACCTTTGTGAAAATAACACTCAAGATTGTGAACAGTAGACTGAAGAATCCAAATAATACGAATTATCAATCATTATCTAAAAAGATACACCTGAAGAAGGTCGGAGGTTACATCGACCGAAACTTTGTGAAAATAAAACTCAAGATGTGAACAGTAGACTGAAGAATCCAAATAATACGAATTATCAATCATTATCTAAAAAGATACACCTGAAGAAGGTCAGAGGTTACATCGACCGAACCTTTGTGAAAATAACACTCAAGATGTGAACAGTAGACTGAAGAATCCAAATAATACGAATTATCAATCATTATCTAAAAAGATACACATGAAGAAGGTCAGAGGTTACATCGACCGAACCTTTGTGAAAATAACACTCAAGATGTGAACAGTAGACTGAAGAATCCAAATAATACGAATTATCAATCATTATCTAAAAAGATACACCTGAAGAAGGTCAGAGGTTACATCGACCGAACCTTTGTGAAAATAACACTCAAGATGTGAACAGTAGACTGAAGAATCCAAATAATACGAATTATCAATCATTATCTAAAAAGATACACCTGAAGAAGGTCAGAGGTTACATCGACCGAAACCTTTGTGAAAATAACACTCAAGATGTGAACAGTAGACTGAAGAATCCAAATAATACGAATTATCAATCATTATCTAAAAAGATACACCTGAAGAAGGTCGAGGTTACATCGACCGAAACTTTGTGAAAATAAAACTCAAGATGTGAACAGTAGACTGAAGAATCCAAATAATACGAATTATCAATCATTATCTAAAAAGATACACCTGAAGAAGGTCAGAGGTTACATCGACCGAACCTTTGTGAAAATAACACTCAAGATGTGAACAGTAGACTGAAGAATCCAAATAATACGAATTATCAATCATTATCTAAAAAGATACACATGAAGAAGGTCAGAGGTTACATCGACCGAACCTTTGTGAAAATAACACTCAAGATGTGAACAGTAGACTGAAGAATCCAAATAATACGAATTATCAATCATTATCTAAAAAGATACACCTGAAGAAGGTCAGAGGTTACATCGACCGAACCTTTGTGAAAATAACACTCAAGATGTGAACAGTAGACTGAAGAATCCAAATAATACGAATTATCAATCATTATCTAAAAAGATACACCTGAAGAAGGTCGGAGGTTACATCGACCGAAACTTTGTGAAAATAAAACTCAAGATGTGAACAGTAGACTGAAGAATCCAAATAATACGAATTATCAATCATTATCTAAAAAGATACACCTGAAGAAGGTCAGAGGTTACATCGACCGAACCTTTGTGAAAATAACACTCAAGATGTGAACAGTAGACTGAAGAATCCAAATAATACGAATTATCAATCATTATCTAAAAAGATACACATGAAGAAGGTCAGAGGTTACATCGACCGAACCTTTGTGAAAATAACACTCAAGATGTGAACAGTAGACTGAAGAATCCAAATAATACGAATTATCAATCATTATCTAAAAAGATACACCTGAAGAAGGTCAGAGGTTACATCGACCGAACCTTTGTGAAAATAAAACTCAAGATGTGAACAGTAGACTGAAGAATCCAAATAATACGAATTATCAATCATTATCTAAAAAGATACACATGAAGAAGGTCAGAGGTTACATCGACCGAACCTTTGTGAAAATAACACTCAAGATGTGAACAGTAGACTGAAGAATCCAAATAATACGAATTATCAATCATTATCTAAAAAGATACACCTGAAGAAGGTCAGAGGTTACATCGACCGAACCTTTGTGAAAATAACACTCAAGATGTGAACAGTAGACTGAAGAATCCAAATAATACGAATTATCAATCATTATCTAAAAAGATACACCTGAAGAAGGTCAGAGGTTACATCGACCGAAACTTTGTGAAAATAACACTCAAGATGTGAACAGTAGACTGAAGAATCCAAATAATACGAATTATCAATCATTATCTAAAAAGATACACATGAAGAAGGTCGGAGGTTACATCGACCGAAACTTTGTGAAAATAACACTCAAGATGTGAACAGTAGACTGAAGAATCCAAATAATACGAATTATCAATCATTATCTAAAAAGATACACCTGAAGAAGGTCAGAGGTTACATCGACCGAACCTTTGTGAAAATAACACTCAAGATGTGAACAGTAGACTGAAGAATCCAAATAATACGAATTATCAATCATTATCTAAAAAGATACACCTGAAGAAGGTCAGAGGTTACATCGACCGAACCTTTGTGAAAATAACACTCAAGATGTGAACAGTAGACTGAAGAATCCAAATAATACGAATTATCAATCATTATCTAAAAAGATACACCTGAAGAAGGTCAGAGGTTACATCGACGGAAACTTTGTGAAAATAACACTCAAGATGTGAACAGTAGACTGAAGAATCCAAATAATACGAATTATCAATCATTATCTAAAAAGATACACCTGAAGAAGGTCAGAGGTTACATCGACCGAACCTTTGTGAAAATAACACTCAAGATGTGAACAGTAGACTGAAGAATCCAAATAATACGAATTATCAATCATTATCTAAAAAGATACACCTGAAGAAGGTCAGAGGTTACATCGACCGAACCTTTGTGAAAATAACACTCAAGATGTGAACAGTAGACTGAAGAATCCAAATAATACGAATTATCAATCATTATCTAAAAAGATACACCTGAAGAAGGTCGGAGGTTACATCGACCGAACCTTTGTGAAAATAACACTCAAGATGTGAACAGTAGACTGAAGAATCCAAATAATACGAATTATCAATCATTATCTAAAAAGATACACCTGAAGAAGGTCAGAGGTTACATCGACCGAAACTTTGTGAAAATAACACTCAAGATGTGAACAGTAGACTGAAGAATCCAAATAATACGAATTATCAATCATTATCTAAAAAGATACACCTGAAGAAGGTCAGAGGTTACATCGACCGAAACTTTGTGAAAATAACACTCAAGATGTGAACAGTAGACTGAAGAATCCAAATAATACGAATTATCAATCATTATCTAAAAAGATACACCTGAAGAAGGTCAGAGGTTACATCGACCGAACCTTTGTGAAAATAACACTCAAGATGTGAACAGTAGACTGAAGAATCCAAATAATACGAATTATCAATCATTATCTAAAAAGATACACCTGAAGAAGGTCAGAGGTTACATCGACCGAACCTTTGTGAAAATAACACTCAAGATGTGAACAGTAGACTGAAGAATCCAAATAATACGAATTATCAATCATTATCTAAAAAGATACACCTGAAGAAGGTCGGAGGTTACATCGACCGAACCTTTGTGAAAATAACACTCAAGATGTGAACAGTAGACTGAAGAATCCAAATAATACGAATTATCAATCATTATCTAAAAAGATACACATGAAGAAGGTCAGAGGTTACATCGACCGAAACTTTGTGAAAATAAAACTCAAGATGTGAACAGTAGACTGAAGAATCCAAATAATACGAATTATCAATCATTATCTAAAAAGATACACCTGAAGAAGGTCAGAGGTTACATCGACCGAACCTTTGTGAAAATAAAACTCAAGATGTGAACAGTAGACTGAAGAATCCAAATAATACGAATTATCAATCATTATCTAAAAAGATACACCTGAAGAAGGTCAGAGGTTACATCGACCGAACCTTTGTGAAAATAACACTCAAGATGTGAACAGTAGACTGAAGAATCCAAATAATACGAATTATCAATCATTATCTAAAAAGATACACCTGAAGAAGGTCGGAGGTTACATCGACCGAACCTTTGTGAAAATAACACTCAAGATGTGAACAGTAGACTGAAGAATCCAAATAATACGAATTATCAATCATTATCTAAAAAGATACACCTGAAGAAGGTCGGAGGTTACATCGACCGAACCTTTGTGAAAATAACACTCAAGATGTGAACAGTAGACTGAAGAATCCAAATAATACGAATTATCAATCATTATCTAAAAAGATACACCTGAAGAAGGTCAGAGGTTACATCGACCGAACCTTTGTGAAAATAACACTCAAGATGTGAACAGTAGACTGAAGAATCCAAATAATACGAATTATCAATCATTATCTAAAAAGATACACCTGAAGAAGGTCAGAGGTTACATCGACCGAACCTTTGTGAAAATAACACTCAAGATGTGAACAGTAGACTGAAGAATCCAAATAATACGAATTATCAATCATTATCTAAAAAGATACACATGAAGAAGGTCGGAGGTTACATCGACCGAACCTTTGTGAAAATAAAACTCAAGATGTGAACAGTAGACTGAAGAATCCAAATAATACGAATTATCAATCATTATCTAAAAAGATACACATGAAGAAGGTCAGAGGTTACATCGACCGAACCTTTGTGAAAATAACACTCAAGATGTGAACAGTAGACTGAAGAATCCAAATAATACGAATTATCAATCATTATCTAAAAAGATACACCTGAAGAAGGTCAGAGGTTACATCGACCGAACCTTTGTGAAAATAACACTCAAGATGTGAACAGTAGACTGAAGAATCCAAATAATACGAATTATCAATCATTATCTAAAAAGATACACCTGAAGAAGGTCGGAGGTTACATCGACCGAAACTTTGTGAAAATAACACTCAAGATGTGAACAGTAGACTGAAGAATCCAAATAATACGAATTATCAATCATTATCTAAAAAGATACACCTGAAGAAGGTCGGAGGTTACATCGACCGAAACGTTGTGAAAATAACACTCAAGATGTGAACAGTAGACTGAAGAATCCAAATAATACGAATTATCAATCATTATCTAAAAAGATACACCTGAAGAAGGTCAGAGGTTACATCGACCGAACCTTTGTGAAAATAACACTCAAGATGTGAACACTAGACTGAAGAATCCAAATAATACGAATTATCAATCATTATCTAAAAAGATACACCTGAAGAAGGTCGGAGGTTACATCGACCGAAACTTTGTGAAAATAACACTCAAGATGTGAACAGTAGACTGAAGAATCCAAATAATACGAATTATCAATCATTATCTAAAAAGATACACCTGAAGAAGGTCGGAGGTTACATCGACCGAAACGTTGTGAAAATAACACTCAAGATGTGAACAGTAGACTGAAGAATCCAAATAATACGAATTATCAATCATTATCTAAAAAGATACACCTGAAGAAGGTCGGAGGTTACATAGACCGAAACTTTGTGAAAATAACACTCAAGATGTGAACAGTAGACTGAAGAATCCGAATAATACGAATTATCAATCATTATCTAAAAAGATACACCTGAAGAAGGTCGGAGGTTACATCGACCGAAACGTTGTGAAAATAACACTCAAGATGTGAACAGTAGACTGAAGAATCCAAATAATACGAATTATCAATCATTATCTAAAAAGATACACCTGAAGAAGGTCGGAGGTTACATCGACCGAAACTTTGTGAAAATAACACTCAAGATGTGAACAGTAGACTGAAGAATCCAAATAATACGAATTATCAATCATTATCTAAAAAGATACACCTGAAGAAGGTCGGAGGTTACATCGACCGAAACGTTGTGAAAATAACACTCAAGATGTGAACAGTAGACTGAAGAATCCAAATAATACGAATTATCAATCATTATCTAAAAAGATACACCTGAAGAAGGTCAGAGGTTACATCGACCGAACCTTTGTGAAAATAACACTCAAGATGTGAACAGTAGACTGAAGAATCCAAATAATACAAATTATCAATCATTATCTAAAAAGATACACCTGAAGAAGGTCAGAGGTTACATCGACCGAACCTTTGTGAAAATAACACTCAAGATGTGAACAGTAGACTGAAGAATCCAAATAATACGAATTATCAATCATTATCTAAAAAGATACACCTGAAGAAGGTCAGAGGTTACATCGACCGAAACTTTGTGAAAATAACACTCAAGATGTGAACAGTAGACTGAAGAATCCAAATAATACGAATTATCAATCATTATCTAAAAAGATACACCTGAAGAAGGTCAGAGGTTACATCGACCGAACCTTTGTGAAAATAACACTCAAGATGTGAACAGTAGACTGAAGAATCCAAATAATACGAATTATCAATCATTATCTAAAAAGATACACCTGAAGAAGGTCAGAGGTTACATCGACCGAACCTTTGTGAAAATAACACTCAAGATGTGAACAGTAGACTGAAGAATCCAAATAATACGAATTATCAATCATTATCTAAAAAGATACACCTGAAGAAGGTCAGAGGTTACATCGACCGAACCTTTGTGAAAATAACACTCAAGATGTGAACAGTAGACTGAAGAATCCAAATAATACGAATTATCAATCATTATCTAAAAAGATACACCTGAAGAAGGTCGGAGGTTACATCGACCGAACCTTTGTGAAAATAACACTCAAGATGTGAACAGTAGACTGAAGAATCCAAATAATACGAATTATCAATCATTATCTAAAAAGATACACATGAAGAAGGTCAGAGGTTACATCGACCGAAACTTTGTGAAAATAAAACTCAAGATGTGAACAGTAGACTGAAGAATCCAAATAATACGAATTATCAATCATTATCTAAAAAGATACACCTGAAGAAGGTCAGAGGTTACATCGACCGAACCTTTGTGAAAATAAAACTCAAGATGTGAACAGTAGACTGAAGAATCCAAATAATACGAATTATCAATCATTATCTAAAAAGATACACCTGAAGAAGGTCAGAGGTTACATCGACCGAACCTTTGTGAAAATAACACTCAAGATGTGAACAGTAGACTGAAGAATCCAAATAATACGAATTATCAATCATTATCTAAAAAGATACACCTGAAGAAGGTCGGAGGTTACATCGACCGAACCTTTGTGAAAATAACACTCAAGATGTGAACAGTAGACTGAAGAATCCAAATAATACGAATTATCAATCATTATCTAAAAAGATACACCTGAAGAAGGTCGGAGGTTACATCGACCGAACCTTTGTGAAAATAACACTCAAGATGTGAACAGTAGACTGAAGAATCCAAATAATACGAATTATCAATCATTATCTAAAAAGATACACCTGAAGAAGGTCAGAGGTTACATCGACCGAACCTTTGTGAAAATAACACTCAAGATGTGAACAGTAGACTGAAGAATCCAAATAATACGAATTATCAATCATTATCTAAAAAGATACACCTGAAGAAGGTCAGAGGTTACATCGACCGAACCTTTGTGAAAATAACACTCAAGATGTGAACAGTAGACTGAAGAATCCAAATAATACGAATTATCAATCATTATCTAAAAAGATACACATGAAGAAGGTCGGAGGTTACATCGACCGAACCTTTGTGAAAATAAAACTCAAGATGTGAACAGTAGACTGAAGAATCCAAATAATACGAATTATCAATCATTATCTAAAAAGATACACATGAAGAAGGTCAGAGGTTACATCGACCGAACCTTTGTGAAAATAACACTCAAGATGTGAACAGTAGACTGAAGAATCCAAATAATACGAATTATCAATCATTATCTAAAAAGATACACCTGAAGAAGGTCAGAGGTTACATCGACCGAACCTTTGTGAAAATAACACTCAAGATGTGAACAGTAGACTGAAGAATCCAAATAATACGAATTATCAATCATTATCTAAAAAGATACACCTGAAGAAGGTCGGAGGTTACATCGACCGAAACTTTGTGAAAATAACACTCAAGATGTGAACAGTAGACTGAAGAATCCAAATAATACGAATTATCAATCATTATCTAAAAAGATACACCTGAAGAAGGTCGGAGGTTACATCGACCGAAACGTTGTGAAAATAACACTCAAGATGTGAACAGTAGACTGAAGAATCCAAATAATACGAATTATCAATCATTATCTAAAAAGATACACCTGAAGAAGGTCGGAGGTTACATCGACCGAAACTTTGTGAAAATAACACTCAAGATGTGAACAGTAGACTGAAGAATCCAAATAATACGAATTATCAATCATTATCTAAAAAGATACACCTGAAGAAGGTCGGAGGTTACATCGACCGAAACGTTGTGAAAATAACACTCAAGATGTGAACAGTAGACTGAAGAATCCAAATAATACGAATTATCAATCATTATCTAAAAAGATACACCTGAAGAAGGTCGGAGGTTACATCGACCGAAACTTTGTGAAAATAACACTCAAGATGTGAACAGTAGACTGAAGAATCCAAATAATACGAATTATCAATCATTATCTAAAAAGATACACCTGAAGAAGGTCGGAGGTTACATCGACCGAAACCTTGTGAAAATAACACTCAAGATGTGAACAGTAGACTGAAGAATCCAAATAATACGAATTATCAATCATTATCTAAAAAGATACACCTGAAGAAGGTCGGAGGTTACATCGACCGAAACTTTGTGAAAATAACACTCAAGATGTGAACAGTAGACTGAAGAATCCAAATAATACGAATTATCAATCATTATCTAAAAAGATACACCTGAAGAAGGTCGGAGGTTACATCGACCGAAACTTTGTGAAAATAACACTCAAGATGTGAACAGTAGACTGAAGAATCCAAATAATACGAATTATCAATCATTATCTAAAAAGATACACCTGAAGAAGGTCAGAGGTTACATCGACCGAAACTTTGTGAAAATAACACTCAAGATGTGAACAGTAGACTGAAGAATCCAAATAATACGAATTATCAATCATTATCTTAAAAGATACACCTGAAGAAGGTCAGAGGTTACATCGACCGAAACTTTGTGAAAATAACACTCAAGATGTGAACAGTAGACTGAAGAATCCAAATAATACGAATTATCAATCATTATCTAAAAAGATACACCTGAAGAAGGTCGGAGGTTACATCGACCGAAACTTTGTGAAAATAACACTCAAGATGTGAACAGTAGACTGAAGAATCCAAATAATACGAATTATCAATCATTATCTAAAAAGATACACCTGAAGAAGGTCAGAGGTTACATCGACCGAACCTTTGTGAAAATAACACTCAAGATGTGAACAGTAGACTGAAGAATCCAAATAATACGAATTATCAATCATTATCTAAAAAGATACACCTGAAGAAGGTCGGAGGTTACATCGACCGAAACCTTGTGAAAATAACACTCAAGATGTGAACAGTAGACTGAAGAATCCAAATAATACGAATTATCAATCATTATCTAAAAAGATACACCTGAAGAAGGTCAGAGGTTACATCGACCGAAACTTTGTGAAAATAACACTCAAGATGTGAACAGTAGACTGAAGAATCCAAATAATACGAATTATCAATCATTATCTAAAAAGATACACCTGAAGAAGGTCAGAGGTTACATCGACCGAAACTTTGTGAAAATAACACTCAAGATGTGAACAGTAGACTGAAGAATCCAAATAATACGAATTATCAATCATTATCTAAAAAGATACACATGAAGAAGGTCGGAGGTTACATCGACCGAAACTTTGTGAAAATAAAACTCAAGATGTGAACAGTAGACTGAAGAATCCAAATAATACGAATTATCCATCATTATCTAAAAAGATACACCTGAAGAAGGTCGGAGGTTACATCGACCGAAACTTTGTGAAAATAAAACTCAAGATGTGAACAGTAGACTGAAGAATCCAAATAATACGAATTATCAATCATTATCTAAAAGATACACCTGAAGAAGGTCGGAGGTTACATCGACCGAAACTTTGTGAAAATAAAACTCAAGATGTGAACAGTAGACTGAAGAATCCAAATAATACGAATTATCAATCATTATCTAAAAAGATACACATGAAGAAGGTCGGAGGTTACATCGACCGAAACTTTGTGAAAATAAAACTCAAGATGTGAACAGTAGACTGAAGAATCCAAATAATACGAATTATCAATCATTATCTAAAAAGATACACCTGAAGAAGGTCGGAGGTTACATCGACCGAAACTTTGTGAAAATAAAACTCAAGATGTGAACAGTAGACTGAAGAATCCAAATAATACGAATTATCAATCATTATCTAAAAAGATACACCTGAAGAAGGTCGGAGGTTACATCGACCGAAACTTTGTGAAAATAAAACTCAAGATGTGAACAGTAGACTGAAGAATCCAAATAATACGAATTATCAATCATTATCTAAAAAGATACACATGAAGAAGGTCGGAGGTTACATCGACCGAAACTTTGTGAAAATAAAACTCAAGATGTGAACAGTAGACTGAAGAATCCAAATAATACGAATTATCAATCATTATCTAAAAAGATACACCTGAAGAAGGTCGGAGGTTACATCGACCGAAACTTTGTGAAAATAAAACTCAAGATGTGAACAGTAGACTGAAGAATCCAAATAATACGAATTATCAATCATTATCTAAAAAGATACACCTGAAGAAGGTCGGAGGTTACATCGACCGAAACTTTGTGAAAATAAAACTCAAGATGTGAACAGTAGACTGAAGAATCCAAATAATACGAATTATCAATCATTATCTAAAAAGATACACATGAAGCAGGTCGGAGGTTACATCGACCGAAATGTTGTGAAAATAACACTCAAGATGTGAACAGTAGACTGAAGAATCCAAATAATACGAATTATCAATCATTATCTAAAAAGATACACATGAAGAAGGTCGGAGGTTACATCGACCGAAACTTTGTGAAAATAAAACTCAAGATGTGAACAGTAGACTGAAGAATCCAAATAATACGAATTATCAATCATTATCTAAAAAGATACACCTGAAGAAGGTCGGAGGTTACATCGACCGAAACTTTGTGAAAATAAAACTCAAGATGTGAACAGTAGACTGAAGAATCCAAATAATACGAATTATCAATCATTATCTAAAAAGATACACATGAAGAAGGTCGGAGGTTACATCGACCGAAACTTTGTGAAAATAAAACTCAAGATGTGAACAGTAGACTGAAGAATCCAAATAATACGAATTATCAATCATTATCTAAAAAGATACACCTGAAGAAGGTCGGAGGTTACATCGACCGAAACTTTGTGAAAATAAAACTCAAGATGTGAACAGTAGACTGAAGAATCCAAATAATACGAATTATCAATCATTATCTAAAAAGATACACCTGAAGAAGGTCGGAGGTTACATCGACCGAAACTTTGTGAAAATAAAACTCAAGATGTGAACAGTAGACTGAAGAATCCAAATAATACGAATTATCAATCATTATCTAAAAAGATACACATGAAGAAGGTCGGAGGTTACATCGACCGAAACTTTGTGAAAATAAAACTCAAGATGTGAACAGTAGACTGAAGAATCCAAATAATACGAATTATCCATCATTATCTAAAAAGATACACCTGAAGAAGGTCGGAGGTTACATCGACCGAAACTTTGTGAAAATAAAACTCAAGATGTGAACAGTAGACTGAAGAATCCAAATAATACGAATTATCAATCATTATCTAAAAGATACACCTGAAGAAGGTCGGAGGTTACATCGACCGAAACTTTGTGAAAATAAAACTCAAGATGTGAACAGTAGACTGAAGAATCCAAATAATACGAATTATCAATCATTATCTAAAAAGATACACATGAAGAAGGTCGGAGGTTACATCGACCGAAACTTTGTGAAAATAAAACTCAAGATGTGAACAGTAGACTGAAGAATCCAAATAATACGAATTATCAATCATTATCTAAAAAGATACACCTGAAGAAGGTCGGAGGTTACATCGACCGAAACTTTGTGAAAATAAAACTCAAGATGTGAACAGTAGACTGAAGAATCCAAATAATACGAATTATCAATCATTATCTAAAAAGATACACCTGAAGAAGGTCGGAGGTTACATCGACCGAAACTTTGTGAAAATAAAACTCAAGATGTGAACAGTAGACTGAAGAATCCAAATAATACGAATTATCAATCATTATCTAAAAAGATACACATGAAGAAGGTCGGAGGTTACATCGACCGAAACTTTGTGAAAATAAAACTCAAGATGTGAACAGTAGACTGAAGAATCCAAATAATACGAATTATCAATCATTATCTAAAAAGATACACCTGAAGAAGGTCGGAGGTTACATCGACCGAAACTTTGTGAAAATAAAACTCAAGATGTGAACAGTAGACTGAAGAATCCAAATAATACGAATTATCAATCATTATCTAAAAAGATACACCTGAAGAAGGTCGGAGGTTACATCGACCGAAACTTTGTGAAAATAAAACTCAAGATGTGAACAGTAGACTGAAGAATCCAAATAATACGAATTATCAATCATTATCTAAAAAGATACACATGAAGCAGGTCGGAGGTTACATCGACCGAAATGTTGTGAAAATAACACTCAAGATGTGAACAGTAGACTGAAGAATCCAAATAATACGAATTATCAATCATTATCTAAAAAGATACACATGAAGAAGGTCGGAGGTTACATCGACCGAAACTTTGTGAAAATAAAACTCAAGATGTGAACAGTAGACTGAAGAATCCAAATAATACGAATTATCAATCATTATCTAAAAAGATACACCTGAAGAAGGTCGGATGTTACATCGACCGAAACTTTGTGAAAATAAAACTCAAGATGTGAACAGTAGACTGAAGAATCCAAATAATACGAATTATCAATCATTATCTAAAAAGATACACATGAAGAAGGTCGGAGGTTACATCGACCGAAACTTTGTGAAAATAAAACTCAAGATGTGAACAGTAGACTGAAGAATCCAAATAATACGAATTATCAATCATTATCTAAAAAGATACACATGAAGAAGGTCGGAGGTTACATCGACCGAAACTTTGTGAAAATAAAACTCAAGATGTAAACAGTAGACTGAAGAATCCAAATAATACGAATTATCAATCATTATCTAAAAAGATACACATGAAGAAGGTCGGAGGTTACATCGACCGAAACTTTGTGAAAATAACACTCAAGATGTGAACAGTAGACTGAAGAATCCAAATAATACGAATTATCAATCATTATCTAAAAAGATACACATGAAGAAGGTCGGAGGTTACATCGACCGAAACTTTGTGAAAATAAAACTCAAGATGTGAACAGTAGACTGAAGAATCCAAATAATACGAATTATCAATCATTATCTAAAAAGATACACCTGAAGAAGGTCGGAGCTTACATCGACCGAAACTTTGTGAAAATAAAACTCAAGATGTGAACAGTAGACTGAAGAATCCAAATAATACGAATTATCAATCATTATCTAAAAAGATACACATGAAGAAGGTCGGAGGTTACATCGACCGAAACTTTGTGAAAATAAAACTCAAGATGTGAACAGTAGACTGAAGAATCCAAATAATACGAATTATCAATCATTATCTAAAAAGATACACCTGAAGAAGGTCGGAGGTTACATCGACCGAAACTTTGTGAAAATAAAACTCAAGATGTGAACAGTAGACTGAAGAATCCAAATAATACGAATTATCAATCATTATCTAAAAAGATACACATGAAGAAGGTCGGAGGTTACATCGACCGAAACTTTGTGAAAATAAAACTCAAGATGTGAACAGTAGACTGAAGAATCCAAATAATACGAATTATCAATCATTATCTAAAAAGATACACCTGAAGAAGGTCGGAGGTTACATCGACCGAAACTTTGTGAAAATAAAACTCAAGATGTGAACAGTAGACTGAAGAATCCAAATAATACGAATTATCAATCATTATCTAAAAAGATACACCTGAAGAAGGTCGGAGGTTACATCGACCGAAACTTTGTGAAAATAAAACTCAAGATGTGAACAGTAGACTGAAGAATCCAAATAATACGAATAATCAATCATTATCTAAAAAGATACACATGAAGAAAATCGGAGGTTACATCGACCGAAACTTTGTGAAAATAAAACTCAAGATGTGAACAGTAGACTGAAGAATCCAAATAATACGAATTATCAATCATTATCTAAAAAGATACACATGAAGAAGGTCGGAGGTTACATCGACCGAAACTTTGTGAAAATAAAACTCAAGATGTGAACAGTAGACTGAAGAATCCAAATAATACGAATTATCAATCATTATCTAAAAAGATACACATGAAGAAGGTCGGAGGTTACATCGACCGAAACTTTGTGAAAATAACACTCAAGATGTGAACAGTAGACTGAAGAATCCAAATAATACGAATTATCAATCATTATCTAAAAAGATACACATGAAGAAGGTCGGAGGTTACATCGACCGAAACTTTGTGAAAATAAAACTCAAGATGTGAACAGTAGACTGAAGAATCCAAATAATACGAATTATCAATCATTATCTAAAAAGATACACCTGAAGAAGGTCGGAGGTTACATCGACCGAAACTTTGTGAAAATAAAACTCAAGATGTGAACAGTAGACTGAAGAATCCAAATAATACGAATAATCAATCATTATCTAAAAAGATACACATGAAGAAAATCGGAGGTTACATCGACCGAAACTTTGTGAAAATAAAACTCAAGATGTGAACAGTAGACTGAAGAATCCAAATAATACGAATTATCAATCATTATCTAAAAAGATACACATGAAGAAGGTCGGAGGTTACATCGACCGAAACTTTGTGAAAATAAAACTCAAGATGTGAACAGTAGACTGAAGAATCCAAATAATACGAATTATCAATCATTATCTAAAAAGATACACATGAAGAAGGTCGGAGGTTACATCGACCGAAACTTTGTGAAAATAACACTCAAGATGTGAACAGTAGACTGAAGAATCCAAATAATACGAATTATCAATCATTATCTAAAAAGATACACATGAAGAAGGTCGGAGGTTACATCGACCGAAACTTTGTGAAAATAAAACTCAAGATGTGAACAGTAGACTGAAGAATCCAAATAATACGAATTATCAATCATTATCTAAAAAGATACACCTGAAGAAGGTCGGAGGTTACATCGACCGAAACTTTGTGAAAATAAAACTCAAGATGTGAACAGTAGACTGAAGAATCCAAATAATACGAATTATCAATCATTATCTAAAAAGATACACATGAAGAAGGTCGGAGGTTACATCGACCGAAACTTTGTGAAAATAACACTCAAGATGTGAACAGTAGACTGAAGAATCCAAATAATACGAATAATCAATCATTATCTAAAAAGATACACATGAAGAAGGTCGGAGGTTACATCGACCGAAACTTTGTGAAAATAACACTCAAGATGTGAACAGTAGACTGAAGAATCCAAATAATACGAATTATCAATCATTATCTAAAAAGATACACATGAAGAAGGTCGGAGGTTACATCGACCGAAACTTTGTGAAAATAAAACTCAAGATGTGAACAGTAGACTGAAGAATCCAAATAATACGAATTATCAATCATTATCTAAAAAGATACACATGAAGAAGGTCGGAGGTTACATCGACCGAAACTTTGTGAAAATAATACTCAAGATGTGAACAGTAGACTGAAGAATCCAAATAATACGAATAATCAATCATTATCTAAAAAATCAGAAACATATTTTTTTTACTTTTTAAATAATTTTCTTTTCAAATCATATTCCAAATAAAAATACACACAAAGGTATTGGAGTTGCTTATGTTGTTATTCACGTTCTCTAAATTCGAATCTCACAAACAGTATTACAACTAGGTGTGTATTTTCATATCCACGCATATAAATGCACTGCCTATGAATATACCTGGTGAAGAAATATACAAATAATCGGAGTTAAACGGATGGTTAGAATCTTAAAAAGATCTCTCGGACAGTAAACAATAATAAGTGAAAGTCTGGCATCCAGTAGGACGCTTCAATCTGAGAAAAAATAAAATAAGAAAATTGCAAAAAAAAAAAAAATGAAAGTATGCACGCATATAAATTTATATATAATGATACACATACGTATATATATATACACATATATACAGGGTGGCACACTTAAAAGAAGCCCGATCTCGCTAATCTTTTTCTAATCAATTTTTTTCAGATTAGCGACCCACAAGTAGCCCAACCTCCTTAATCTTTCTATTAACAATCAAGTGACACCACAAGGCAAAATGCAATTCTTTTTCCAACAAGATGGCGCTACATGCCGCACGTCTCACAGGTCATTGACACGAGTTCATGACATGTTTACGGAAGAGAGAACAATAAGCAAAGAGTTATGGCCACCACGTTCCTCGGACTTGTCATCATGTGATTTTTACCTTTTCGGGGATTTTGAAACAAAAAGTTTGTGCAAATAATGCTCACAATCTAGACCAATTAAAGAAGAACATTACTAATGTTATCAGGAGAATCATCAGAGAAGATCTACAAACGTTGTTTTTAGCATGCCCAGAAATGCATAGACGTCAACGGGGAGCACTTCCAACATCTTTTTTTTATATAAACAATATTAAACAATAAAAGACTTCCTTTTCTCTACTATATTTTCTAGGTTAATTTTAAGTGGGCCACCCTATATATATATATATATATATATATATATATATATATATATATATATATATATATATATATATATATATATATATATATATATATATATATATATGTATATATATATATGTATATATATATGTATATATATATATGTATATATATATGTATATATATATGTATATATATATATATATATGTATATATATATATATATATATATATATATATATATGTATGTATATATATATACATACATATATATATGTATGTATGTATATATATATATATATATATATATATATTCATTTCAATTCTTTATTTAAGTACAAGATGCCTTGAATAGCAGATAAAAACTTTAATTTTCTTGCCTGATGAGGAACAGTTGTTTTCTTAATAAACCAATTTGCTCCGAAACATTAGCATGTTTAGTGTAGCGAGTATGTAATATCTGTCTATATAAATAAGAATTATATATATATATATATATATATATATATATATATATATATATATATATATATATATATATATATATATATATATAAAGCTATATATAAGCTGAGGTTATTATTTTCCAGGGGTTAAGTAGCCAATGAATTTTAACGAGGTTAATTCAAGAGTGCTCAATACCAAAGTAGAGCAGGGTATACTCTTTATTTGTTTTTACATAAGCAGTAGAATGTTGCTACACATATTGTTACAGGGCTTTATAGCAACATATTAGGTTGTTGCAAAAATAATGGCCGCCTAAAATGATATGTTTCGAAAAGTCATTTCAACACAAAATTTGTAGTTTATTTTAAGGTTATATACTAATTAATATTTTTAAATTTATTTATTTTCAGGCAAAAATTTTTTTGGAAGCATACAGGGCTCTCAATGATGAATAATCCAAAACGTGACCTGCGCCGCCTTATGTTGCATGACTTGGGCACAATGCTTTCGAAACTTCAACAGAACATGGGGAGAGGGATGGACAATTGGTCGAACAGTACGAAGGTGGTTCCAAAAATTCTATAATGGAGACGAGAGTCTTGAAGATGAAGAAGGTAGAGGGCGAGCATGCAGTCTTGACAACGAACAATTGCAAGCAGTTGTTGAGCAAAATCATCGTCAAATGTTTCAAACACTTAGCGTCAGTACTGCAACAGTTTATGCCATTTACAGGGAATTAAAAAGGTGAAAAAAAAAACTCGATAAATGGATCCCTCATGAGCTCAATATAATTACAAAGCAATATAAAGAATAAATGACAAAATGTTATATTCCAAAATTCATGATGTTGACCATCGTATAATTTATTTCTTTAATTCAGTTGACTTCTACAATTCTTGACAATATCTGTTTCGTAGCGCAAAATCAATTACTTAATTATTATATCAATCAGTGAATCTATTATGCCCTTAACTCATCAGAAGAAATTGGAAGAGAAGCTGCAGTTACGTTTATATTTTTCTATTACGCCACATTGAATTTTTCTTCTGATATCTCAACAAAAACACATTCTATCATTTCCCCGAAATTTGGGCATAGGAGACTTTTTTAGCCAAGAGTCAACACCCTACTATAGCACTTGACGTAAGCAAGTTAATTTGACGCTGCCCGACACCTGAAAATACTGTATACTATCCAGAAAAAATATAAACTCTATCATAACATATTTGATTGAATATATTTCTCAATCCGTGGAATTTCCACGGGTCCTGATAGTATAACATAATACAAATAGTAATAAAAATCAATGGGCGAATAAATGCTTCACGAGTTCCATCTTTCGGTGACGAATACACTAGAAATGGAAGTTCATAAAATTAAACTGAACTTTTAAAATAAAAAATATATAATTTCGGGCATACTGTGTTTTTTTCTGTGGAAGGTTATCGCTGTCATCCTTAGTATTCTCATTCGTATTCTCAAATGGCTACCCAGATAATATTAACCAGGTCCAACGTTGCTTAACCTGTGATCTAATGAGAACTTGAGTGTCACCGATGATGACACCGTTAGAATGGAATGTATAACACAAGAGTGATAAGCGTTTCTGGAGGAATGGAAAGCTGAAATGAAAACGTAATCGGAAATTGTGACTGCTGAAACGATGAAGGAATGTTACGAGAAGAGAAGAGAAGAGAAGAGAAGAGATAGAAAAAAATGTGATTCATGAGAAGAAAACGAGAGGAAAAAATGCTGCTTATGAGTATGGAATGAATTTGGAATCAACCAAAGAAAGATATAAAATTTGCTGTCAGATAACAAAGATCAAAAAAGCTGACACGACCACGCGAAAAATATAAAAGTGGGATTCTTCAACTCAGCAGGAAAATGTAATTTGAACGTACAGAAATTGAAATATTTCACGTGAAGAATATTTTTTATCAAAGATGACTTGATGGAAGAAAGTAAAAATGGATTTAAAAAAAATAACAAAAGTAAATAAACAAACAAGCAAAGAAACAAACAAACAAACAAATGACCTCATCTATAGAAAAGTGATTCCTGCAAATATCCAAAGACTCGTGTGTTACGAAAAGTATACAAATATAACGGTTCTGTTCCCGAATGAGAGAAGGTGTAATGTCGAAAAAGTTACAACCAAACAACAACGACGTTGGCATTCAAAAAAAAAAAAACAAAAAAACAAAAAAAACATACAACGTGTCTCCTACGTTCAACTACAGTAATCCTCTGTGATCGAGGCGGTCATTCCACGATCGTATCCACAAATGAATTGAAGTTTGACACAACAAAACGTCGACACTAGTTGATTAGTTTATTCAAGAGAGGCAGAGCAGAAAAACCTGTATGCGCGTACGTTTTTTGTTTGTGTGTTCGTTAGATAGATAGATAGATTAGATAAAAGGAGAGAAAGAGAGAGAGAGAGAGAGAGAAAGATAGAGAGAGAGAG
>NC_136488.1:162420555-162430555 GCF_053919585.1 Euprymna scolopes
CTTGATTTTTCTGTCACACATTTCTATCCACTTCCTTCTGTCTTTTGCAGTTAGCTCAATGTTGTTATATTCAATATTTAGAACCTGCAAATTAGAGGCCGTCGAAACGTAGGACGACCATGGTTGCGTTACAAAGACAATATATATATATATATATATATATATATATATATATATATATATATATATATATATATATATATATATGGTGCCTTCAATAAGTTTCCAGACTTTTTTTTGTATGAGCACTTTTATTTAATAGTACACACATTCTCCTTCGAAGTAATCTCCTCCGGCTGCTATGCACTTGTTGTACCGTTCTAAAACCTTCTGTAAAACCCCATGGAAGTCCTCTTGTGTGAACGTGTTAATGACTGTCATCACAGGCTCTTTCATCTCCTCATTTGTTTCATAACGACAGCCTCTAGGCTTTTCCTTGGACTTAGAGAATAACAAAAACTCACAGGAAGCAAGGTCTTGACTATAGGGAGGGCGAGGAACTGTAATGATGTCCATCTTGGTCAAATAGTCTGTGACAACGATGGAGTTATGGACTGGTGCATTGGAATAAACTTCACGCAAATCTTCCGCATCTTCTGCATCTTGCGAATAATTGTGTGTACAGTTCCCACACTGACATCAAACTGACTGTTCACTTAATGTCTCTATAGATACACGACGGTTCTTATGCATGAAATTCTTTACCTGGCCAATCAAATCTATGTGTTCGGACTGTCTTACTCTTCCCACACCTCTCATCATCCCGCAGACTCTCTGCATTCCTTGAATCTCTTATGCCACTCAAAAATTGAGGCTCCATTCATGCAAGATGGCCCAAAAGTAGTCTGAAGAAGTTTAAAACAGAATTTTATTGCATATCGTTCTTCTAAAATGTCCTTACGTCAAGATTATAGTTTTGAAATTCACCAACTGTGACTATAAGGCTTTAGTAGGGTGTATTCCAATTCCTGCTGTAGCTGTTCATTTGAACCTTAAATCATAAAAATTTGTCAGTCATCTCATAAGACGTATAGTAGTGAATTTAGGAAAACTCGTCCCGGGAAAACTCGTCTCGGGAAAACTCGTCTCGGGAAAACTCGTCTCGGGAAAACTCGTCTCCGGAAAACTCGTCCCCTTTCGCTAGGTAGGAAAACTGGTCCCTAATTGAATAAATGTCGATTGAAAACACATTTTATGATCGTTCTTGAAGGAGATATTGTTTTTTAAAATAAACTATAGCCCCCCCATAATATTTAAAAAAAAATATTTTTACTTGTTTAATGTTTTTTTGTTTGTTTTTTTTTTAAAATAAAATCGATTTTCTAAGTGTCCGTTTTCTACCTAACTGGCTAAGTTCTTAGTGGTTTAACTTATTTTAAAGCGTTTATTATGTTCATACAAAGTTAATTACAATTTTTTTTGTTCTTATTTTAACGATGTTTTTTGGAGTCATAAAAACAATAATAAAAAAAAAACCCAAAATTAAAAAACAGGGAGCAATTCGATTCTTCGTTACGCTTTTGGTTTTGTTTTTTAATTATGATAGTTTTTTGTTGTTATGTTTTTGTTTTCTGTCATACCAAATGCACTCATGCGTTATTTAAAATTATGATTTTATCAATTATCAACATTTATTGTCGTCCTGTCAAATTTTGCAAAAATTAACTAATAAATTAAAAGCGAAATATTTTTTTGGCGCGAGAGATGCCATGTGCTAACAATCTCTCGTTAACTCATTTTTAATTTTTTTAATTTTTACTTCAAAATTCTAAAATCAATCATTAAGAGAGAAAGTAATCACTAAATAAATTTATTAATCAATTTTATTGAAAACTCCGCGATCGTTTATCAAGAATCTTTTTAATTTCATTTTTTGTTGGTTGCTTTTCAAAGGGAGATATAGGTTTTATGTCTCCCCTCTCTCTCTAAATTATATTTTAAAAAATATTAAAATTTATTATTTTCTTTTTAAAACCAAATCTCCCTCAGTAATTTCTTTAATTTTCTATTTTTTAGCGATTATTAAGACCCCCTAAGATGTGATATACCGGGCATTATTTCTCGTTCTCCCGTAACACTCGACCGACATGTTTTTTGTTTGTTTTCTGTTTTTTTTTCTTTACCAAATAAACGATTCCAAATAAATTAAATAAACAACATAGTCGGCGAGGTATAAAAATCGATTTTACCCTTTTATAAACAACAGTATATAAGTAAATTCTTTTTATATTAATATAAAAAAAATATGCGGTCTCGTTTATGAACATAATAAACGCTTTTATTAAAAACACAAAAAAAACATTAAACAAGTAAAAATATTTTTTAAAAAATATTGTGGGGGGGGGGGCTATAGTTTATTTTAAAAAACAATATCTCCTTCAAGAACGATCATAAAATGTGTTTTCAATCGATATTTATTCAATAAGGGACCAGTTTTCCTACCTAGAGAAAGGGGACGAGTTTTCCCGAGACGAGTTTTCCGGAGACGAGTTTTCCCGAGACGAGTTTTCCCGGCACCAATATTTTTATATAAGACAACCCCAGATAAAAATGAAATAGCTCTATATACTTGATAGAGCAAATTAAATTTATATATATTTTTTTAATTATCTAAATTTCATTCCGAAAATTGTACTTTTTCAAAACAAAATGTATTCTTTTTTCAAATAATAACTTTTTGTTTTTCGGAATGAAATTAAAAACAAATTATATATATATATATATATATATATATATATATATATATATATATATATATATATATTTATATATATATATTTATATATATTTTAAGCCCCCCACCCTCTTTTGGTAGAGCACTGTCCTAAATAATCTCACCCGCTACTTAATTGGCTGAAAAAAAGAATGCGAGGCTCGCAGTTTGTTTGCAAACAAACGGTTTGAGCATTATAAAAGTGGTGGACGAATGTTTGTTTAAAATAGACATTTGTTGAGTTTTTTTTTTTTTTTTTTTTTTTGCGGGCATCGCTCCTGTTGGTCGATGGGTTGAACTGCCGACTGTCAACGCGATGGTTCTAGGGTCAATCCTCGGCTTGGGAGAGATGCTATTCTAGCGGCACTGATGAGTTGTGATACAACGAAACAGTACTGTATGTCGATGACTACACACACACACACATACACACACACACACACACATATATATATATATATGTGTGTGTGTGTGTGTGTGTGTGTGTGTGTGTGTGTGTGTGTGTGTGTGTAAAATCTATCCGTTAATGTAATACTTATGTACACATATGTGTCATTGGTATTCATCTATTTTTAGAAAGTGGATAGTTGTGTGATTCATTAAATACTCTTTTCACTGTCGTCGAGTGAGACGTACATATGAGATCATAGGTTTTTAGATATTAAAAGAAATAGATACATTAGAATTATGCGTATGAAAAACAAAGCTGGAAATACATTGATATGAACAGATTTATATGAACAAGCGGGACCTGTGGAAATTCCACAGCAGACTCCTTCACGTGTAATATATTGATGTTGGCGTTCTGTGGATGTTTAACGTAAATGGAAACGTCCTGATATTATTGTATCTCATTTGTAAAAATTGTAAAAGTATTAATCTAACCTAGCAAGAACGCCCGGCTTTGCCCGGTCGTAAAATACGCTTAAATATGATATTTTAATTCATGTAGGATTTCGTATATATAACTATAGAGTTAGTTTTCTATCGATTCTTATGGTTGTGATTTCAAAGATAAAAAAATATATCCATATGACTTGAATGCATCAGCTTGAATCAAAACCGAAACCAAAACTTATGAAGAAAAAATATAACTTGTGTTTCTCTGGCTATAAACGAAACCGAAACCAAAACTTATGAAAAATTCTTGGTAAACTTATTTATTACAAGAAATGGAAGGTCATAACAATTAAATGACAGTCACTCGGGAGAATAAAAATGTAAGCGTGGCACACACAATTATAGTCGCTATCTTATTAATATATTGATGAAAAATTCCGAAGCAGATAACTTTTATTTTCGGAGAAATTAAATTGAAATACAATTTTCTTTTTAAGAACATAGTCCAATGTTCTCCGTAAAAAAAACAAAACAAACTAAATTTAATATCAATTTTATGTGACGTAAACTAGTAATAAACCAGACTGGCTTTACTTTATGTATTAGATATTCAATAATATGCTTATAACATACGTATATCTATTTACCTTCATCTATCACACGCTATATCTATGATAAAACTGACGATAAGATATCAATGCACTGTTATAGATTTTTCATGATATAAAAATATTAAATATTTCGACTAAAAATTATTTTATTAAAATTTGTTCTTGAAAATTTAAAGTATTGAGTTAATAATTTGGCGAGAGTCACATTTTAATACTAATTTACAAGGAAGTATAGGGCAACTGATTTGAAAGATAAAATATGGAGGTCATTTTCTCAAGAATTCAGTAATTTCAATAATTATTTGGTATTATTTTCTTTCATTTGGTATAGTTAAAAAGTTTAAAATTATATTGTACGTTTTTGTAGATTATATTTCAACAGCCTGAAAAATATCTGCAAAGAAGTAATATGCAAAAGGTAAATATTTAAGATTTTCCTTATAAATTTAGCGTAAAACAAGAACGCGTTTCCAGGCAAGTTAGCGGTGAAACGAGACATGTAACCGATTCGACTTTATATTTTCTTTTTTTAAGTTTTTACTGGGAAAAGGGTACAGAGTTACAAAATTTGGACAGAATATTTTTTAATAACCCAATTTGGTTGTGGGTGCGGCATAATTTGATTGATTCAATTTTAATTGATTCGTGAAATTTATAAAAAAAAAATAAAATAAATGATTGACTTGTGCGCTGAATAGGAATCGTCATATATATATTATTTTAATTGGAATTCATTATTGAGATGAGTGTTATTTATTAATTTATTTATTGTGGACTGTTATCCTCATCTTTCTTAGTTGTTGTTTCACGACGTTTCGGCCAACTATTCTTCTGGCCTTCGTCAGGTGGTAACCGCGACGGGATAGGAACTTCGAATCTCCTTACTGCATCCTCAGCAATTACTGCCTTCCATAGTTGTTGTCGTCTCACCACGTTTTGGCTAAGTAAGCCTCTGGCCGGCTTTGGGTAGGATTGAAACCGCTATCTTCAAACAATGCTCACCTGGAACCGTAGAGATTCAACGTCTCTATCCACTGCGTTCTGGGCACAGAAGGACGATATGTATTTGCTCCCCCACCGAGCAAATTAGGCACAAGGCCGATTTTTAAAGTGAGGAGTGGAGGGGAAATGGGGAACCAGCTCCCCGGGGAGTAGGGGAGCTGGATAGTGACAATTGGTATGAAGGGTTACCCCTACATTGACCAAGGTCTTATATGTGGGGTTGCCTCCACATCTGGTCTTTGCTTGCAGTATATGCCGGAACAGATACCGGGCACAGAAGGGCGATCATGGTTGAATTTTTAGGTTTTATAAATCCACGTTTATTCATTATCTGACGAAGGCAAGAGGAATAGTTGGTCGTACGTCGTGAAACAAGAACTAAGAAAAAAAAAACGAGGATAATAGTCCGCAGTAAATAAATTAATCAGGAATCGTCATGTAAGAAATTATTATTTGTAAAATGTAATACACGCATCTGTATAATACCATGTTATTCACACACACACACACACACACACACACACACACACACACACACACACACACACACACACACACACAATATACGCCTATACTTTTTCTGCATTAACATTCATATCAAAACCCCTTTTCCATTTATTTAATTATTTATTTGCTTCCCTACTGAGCAAATTGGGCACAAGGCCGTTTTTTAATGTGGAGAGTGAGAGGAGGGGGGACCAGCTCCCCCCGAGAGGAAATTGGATTGTGACAATTGATATGAAGGGTTTCCCCTACATTGACCAAAACTGATTGCTCAAGAGCAATGGTCTTATATGGGGGGTTGCCCCACATATGGTCTTTGATTGCAGTATCTGCCGGAACAGATACTACACTTTGATAACAGAAAAAAAGATCTTGACCCGAAGGCCAAGAAGAAAAAAGACGAACCTTTTTCTATTTATTTAAAAAGAAAATACAACTTTGTTATATATGGGTCATGGAATTGCATTCATCTGCAAAAGATCTAATTTGCATATTCTTTTAAATATTCATTTTAATTAAATCCCTATCAGTTTTTTCGGTTTTCTTAAGAGATGGTCATTTTTAGTTAACTATTACGTGTAATTATATTCATACAGATATTCTACATGATTTATATTTGCGTAATATTTGCATAAAAAGGTTATAGTAAACACAAACCTCTTTCTATATATATTTATGTATACGTATATATATATATATATATATATATATATATATATATATATATTTGTTTAAAAAAAGCTGGCCTACTAAACATCTCTGTCAGTTTTTGGTCTACAGACATGAAACTTCATATATAGGGTATTCGAACCCATATGAAACTTTATATTTGGGTATATTACGGAAAATCGGTGCAAAAGTGAAAATTAAAAAAAAAAAGAAGGAATTTGTCAGGTAAAGGTCGAACGACGGCATTACGAATATGCAATATTGGTTCATGTCTCAATTTTTAGCCTGGCAGCAAACATGTCTTCATAGGTCAGACATTAACTCCATTAAAATTAAACGAAAATTCTATGCGCAAAGTTCGAAACAATATCACAAGACTTCTTCCAAGCTGACTACAACAGCATTTGTTCAAGTCCAATGCAAACAAGTCCTTCTTGAATCGCCCTCTAAAATAATAAAATTCTTCCCAATTTCCACCACTACCGACGATTACAACCGTCAATAATTAACTCTTATCCTCGAGTGGCTTCTTTCCCTTGATGTAATGACTTTCTAGTAAATACAGTTTTATACAATCAGCTTTAATCTGTGAGTCCGCTGTTCGAGAACATTTATCATATTTTTAAGGGTAATAAAAAATACAAACACATTTGTAATTAAATAAAACAACATTACCACATAAGCGACATTTAATAATTTCATTCAACGAAATCTCCCTCCGCTTCAATGACAACTTCTATTTCAGACCTAAACCTTTGGCAGGTGTGTATAAGATGACCTTCATCGATGTTGTCCATTTCTCTGGCTATGGATGCTTTCAGAGAATCTTTGGTGTTGTGAGGATGTTTATTAGCATCTATCTCAACAACGCCACACACGTAATAATCCAACGGATTAAGGTCTGGAGAAGTTGGAGGCCACAAGTTAAGGGCAATGTAGTCATGACAACGTTCCGCCAACAATTCTTGAGTGGTTTGAGTCTTTTGGGATGCTGCAGAGTTTGGTTGAAAATGTAGGGCCTTCCATTTCTTATTCTATCGACCCATGACTTAACAACAATAACCAGATCATCAATTTTAGTCTTTGAGGAAAGAAATGTGGTGTCATCATATTCATTGCTACCCCCCCCCAAAAAAAACCATAACAGTTGCAGGAAATTTTGTGTGCGTGACCTTTGGAATTTCGGATGGATCAACACATAGCCATCTATCATTTCTTCTATTTACCTTTTTGGTCCTGGTCAACATTCTTTTTGTCTCCATCACCCCCCCCCAAATAAAACATGTCTTGTTCAGCAGGATGTTTCAGTTTGTTTAAAAAATTTTCGAGGTTTCTCTAAACGATTTTCTTTGGTGATCTAGGACATAAACAAGCCTTTCTTCATCACATAAGACTTGTATCGAAGATTCACATAGAAAGTCCTTCGAATTGTGGCTTCTCATTGATTTCTAGGGGTTCTCGTCAATGATATTTTGAACTTGTTGAATAAACTTGTATCTTCTGATGGTTTCAGAACGTTGCTGATGCTTTTTGCATTTAAAAACAGGAGAAATTTATCTTCTAACTCTTTGCAAACTTTAAAAACAAAGAATCAGGCGACTTTAAAAAATTGTGCAATTTGCAAATCGCTGTGTTCTGCCATTATTGCAATTATTACGGTATGTTTTTTTTTTTCCTGTTTTAGTTTATTATCTCCCATGATTGATTGTCTTTAAAAAAAAGTAAAATTAACATACGGGAAAGAATTGGTAAAATAAGTCATGTTCTCAAACATTAGACGTACCCTGTAATATTGGAGGTGGTGCATGTTTGCTCAGGTACCAGCACTAGTGAAACTTACTGAACACAAGTTTAATTCATAACAAGTTTAGAAAGTTCCCAATTATCAGAGGAAAGGCATTGCGTATCTGATTCATGGTTAACCGGATGTGATGACCACTATTTTCTTCGCTGATTGCAGCTGCAGGACGCCCAAGCCTTGGATAACCTTTCTAGATTCACTTGATAAAACTTTAGTAACATCCTCGAATGCAACAACCGTGTTAGCATTGATGAGGCTGCTAAAGCATTTTGTGCGTACTTGATGATATTACGATGTCAATTATCAATTTCCAGTTACTTTTGAATTCTTCTTTGTCATTGTTAATAAAAAATTGAAATTTACACAGATTGAAAGTTCTGCAATTTTTAGCCCACCAGTCTAATATATAAAGTGTAATGTGCATCCAGGAGACAAGCGCCCGCGTGTTTGTGTGTTGTGTGGGTCCGCAAGAGAGACGGACGAAAAGGAAAGACTTACCTCGGGGCCGGCTCGGCGTCGCCGACCGAAAATAGGGAAAGAAAGATCAAGATGGCGGCCGCCGTCTTTTGTAAAGGATGATATCTCGCAAAGTCACATGAATTCTCGCAATATGAAAATTTAGCCGGCCTGCAACGGCCATAAAAGCGGGTGATTGAAAGACGTTGGGAGAGCGATGATTGACTTGGTCGGGAATCGTGTTGCTGTTGCTTCTCGTGCCGTGTGGGTGTGAGCATATCTTACCGTTGTTGGGACCGTTCTGAGTAACCGATTGTTGGGTCCATTCTGAGTAACCGTTCGCGTCCGTCTAGGTACCTTGCTAGTTGGATTCCGTGCAGAACCAGTGTTTACTGGTCATTGAATTGCTTTACGTTGCGGCAACATTATACATCTACAGAGGGCGCAGTACTTTTAAAGTATATATAGTAATTTTATAGGACTTTCCTTACACATTTTCAACATAAAGAAAAGTCGATCGGACGATTAAAATTAAATCAAAATAGAATTGCTTCTAAAATCGATATTTGAGACTGGTTAGCGATTTTATCCTTTTCATACTAACAGCATGTTCTTTACACTTTCAGGAAATACTTATTCTAGCTATGAAGTTTGTTAAACTGAGTGGATTATTCGTTTTTGTTTACTTAAAGAGCTACTTGCGAATTTGATAAAAATGTTTACATTTTTCTGCATATTGCTTACATCAGATAAACAATGATATAAAAAAGATGATATTATATTTATTTATTAAAATTAGTTAACAACAACAACAGGAGGTAAAAGCATTTATTTGCGAAAGCTCATTTAGTATGTTGTCTTTTGCAAAATGCTCCGACTTTAAAATAAATACAAATAGATTTCATTTATGATAATAATATTCAAATGAATAATAAATTGACCATCATGGAAAATACTCTATTATGAACAAAAAAAATAAGTGAGACCCTTTTCCCGAGAAGAGACAGTGCGAGTCTCTTCTCTATCGTTAATTTTGCGGCAAGTGCTCGACTCCAATCTATAATCCCCTCTTGCCATACTTTCACAAAAAACACTCGATTTGTTACAACCACTACAACCGATTCCCTCCACTCTTTAACTGTGCCTAAATATAAAAGCAGATTACAAAGCTTCTTTTTCAGAACTGCCCGCCCGTGGAACACTGTTTCGCTGGCCTGCTTCACGGTTGAATACAACATTGTAGCTTTCAAATCCAATATAAACAAATTCAAATCCAATGTAAACACGTTCTTGTTGAGCCGCCCCCATAAATAATCAAATTCTACCCAATTTACACTATTAATGGTTACTCCACTACCACCTTACATTCATCGACCCTTATCCTCGAGTGGCATTAGGGCCTTT
>NC_136488.1:162435555-162440555 GCF_053919585.1 Euprymna scolopes
TATAGGAAAGAAAAACGAACGAGAAAAAAAAAAAAGAAAGTAAAAAAATAAATGTAATTATAGGGTTTGAAACCGACAGTATCAATGACTTATCTCATATAAAACTTTCTGTAAACAAAATATAAATAATTATATTATTTTCGGATTTTCCTTATAATTGAGAACTCTGCTAGATGTATATATATATATATAGATAGATAGATAGACAGATAAAAAGAGATGAAGATATAAGAGAACGGATTGAACACATAAGGCTAAACACTGGTTAGCAGTGAGAAAAAGAGAGAGAAAGATCGGTAGATAATCCAGGTTGTCCTCGACGGTCGTACATCTAAACAATATGATATAAATGCGGGAGTGCCTCAAGGGTCTATCTTTGGACCTTTATTGTTCCTAATATTCATTAATGACCTCCCCGACAAAATTGCCTCTAAGATGGGTATATATGCTGATGACACCACACTCTATAACAGGCATGACAGGAAAACAAATGAACACATATCTAAAGAAATGGCAAAAACACTAGAGGATGACCTCCAATCTGGAGTGGAATGGGGACAAAAATGGATGGTCACGTTCAATGCTGCCAAGACTAAACTGATTTCTTTCAATACTGGTTTCTTTCAATAATTACAAGAAACCTTCTCTACCACCAATAACAATGGCCAGTGACTCTTTATCTGAGAGTACATCTTTCAAACTCCTTGGCCTAACGTTCACAGGAAACATGAGTTGGAACAATTACATTGAAAGCATTGCTAGGGCCGCTGCGAAGAAGGTAAGCTCTCTCTACCGTGCTAGAAAACAACTAACACCCGAAAGTATCCTATACCTCTATAAAGCCACCATTCGCCCATGTATGGAGTATTGCTGTCACATTTGGGCTGGTGCATCTGCTACTAATCTCTCGCTCCTAGACAAGGTTCAAAAGAGAGTCGCCAATCTGATAGGCCCTGAACTGGCATCTAAGCTTCAGCCTCTGTCCCATCGACGAAATGTTGCATCCCTCTGCCTGTTCTACAAGTATTTTAATGGTGAATGCTCTGGCGAACTGCTGACACTTATGCCCCCACGACGTAGACACCCTCGACAAATCCGACAGGCAGCTAAATCCCACCCCACACAGTAGGGATCCCTAGATGTAAAAGATCTTTCTACTTAAGTAGTTTTTCCCCAGAACCACTAGACTCTGGAATTCCATTCCAGGTTCCCGCTTCCCCAACTGTACTGACGTGAAAAAGTTCAAGTGTAACGTGAACCGAAATCTTCCTGCCCAAATCCCTACATAATACCCCAGTAGTTGTTGCCCCTGATAGTAGCCCCCTACACCAAAATGGCAATGTGCCTTGTTTGGGGTGAAAATGTAATAAAAAAAAAATAGATCGATATATAGATAGATAGAAAGGTGAGAGAACGGAAAGAGAAACATAAGGCAAAATAATGTATAGTATATGAGGAGATTCCAAAAGTAATGCCTCCTGTTTTTTATTCCACCCAAATAGATCAGAGGGGATTGCAAATTACATTGTTATGATTGCTGGACTTACGCATTTATGACCTAAAGGTTTCATATATCATTTGCAGATATTGACTGTGTTAGACTCTAAGAAAGCAAACATTGCCATGGACTTGCGCCAGAAGCATATATATATATATATATATATATATATATATATATATATATATATATATATATATATATATATATATTTCTGCAGTCCTGTCACGTTCTTTTCCGCCATCTTGAATCCACTTTAGTCTTTTGAAAAAGAGAGGTCGCTTTCTCTCGAAATTAATCAACAATTAAGCAACATTGGTCCTGGCTAGTACAAGATGGGTGACCGTTTGGGAATTCTTGGTGCTGTATGTGCTCTCAGCTTATCTCGGCATTGTCTCCAGTCGTCCTGAACCTCTAGTGGCCACTGGTATTCAACAATGTCGCCTCAAACAGTATTATAAATAGATTGGAATACCAGTATATATATATATATATATATATATATATATATATATATATATATATATATATATATATATATATATATATATATATATAGTGATGATCATATTTATTGGCACGGTAAAATAAAAGTTAAATTTTGTCTAATAAATTCTAAAAAAGGGATTAAATTAAAGAAAATAACAAAGTATATTATGTATTTTTAACTGGCCTTTCCGATGCAGCAATCGGATTTTAGAAAAAATAAATAACAAAGGAACAACAAACATAATTGCAAAAAACCCTTGTTCAAAATTATTGGCACGATTTATTTAATAATCAATTGTATAGCCTTTGGCCTTGATTATCTTCCTCAGTCGCTTTTCATAGTTTACAACCAAGTTGTTGCACTCTTCAGTAGTAATTTTAGCCCACTCTTCCTGACAATAATCCTCTAATTGAATAAGATTCTTAGGCTTCCTTTGCATTACCCTCAATTTTAATGTTCTCCATAAATTTTCAATTGGATTAAGGTCTGGGCTTTGTGATGGACACTCCAAAACATTAATATGATTGTCCTCAAGCCATTTCTTAGTAAGTTTAGCCGAATGCTTTGGGTCATTATCTTGCATGAACCACCAACGACGACCAAGTGAGAGCTCTTTAGCAGAGTCTTTCAGGTTTTCATCCAATATTTTAACATAATCTTCCTTTTTTATGCTACCTGTGACCTTAACAAGTCGCCCTGGTCCAGAGGCAGCAAAGGATCCCCAAAACATCAAACTGCCTCCACCGTGCTTCACTGTGGGTATGGTGTTCTTAGGCAGGAAAGCTTCGCCAGATTTTCTGTAAATATAAGACACTTTATTATGGCCAAATAACTCTATTTTCGTTTCGTCAGTCCATAGAACACGTTTCCAGAATGCAACATCTTTATCAATATGACGTTTTGCAAAGGCTAGCCTTGCTTTCAGGTGCATAGGCTTCAATAAGGGAGTCTTTCTCGGACGACATGCTTTTAAACCAGCTCTCTTCAAAACTCTACCAACTGTATGTCGAGATACATTCACTCCAGAGGTGCTCTGTTCATCAACAATCTCCCCAACAGAGATCCTTGGGTTTTGTTTTACTTGTCGAACAATTTTCCGTTCATCTCTTGGGGGAAAGAATCCTTTTTCTCCCTCTACCCTCTAAACTCATAACGTGGCCTTGCGATTTGAACTTGTTTATTATGGCTCTAACAGTGGATTTGGGAAGGTTTAGCTTCTTTGAAATCTTATCATATCCCTCCCCATTGGTATGGCATGCTACAACAAGCTTCCTGACGTCTTCGCTGTGTTCCTTAGTTTTAACCATGGCGATTGAAAATTATAATTTAGTCACTTATAATAGTTTAAATAAATCGCTATCTAAAAATTATCTGAAAAAAATTATTCACTGAATTAGCGTTAAACAAGCATAATATGGCTATAAAAAAGTTCAGAAAGCACGTAAACCGGAAATTGATTGATATTATACTGATACTAAAAGAAAAACAAAGCCGTGCCAATAATTTTGAACAAGGGTTTTTTGCAATTATGTTTGTTGTTCCTTTGTTATTTATTTTTTCTAAAATCCGATTGCTGCATCGGAAAGGCCAGTTAAAAATACATAATATACTTTGTTATTTTCTTTAATGTAATCCCTTTTTTAGAATTTATTAGACAAAATTTAACTTTTATTTTACCGTGCCAATAAATATGATCATCACTGTATATATATATATATATATATATATATATATATATATATATATATATATATATATATATATATATATATATATATATATATATATAAACCCTTGAGCTATAATCGAAACCGAAACCAAAACTGATAAAGAATTCTCTGTTCCGTCTGCCTGCTTCCCTCCGGACTACAACTTGGATGTCTTCAAGTCCAATGTTAACAAATTCCTAATGAACCGCCCCCTTAAGTAAACACTTCATCAAAGCTCCACACTAAGGTAATGTACTTGCAATAACCCTTATCCCTGAGTGGCTTCCGGGCCTTGATAAGTTGTGATCACTGTGTAAAAAAAAAAAAAAGTAAAATTATTCATGACAAGAAATAGAAGGTCATAACAATTAAACAAAAGTCACTCGGAAGAAAAAAGATGTAAGCGTGACACACAAAATAACACAAATACTATCGTATTGATATATAGATGAACAATAAAAGATATTTCCGACATGAATTCAAATACGATTATAACGCTTCCAATGATTGGAATCATGGAGATTGTATGAGCATTTTAATAGAAAGCTTTGAGGATGAAGAATACAGAAGATTATCTGTGATTGTTTGGCAGCAATTTTTTAATAAGACTTGTGACAGAGTGTTTAGGGAAATATCTACTAAACTAGGTGTGATGATTGCAACGGTGTGTTTTTTATACTTGGAATCAACACTTATCAAGGCTTGAAGACCACTCAAGGATAACGGTTAATGAATTAATGAATGTAAAGTGGTAGTGTAGTAATCGTTAATGGCGTAAATTGAGTAGAATTTATGGGGAGGGTTCAATCAAAATTGTTTACATTAAATTTGAAGGCTAAAATGTTGTATTCAACCGGGAAGCAGGCCAGCGGAACAATGTTCCACAGGCGGGCAGTTCTGGGAAAAGACCTTTACTCATGGAATCTGCTTTTAGATTTAGGCACAGATAGAGTGGGTGAAATCGTATGTAGTGGTTGTAGCTAGTTGAGTGATCTTTGTGAAAGTTTGGCAAAGAAGGACCATATTCGCAATGAATTAATGAAGGCTAAAATAATATATATTCTTCCTTACGAATATTATTTACAAGGTGATACGATAAATGCGTTGCTCTAAAGAAAACAATACTACAGGTTTATTTTAAAACTTTTAATGAAAAAATCAATTCAGGTAACTTGATTATGTAGTAGAGTTGACATCTATTCAATGTAGCCGTCTAGAACCTCAACCACCACCTTGATACAAGTCCAGAACTGGGAGCATGTCTTTTCCACAAGTGCCGGTGGGAGCTTGGCGAATACTCGGT
>NC_136488.1:162445555-162480555 GCF_053919585.1 Euprymna scolopes
CAGTTTTGAAAAATAATGAAGCTTTACTTACTTTAGTAAAATAATCCGAAACAGCAAAATGGGATACTAAAAAAGTAAACACTACTTTAGTTTTTAAAGCAAAGAATCGATATAAATACGAATAAGAAGAAAATAGTGCCCTTTTCAAGCAGAACAGCTTCGTTTCAGTTTTACAGTATTGAACGGTGTAATATTGCGCCGTCGGATTCCGCGTTGTACTATTGTAATGTAAAGAACACTCAGAAAGGGTTGTAATCAACTGAATTCCTTCTAGTACACTGAAAACAAAAAAGCTTAAACAGATATATAAAAATAAAAAGGTTATGTAAATGTTTTTAAAAAGATACGTAATCACGTGAGCAGGATTTTTCCTTCTTTTGACACGATAAAAAGTAAAGTTCTTATTTTTTTTAATTATTTATCTATTTATCTATTTTCGAAAAAGTGCCACGTGCAA
Source organism: Euprymna scolopes (assembly GCF_053919585.1). Classification (NCBI taxonomy): domain Eukaryota; kingdom Metazoa; phylum Mollusca; class Cephalopoda; order Sepiida; family Sepiolidae; genus Euprymna; species Euprymna scolopes. Next base: position 162,446,013 of record NC_136488.1, read on the forward strand.
GTGGAGAAGGAAAAAACAGAGTTATGCAAAATTTGTGTCGAAAATTGTCTAAAGTTCCGACTTTTTTTTTGGCTTTCACTTTAATAAGAACGTGAATTTATGAGGTAAATTTATTCGACACAATATGATTCAACTCAAAAAAATAAATAAAAGCTAACGTGAATTAAGATTAAAGTTAAGATGTTATTGTGGACCCTCACCCCTTTTAAAAAGCCTTGTTACACTTTGTGACATATTTACATTCTATGGAGATCAGGCGCGAACGAACACCCAATAATTTTATTATACCATATTTCTTCAAACTGAAACATAATTATCAAAGTATACTTACGCAGATAGATATGAAAAGTCTTTGTTAAATTTTGTGCCATATTTCCATGGAGTACAGGCGCAAACGCAGACCCCACAAATTTATTATACCATCCCTATTTAAGTTAAAACATAATTATCAAAGTATTCTTAGGTACATCTATATCAAAAACACTTGTAAACGTTTTTTTTTTTTTCATTTTTTATTTCCATACTTTGGGGGCCAGGCGCGAACGCAGACCCCACAATTTTTATGAACCACCGTTCTGCCAGATCAAACATACCAATTCCTAATCCTCGATAAATCTATCATTATATGTAATCAGTTTTTTATAATAGTCAACCATATAGGAGCCTATTCGTGACCACACACACACACACACACACACACACACACACACACACACACACACACACATAGACGTTCAGCTTTATATTATAGAATATATATATATATATATATATATATATATATATATATATATATATATATATATATATATTAGCAGTTGAGCCTGGCTTTTCCCATGTACTGTTCATTTCATGTGCATATGTATATATATATTAAAATGTTTGACTCATGTCCAGGTAACCTACATCTAAAATTTCAACGATTTAGACTTTAAATTGGGAGAGGAGTTTGGTAGAATTTGCAAAGAACAACACTTTTAACGTTGGTATCTTGGCAGCCAAATCCCCCCCCCCAAACTGATTAAAATTTTGTTGCACGTCTAAATACACTTTATGTAAAATTTCAAATGTCTTGACCAAAAATTGGCTGAGTAATTTGGCAGTGACCATAGTGGTCAATTTTTTAAAAAAATTTGACCCCAATTTTGATCTTTTAACATTGGCGGAGGAGTTTGGTAGAGTTGATCTTTGGTTCCATTGACAGCCAAATTTCTGGCCGAAAACCGATTAAAAAGATTTTCTTAAATCTCAATACCACTTGTGTCGAATCTCGAGTCTCTAAACTGAAAATTGACGGAGTAGTTTGGTAGGGAAATGTACACACACAGACACACATCAGACAGACAATTTCCTTTATATATATATATATATATATATATATATATATATATATATATATATATATATATCTTATAATTAAAATCACGCATGCTACACATTATCCACGCATTATAATCTTCAAAAGTACGTAGACAATATCAAAGGCGTCCTTATAACCCCAGTTTAAAGACATGTAATAAAAGACACAAGTACGAAACTATACCGATTCTTAGATCAACACTTAAATCTCAGAAATGAGCAAAGATCTGAAATTTCTCAAACACACATTAAACTCCAGGGAATGTTATGTGTGGGCAGTAGAAAACTATCTTTTCCTCGTCAGAATTTTTTCCAATTTTCTCATATTTTCATTTCCTTCAGATTCTTACTACTTTCAGAGATATATAATTCCAACGAAAGAAAGATGTATATTTAAATGAGAGAGGTCACCAGCAATGTGTATGTATTTTTTAACATAATTTTATTATCCTGTGTTTTGATTTTTCATTAAAAAATCTGTTTAGATCATTGTAATGTTTTTAAATCATTGAAATAGTTTTTAACGCGTTGCAGACGTTCTGTAAAGCGTCCTCTTCAGAAAGTATTCAAAATTTAAAATATTTAAAATTTCCACCGCTCGGAAACATGTCACCAAAATGGACTACGAAAATACTCTTTTACATTTAAAACACATCTTAAGTATATTCTAAATATTTTAAATTTTGAATGCTTTCTGAAGAGGACGCTTCACCGAACGTCTGAAACGCGTTAAAACCTATTTCAATAATTTAAAAACAGTATTAAAATGATCTAAACATATGTTTAAATGAAAAGTCAAAACACGGAATAATAAAATAATGTTAAAAAATGCATACACTTTGTTGGTGCCCTATCTCATTTAAATATATATATATATATTGTGTACAGAAAGTTGTTAGTTGAGACAGATCATTAGTACCGTCGGTTTCAAGCCCGATAATAAGGCCCGTTTAAGGTATCCTTATCAAGCTCTCTTCAGCCAATATTCGTCACGAATATTGGCTGAAGAGAGCTTGATAAGGATACCTTAAACGGGCCTTATTATCGCGCTTGAAACCGACGGTACCAATGATCTGTCTCAACTAACAACTTTCTGTACACAAAATATAAATACGCTCTTAAAATTTGGATTTTCCTTTTAATTGAGCACTCTGCTGGAATTCTTTTTCAAAAAAAAACTAATCATATATATATATATATATATATATATATATATATATATATATATATATATATATGAATAGAGTTTATAAGTTCAAATTTCAATTAAGGAAAAACATTTTTCAAAATAGAATTTAATGTTTGAACCAAACAATTCAATATTTAAATTAATGTCCTTAATCCATGGATTTTTAATGTAAGTATATCTTCTCAAAGGAAAAATTCTAGCAAAATACTAATATTAGTTCGCAATTATTTTGCTAACTTTTGCTTAATATATATCTACACAAAGACATGACAGAAAAGAATAGACATCCATAGAAACAGTTTATTTCAATAAACATATAATTTATAGAACAAAATCAAAACTGTCACAAAGTGAACAAATAATACTTGGTTGACATTCCCCTTGTTGTTTTTAATGCATTGAGAACAATAATGTCAGTGCCTTATGAAAACAAACGACCCAATAGGATTTTTCTTACATAATGGGACGTCACAGTAGAACGTCTTGAAGGTCAGAGGTTGCCCCCGGCGGAAGTTGAATAAGTCACGTGATTTCCAATGGGGGTCTCTTTCTTAACACTCTTCAAGGCATGGCGATGATCAGTTGACGAATATTATCTTTTGGAATTTCTTTTATTCCATTTTTTTTTTCACCCCAAACAAGGCACACTTATAGATTCTGGCCAGAATTGGAAGGATTTTAGGATTTCTTTTTTCATTTTTCACTCGCATGTCGTCTGTAATCGTTTTCTTCTACAATTTTTCTACGAAATCCTGATGATGTTCCCTGAAATAGGGACGAAACGTTGATGACTATTTTATAAATTCTCGGTTTTCCTTTTAAAATAACACACACACACACACACACACACACACACACACACACACACACACACACACACACACACACACATATATCACATTAAAACTAGCGGGATCTGTGGAAATTCCACAGGGGACTGATTCATATGTAATATATTGATGTTGGCATTCTGTAGATGTTCAGCGTAAATAGAGACGCTCTGATATTATTGTAGCTTTTTTGTTAAAACTTCAAAAGTATTTATCTAAGCTAGTACAAACTCCCGCCGGTTCGTATAGTACGTTTAAATATGATATCTTAATTCTTGCAAATTGCGTATATATTATTAAAGAGTTAATGTTCTATCGATTTTTATATATCATAAATTGCGATTTCACACACACACACACACACACACACACACACACACACACACACACACACACACATATATATATATATGCATATATATATATCAATATAACTTGGGTGCATCATCTTAAATCGAAACCGAAACCAAAACTTACGAAGAATTCTTGGTCAAATTATTTATAAAAAAATAATTGAATTGAGTGCCATCAGCTATAATCGAAACCGAAACCAAAACTTATGGAGAATTCTCAGTAAAATTATTTATTATAAGAAATGGAAGTCCATAACAATTAAACAACTTGGATGTAAGCGTGAAACAGAAAGTAAATAAATAACACACGTTATCGTATTAAAATATAGATTTTCCTCCTCATAGACATTTATCCTCACATTTATTATATTTCAGGCACTCCTCTGTATAACTTGTAAAAGGAATTTCACCGTCTGAGTCAAGAAACACTGACACGCACAAACGCAGCATCAATAGTAATTCAATTACGTTTAAAATATTTCCTGATAAAAAATTTAAAGAATTCAATTAACCGAGTCTATAAATTTTAAAAGTTTGAAAAAGAATAGAGAAAGAATAAAAAATAACAGATGCGTGAAATCAGAAGAACAATTTTAACGGGTTCAATTCACCTATTAAAATTTTACTGGATTCAAATTACCCATTCAAAGCTTGATGGATTCAATAATTAATTAACATTATAATGGATTCCATTATACTATTAATATCTTAACGGAATCAATTACTGCATTAACATTTTAACGAATTCAATTAACTCATTAAAATATTAACGGATTCAATTAACCAATTAAAATTTTAACAGATTCAAATAGCTAATTTAAATTATAACAAATATAATCAACCCGTTGAAATTTTAACGGATTCAATGAACCCATTAATATTTTAATAGACTCAATCGACCCATTAAAATTTTAATGGGTTCAATTAACCTATTAAAATTTAAACGGGTTAAATTAACATATTAAAGTTTGAACGGATACAATTAGTGTATTAGAATTTTAACAGATTCAATTAGTACATTAATTTCAAGATTCAATCAACCCCTTCTATTCGTATATGCGTTTAAAATGTTTTAATGAGAAAATTGATGTATGACTTGATGTGTTCTAAATGAAAGTTTAAGGATTTTAACAGATTTTAACCCATAAAAATTATAATTGGCTCAAAGAACCCGTTAAAATTTTAACTTATTCAATCAACATCTTATGTGTGGTGTGTTTTAAAAGTTTGAAAATAAACAAGGAAAGAATAAGAGAATTGAATGCAAGAACTTTAAGGAAATCGATTAAGATGTTAACGTTTATACTGTATTTTAAGATTGACACTTGAATGTAAGCAGGAGCATACGAAATAGTTGGAAAGGCGGGGGAAAAAGATAATCGAAAAGAGCTTGAAGGTTGGCAAAGTTAATGTGTGACATGGAGACAAAGACGGGAACCATTAATGAGATGTAGAAAATTGGAGGCGGGTATTCAACAAGAAGCAGCGGTGAGGTTCCAGGATGAAAGAAGTAGGAGTAGAAAGAGTATAAGAAGGTTGTTGCTTTGGTTGTCGGGATTAACCCAGCCCTGATCCTGCCCAACACAAGTCTTTAAAAGCGGTAACATCACGCGTGTCATATGATTCTATACGACGATTTTCTCGGCTGATACAACGAAAACGATATGCTAGAATATACGGTGACAGTTCTCAAGAGGATGATAGATATTTTGAATCCTCTAAAATGGTTGAGAAGAAAGTGAAAAAAAATAAATAAATATCAGAATCGGTGTTTTAATAATAATTGTGTGAATTATAAGGAGCCGCACCAAACGGAGAGTCAAACATGTAACGCAAACTTGGATTCATATGCAGTGTTCATGTACCATTGATAAATAACGTCAATAGTGATGAATGATAGCAACTTTTGAATAATGGCGTGTAAAAAATTGGCAACTTTGAAGAATAGATGCCAAGGTTCAGAAAAATATACAAAGACATACAAGAGGGGAATCGCGTATTCGCATAGAACCCACGCATCTAACCCATTCTTTCCTTCTCGAAAATGCAGACCCTCCAGAATTGTTGGCATACTGAGAACACTTTCCTGTAAAACATTTTCTTTCTAGACTGTAGCGATCTCACACATATTCGTCCAAACTTTTACGTCAATAAAGTGAAAGAACTATTTGAAAAAATAAACCATAGCATAATTTTAGCTTTCTTGAAAAAAAAAACCTGTACAAAAATATAATCTTAACCTAACCAAACTTAATGAAGTGTATGACCCAATAAACTTACATTATTCAACAAATGAGCCAAGGAACCTGACTTGATCGAATGATATAAAGATCCAGACTTGATCCAACGAATGATAAAAAACTTGACTTCATTCCACGAAATAATCTGACGATCCAACGGATGATCCAAAAAATCTGACTTGATTCAACTAATTATCCAAAGATCCAGACTTGATTCAACGAAGGATCAAATGACCCTGACTTGAGCCAAGGAAAGATCCAAATAATCTGACTTGATGCAAGGAATGATCCAAATTGATTAAAAAAATAATCCAAATAACCTAACTTAACTAAATGATCCAAAGAACCTGATTTGATCCAAGGAATGATCCAAAGGACATGACTTGATCCAATAAATGATCCTAAAAGCCTGACTTGACCAAACAAATGATCCAAAGAACGACCCTCATAAGACAAAGCGCGCTCCTGACACCCATGCACAGCCATTGTTCATCACTGGTAAAAGTGCATTGAGAACAACAATGTCAGTGCCTTATGAAACCAAACGACCCGATAGGATTTTTCTTACATAATGGGACGTCACAGTGGAACGTCTTGAAGGTCAGAGGTCGCCTCCGGCGGAAGTTGAATAAGTCACGTGATTTCCAATGGGGTCTCTCTCTCTTTCAATTGCTTATCCGGCCAGATTTCAAAGACAAAAAGACGCAATCTCTCTCTCTCTTCCTCACACACATACGAAGCTAACCTGTTTTTGACTTTGTCCTTTTATAAAAACTGAATATTGATACAGTGCTTTTATGCTAACTGGCAAAAACAACCTGGGTTCACAATTACCACGGCGGCAGTGGCGATGCACGTGCGTAAAAGATGTGTACTTATCACCAAAGCGCAATATATATATATATATATATATATATATATATATATATATATATATATATATATATATATATATATATATAGTAAGTTATAAAATATATATGGCGATTAAGCTACACTGAATATTCCGCGTTTCATCCACTCTAGGATTCTTCAGGCTTAGGCGCATAAGCCTGAAGAATCCTAGAGTAGATGAAACGCGGAATATTCAGTGTAGCTTAATCGCCATATATATTTTATAACTTACTAACTAGCTCTACCTACGTATTGAGCACTTTTGAAGTAAATACTTAAAGTTTACGCATAAATTTATACTTTCGTATATTAATTTTATGTGAGTAAATTAAGTAGTTATATATATATATATATATATATATATATATATATATATATATATATATATATGTAAAAGGCACTTTGTCAGTGTGTTTGGTGTGTGTGAGTTCCCTGGGGACTCCAAAACGGCTGAGCCGAATTCTTTTTTTAATTTCACATTAATGTACCTTAGGTTTCTTGGATAGATTTTTAAAATTGAAATGCCTCCGATAAGTATAAAAAAATAAAAATCTAAAAAGCATGCGATTAAAAAAAACACTCCGATTTTGACTAAATTTAACACCTTTATACAATTTAACGCCACAAGTGCATTTTGAAAAGTTTTATCACCAACATAAAAAAATCAACAGTAGGTTCTTTAATATGGTAGGGACGCGTTGAAAATAAATGTTTCCCATAAGAGCCCAAATTAACCGTGATACTTGATTTTTGCATTTTAAACTGTAATTCAAACCCTTATATAAAATGATTTTATCAGATCAACAGTGTTCTCTACAGTGCAATGTAGACTACAATGCGGGGAGGCATGTAAAGTTTCTTTCTGGTGCACCGCGATGAGTCCCCGACTAGTGCAGGCAACCACTCGCTTTGATTGAAAATGTGCGATTTCAGCGATTTCGATGACAATAAGTGTTGAACAGTCATTGATCATCATTCAATCCCGCTAAACCTCAGGTATCCCTGCATATATATATATATATATATATATATATATATATATACACGTATGCTAGAACGTTTTCATCCTAAATACTACGCAATCATGCACCATATAGAAAATATGTATAAATAGAATTGAGAGTAATAGTTAAATGAAACCAATCATCCAATAAAAACGTTAAAATATGTATTAATCAAAATAATAGGAATTAATTTAAAAAATAAGAAACCATAAAATTTGTATTAATTAATGAAAGTTCGCCTGTCAAAGAATATGCTAATTAATGCAATTCTGAATTTTTGAGATGAGATATGAATGTTTGTATTGTTTTGATTGTTGGGACAATTATTCTCCTCTTGGCTGTTATTGGCATAACGTTTCGGTCGTTGAAACCTGCGACCTTCGTCAGGTGTAAATTCCAGGTTGTTTCAACTAATGTAAAAGGGTTAGCTCTGTATTGTAAGAAATCGGACCGTTGGTTTTAGGGTGTGTCCGTTAAATTAAAAAAAAAAAAGAAGGTAAATTTTCAGGGTACTTTTTAAGACGTTTTAAAATAATTTACAGACACACCCTCAAACCCACGATCCGATTTTTATTTTTACATAGGAGTCACCACTTATCAAGTCCCAGAGGCCACTCGATGATAAGGGTTAAGGAGTGTACAGTATCAGATTCATAGTACTCGGTAGTAATGGAAATTCGGTAAATTTGTTAACTTAAGTGGAACAGCTCATCAAGAACTACTTTACATTAGACTTGAAGACGGCCATATTGTAGTCAGCTGGAAAGTAGGTAAACGGAAGAGAGTTCAACAGACGTGCAGTTCTAAGAAAGAAACACTGTTCATGGAATCTACGTTTACGTTTAAGCACAGATAAAGAGTAGGGTAAATTATTGGTAGTGGTTTCAGATAGACGAGTGTTTCTCGTGAAAGTTTGGCGAGGGGAAACCATAGATTGGAGTTCAGACGAGCACTTGCCATGAAAATAACGATAAAGCAGAGACAAGCTCGCAACGTCTCTTCTGTGAGAAAGAGGTTGCAGGGAAGAGAAAAGGGCATCCCTTACTAGGCAACGAAGTCTATTTTGAACTCTATCAAGGCAGGATAAGATGTTTCTTACAATATAGAGCTAACCCTTTACCTTAGCTGAAAAAGAATATGGAGTTTACACCCGACGAAGGTTGTAGGTTTCAACGACCGAAACGTTGTGCCAATAATAGCCAAGATGAGAGCAATTTTCAGAACAATAAAAACAAAAGAATATTCAAATTAGTTTACCTTTATGTAGTCGCTCACACATTCATGACTGAGTATATTAAGAAGTTCGTTTTAGTAATTGTTAAATAGAAAATGTAGGCTTTTAATATCGATGTCAGTCACGAAAAACTCAACTTTATAGATGCATAGATAGATTGATATAGCATTGTTGATTTTAATAACTCGATTGCATGCAAACGAAACATTGTCTTTTTTTTTAGAGTCACGGTGTAAATTGTTAAAGCCGATTTCTTGGCAAATCTCATAACAATCAAGATGACAAATTAGCTTTACTTTTAACAAAACTTTCGGTAACTCAAGATGTGTTCGCACGATTTCTTTTAATAACTTGCATCTGCAATTTCTATCCTTGTGGAATTCTCGTTATTCGCCTGCAATTCGACATCTTTGATTTTCAGTGCAACGATTGCAGTTTGCATACTTTTTTTTTTTTATCCCCGCGAGTAAACCGACAACGTTTCAAACATGAAACGAATATCTGTCAGAGACTACATCAGTACATCGCATGTTTTCTCAAAAGAACAGCATCCCATTCGCACCAAAGGTAACGAGCGTATTAAATAGCGCGAGAATATACTATGTCCTATTATGTAATGATATTCCATTCACAATAAATGACTAATTATTTTTCCTATCCTGACAAAGCCATGAGAACGTTTTGAAAATATACAAGAGTCGCCCCAAAAGTAAAGCCTCCTATTTTTTTTAACTCAATAAGTTGAAAAGCTACAAAGACGTGAGTATTACCGTTTAGACGAACGACCTTTTGTGCTCCAAAATTTGTTTTTCTACATAGCCACCACTAATCTCAACGCAGTTTTGCAAGTTATAAACGATGGCTGTGCATGGGCGTCGGGAGCGCGCTTTGTCATACGAGGACTGTTCCAAAAGTAAAGATCCTCTTTTTTTGTTTTTGAACTTAAAAAGTTGAAGAGCTGTGAAGATAGGAGTGGTACCATTAAAACGAGCGATCTTTTGTGTCAAGAATTTATTTTTCTACATAGTCACGACCATTTCTCAATGCACTTTTGACAGTCATCAACGACGCCTGTGCATGGGCACCCGGAGTACGCTTTTTTATATAACGGTTGGTCTAATGATATTTTTTAAAACTAAAAACGTTGAAGAGCTACAAAGATCGGAGTGGTACTATAAAAACGAAGAACTTTCTGTGCTCCAGAATTTATTTTTCTCAATAATCATCACCATTTTTAATATATTTTTGCTAGGAATTCGATGAGGCACCCCTGCTTCTGGCGTACGTCTATGACAGGGGTTGCTTTCTTAGAGTATCAACACTGTAAACAGAGAGATGAAAATTTTAGGGCATGAATGCATAAGTACAGTCATCATAACAATGCAATTTACAAATCCCCTCTGATTCCTATGTGCAGAATAAAACATAGAAGGCATAACGTCAAAGACGAGAGTTCAATAGAAACGTTGTTTTAATTTGAATAAAATAAAATACGCGTTAAGTGCGCTTAAAAGCCAAATCACAACGTAATATTAGAAAAATGAACAAATATTTTACTTGTTTAAATTTTAAATTGGAGAAAGGAATCTGTTTGTAAAAAGCCGTGCGTTGTATTTCAGCGGTTGTATTTTGAAATGTTTGAACTGTGCGTAGGCAACGCGAGAATACCGTCAAGGATGAGAGGTCATATAGAAACTTTACAACATGGCAAGGAAGAAGAAAAGGAAAAAAAACAGAAAAAATCCAACACACTGAAGATGGAGTATACCTCTTAAATATATTTGTGATAAATTTCAAACAAGTAAAATATTTGTTTTCCTAATATTACGTTGTGATTTGGCTTTCAAACACACTTGATGCGTATTTTATTTTATAGGAAGCATTGCTTTTGGAACACCCCGCATAAATGTACTAATTCCACTTATTACAATCCTTGCCATACTGCAAACTGATGTTAACTAATAAAAATACGAAACTAGCAAACGCTGGCTATTTTCAGGATTCAAACTGGTCATAGCGATATAAGAAATTAAACCTAATACAACAAACGTTTCATATACGAGTGTAGGGAGATTCGACAATTTTAGAGACACAAGGTGCGATAAATAAGCCAGTGCAGTTAAGAGAGAAGCATTCTTCTCCTGCAAAAATAAGTCTGAGTAACCCCGTGAGCATTCCACAGTGAGGTCACCTCGGACAATAAGCGATAAACTTGTTCTCCCCGAAAGCCAGGGGTGGGGAAAATGCCTGAGAGGCTGAACCTCCCAGGCCTCCCCAGAACATTTGCTTCAATCCAACAGCTTAAAGACCACCAAAATGGGCCAGTTTTGTCGACTGATTGTCATGGGTGGAACCTTGATTGGCGTAACTCTCGCGGTATTTACATTTCTTCAACCGCGAAAGGATGTGATACAATGTCGGGAGGTGGGATAAATGACTATGTGCCCTTAAAGAAAGAGCACTCTAATCCTGCAAAAATAAGTTTGAGTAGCTCCGTCGGCATACCCCGGTGAAGGCGCCTTAGCCTGAGAAAGTTGGTCTCCTAGAGCTACTCAGAACACTTTCCTCAGTCCGACAGCTTAAAAGTCCTTAAAATGACCTAGTTTCTGCCGGATTGATTATCACGGTCGGAACCATGACTGGTGTGACTCTCTCTCTCTCTCTCTGCTCACTCCAAGTTGGTAGCCGTATTTATTAGGCGCGGACGAGTTAATTTGCAGGAAGGTATGTCTTCTTAACACATAGTATTTTCCTTTTTTAGTTCATAATTTTATCTACAACGTCTCTTCGCACATTAAATTTAAACTTCGTGTTTTTCTCTTTTCTTCTTCAGTGGCCTTTACATTATTTTTGGGCATTTCCTTTTCAGATTTTAGTGATTAACAGATTAGGATTCACAAAGTTTACAAATCTCTCTCGGCTAGGGATTTTTATCCTAAACCCCCCAAATTAACAAAAATTAGACCATTCCAGTAATGAACAGTAATCCCTGCAGTAAGAGTTTAGTTCTGTGCAGTTCTAGGAGGTCCACCCTCCCAGGCTTCGCCTTCTCTCTTTGAAAAGGGGTTAGTTTATTGCTAATCGCCTGAGACGAATGCCGCCGGGGCTGTCCGGGCACTTTTTACGAGTCAGAGTGCCCCCTCCTCGAGGACGCTGACTTATCAATCCACTTTTCGACCCTGGTGTCTAATTTATTGCAGTGCGAGAGAACTAAACAGCCTCTCTCTATAAAACTTAAGGCTTTTCTATATCTATGTGTGTTGCCTGTAAAAATGAATAGAGCATTGTCATAAAATCTAAAAATATATTCTTATGATTAACTAGCGAGAGGTACCCGGCGTTGCCCGGGTGTTTGGAGGTGTGTGTGGAAACTCCGTGGGTGGGGAGTGGGGGTTAAAAAAAAGTAAGTATGAGGATCGAACCCGAACCCTTGAGGCAAAGTTGTAAATTAAAGTATGAAAAAAAAGTGCGACGTTAACCATTGCCCCACCGCGAGATGCTAACGGAAACACGTTTGAATTTATTTGATTACTTGGATTTGGCAGGTGCCCGTTTTAATGAGTTAATGAGGTCAAGTTTTACTGCGGGATTTTTATTTTTCCCAAGATGTTATAGGAAAAAGACTCACCCACATGCGGCGAGCGACAAATGTTGAATATTTATCTTCCCGAAATCGAGCAAATTAAATAGACAGGCGAGCTTCGTTGTTAACTGTGAGATATTACGATTTATATGTGATATAAAAAGTTTTAAAAAGTTGTGAAGCGACCGACCGCTTCTCTGAAAAAAACCTTTTGTAGACATACAGAAAAAGCGAACACACATACATACATACATTTTCGCTTTTATATTTATAGATTTACTGGAGAAGACGATGGAAGAATTGCCGAGTCTCTAAATGCACCCCTAACGAGTCTACGAGGGAATAACCTCATTCAAATTCAAATATATCTTATTTTTATGAAATTTATCTATCTATCTATCTATCTATCTATCTATCTATCTATCTATCTATCTATCTATCTATCTATCTATCTAAAAGTCACTTTGTGTGTGTGTGTGTGTGTGTGAGTTCCTAATAAGTTCACAAACAGCTGAGCGTATTTTTTGCAAATTTCGCGCAAATGTAAATTTATATGTCTGATAGTGTTCTTAGATATGTTTTGTACAGAAATTCACCCGATAAGTATCGTAAATCGAAAAAAATACCATCTTAAAAATAGTCCTTTCTCTTATGGATAAAAAGAAGATTTTTTTACAGCGGAATATTTTATGTTACACCGGCCAAGAAAAATGATAAAATCTCAGTAAATCATTTCTTCTAACCCCCCCCCCCACCCAAAACAAACAAAACAGATATAGCTTTGTCCGAACGTGGGTGTACCGCACCATTTTATTTTTATTTTTTCTTATTAATGGTTTCAATTTACGATAAAAGAAGAGAGTACCATTTAAAATCTCTGCAAATCATTTCTTCGCTGGCATATTTTAAAACTAAATATTTATCAGAAGTGAGTTTTCCAGGGCATTTATCGTCAAGTTTATATATCAGCTAACGTGATATTGTAAACAGACATAGACGGAATTTTATGAACGCCATTATTATTAAAAAACATTTTAAAATTATTTTTGCAAATTAGTCTCCTGAGCAAATTATGAGTGAGGCTGACATTCCCACTATCACCGCTACTGTTGCTCAACGCCAGCTCAGATGGACTGGTCATGTTGTCCGAATGCCGGATCTCCGCCTCCCAAAACAGATTTTCTACTCTCAGCTTGTTGAGGGAAAGCGTGCCCAGGGTGGCCAAAAGATGAGGTATAAGGACAACATCAAAGCAAATCTAAAGCGGTTTCACATGGACCTTGAAACATGGGAGGACGTGGCTGGGAGCAGGTTGGCATGGAGGAGCGCTGTCCACAAAGGTGCTGCGCTTTATAGTAGTGACCTAAATCAAGCTGCTGAGGATAAACGCAAGCACAGAAAGGACAGATTATTAACCAGACACACCCAACCCCACCCCACCACCACTACCTTTATCTGCCCAAATTGCACAAGACAAATTGGGTCTAGGATTGGGCTCTATGCTCACCTGAGGACCCACAGAGGCCACAACGGAAGACAGTCTTACTCGGACACGAGTGACCGCCGATGATGATGATGATGTTAGCATGCTACAAAAACATCTTGATGGAGGGTCATTGTTTGTGTGGGAATGGATAGTTATTTCAACAGGATAATGCTGCAATCCACACTGCAAAACGGACTTCGAGCTTTCTACAAGAAAATGGAGCCCATCTCTTGGGACATCCTGCATGCTCACCGAACTTGAACCCAATTGAAAATGTTTGGAGATAGATGACAAGAGAGGTTTATCGAAATGGCAAACAATATTCAATAAAAAATGAACTTCGTGAAGCCATCTTCAGAAACTGTAGCGGGATCCCCCGCACCTTAATGGAAACCGTTCTTTCTAGCATGCCCCAAAGAATTTTTGAAGTCATCAAAAGCACTGGAGGTAGAACTCATTATTAAGTTTGATTGTTGAATGTTTTCATACACTTTTCATACACTTTTGTACAATTTAAAAGAATTTTTGTCTCTTGTCTTATAATTTTGATCATGTGTAAAAAATCTAATTTAATAAAAATGTAAATTTTAAAAATAAATCTTTGAATGTAGCTTTTTGTTTCCATAACCTTTTAGATTGTAATATTAGTAACCCTAAGTCAGAAGAATTTAAAATCTATCCTTAAAAAAAAGGGTTTCTTTTTTAAAGATTTTTAAGTGGTCTTAAATTTTTGATCAGCAGTGCATAAACTCACGTGAAATGTTTTTTCCAAACATAAATACGACATACTACAGAAATTTATATTTAAAACGATAGAGCACATAAAATCATATTTCAAACGAAAGTGAGACAGATCGTCCAACATAAACTCTTATAGATATACAAAGTGGAACGAGAACGTTGTCGCCCTTAACCCCCCCCCCAAAAAAAAACTGTAGCTTTATTTTAAAACTTTTTATGAAAAAATCAATTCAGGTAACTTGATTATGTAGTAGAGCTGACATCTATTCAATGTAGCCGTCTATAACACCAATAACCGCCTCGATACGGGTCAAATACTGGGAGCATGCCTTTTCCACAAGCACCGGCGGGGGCTCGGCAAATACTCGGCAGATGACGGCAATCACGCTGACTGTGGTGTTGTGGGAGATCATGTTGGTAATGTTCTCGACTAATGATCAAACAAAGTAGTCCAGCGGGTTCAAGTCGGGGAAGAGGAGGGGCCAGTGAGAGAAGGGTACGAAGTCGTAGCTCTCCTGGAGCCAAGCCTGGGTCTCTTTTGACTTGTGGGCCGACACCGAGTCCTTCTGCCACACCCAAGACTTGCCAGCGGCCACCTGGTTGCACAGGGGATCACCACACTCTTCAGCACATCCAGGGACACTTTAGTGTCGACTTTGAAGATATGAGATGGCATGATATGGTCATCACGTGAAACCACACTAAAGACGGGAAACTTCGTTGAGCTGTGCCCTCAAGTGTTAAACCGTCCGGATTTGTATTTTGAGAGTGCTGGCAATGGTCCTGTTGTCATAGCTTGGATTAGTAGAGAGCATGAGTTGTACAGCGGCGCATCTCTGATCTTGCTCGCTGAACATTGTGCCACTTTCAGATATGATAAAAGCCTCCTATCGCTCTTGGGATTTATACACAAGCGGCCAACTAGTAAATGGTTTGCAACAAAACAACAAAAAAAGAAAAGTAAACCCGTTTGCATCAAACGGAAATGGAATCATGTCGTTTTTCTATGACGACAATTTTATCGTTCCACCTTATAGTTTAAACTCTCTTAAATGTATAGTTTTTACAATTTTCTTTCCTTAGTTAAACATTTCATTTGAATATCGCATCGGAAATAATTTATCTATATAAATTTAACAGTAGCTGCGTGCGTCTCTTAGTGAAAATATTTAATCGATAAACTTTTAAATAACACATATGTTATGTCACATAACACTGAAATGAAAAGAAATAGCAATTATGCACCAAGGATGGTTTATAACGAGTGAAATCTTTGTTTTAATGGATGAAATATGTTGGCAAGTTGAAATGCAAAATTTTCATTTCAACTTGCTGACATATTTTATTATTTTTACGCATACGCAAATTCATTCATAGCTCGAAGCGGTTTAATTTTAAATCTCTTTTATCTATCTAGTGATAGCCTAAACAGTAAAGAACACGGCTGGAACGCAAAATGTTTTGGTTTCGATTCTAGCTAGTGTCACTTAATTCATTATTTTTAAACTTTATGTAGAGTTTGCTCTGTAATAATAAATATAAAATCTGCATATTTAAGCGTGTTTTATAACCGGGCAAAGCCGGGCGACCCTCCCCGCTAGTGATACATAAAATGATCAGTAAAATGTGTTAACTATTGTTTTGCCTCTACTTTAGTTGCAACAATTATTGAATATGGAAAAAATGTAACCGATGAATTTTACCAATAGTGTCGATAAGGTAAGTGAGAGAAGATAACAGTGAGAGTGTGCACACCTTCCCTTTCTTTAAATTTTACTAAACAAGCAAATCGACAGTATTTTTTGTTTTTTCTCACAACACTGATTAATATGTACGTTATTCGACTAATAAAACCCTTTTGATGAAACTTTTATTATAAAACTATTTAGCACCAATTTAAGAGGAGAACCTGGCTTTACTCTCTACTTGCTGGACACCCGACGCTGCCCGGTCGTACAATACTTTTAAACATGATATTTTTACTTATGCAGATTGCGTATGTATTATTATAGAATCAATCCTCTATTGATTATTATATATTACAAGGAATAATTAGCCCGGTGGACTAATTTGCAAAGCAATAAAAAAAATGATGATAATGTCGTTCATCAAATTCCGTCTGTGTTTGTTTACAATATCACGTCAGCTGATATGTGAGCTTAACGATCTTAAAAATAGTCTTTCTTTTATAAATATAAAAGAAGATTTTTTACAAGGGAATATTTTACGTAATACGGGCCTAGGTTACATCGGTTTAACATAAAATATTTCCCTGTAAAAATTCTTTTCTTTACCTATAAGAGAAGAAGGACTATTTTTTAAGATCGGATTTTTTTCAATTTTCGATATTTATCGGATGCATTTCTGTACAAAACATCTAAGCACGCTGCCAGAAATTCAAATTACCTTTGCGTGGAATTTGCAAAAGATAGGCTCAACCGTTTCGGAACCTATGAGGAACTATTTCTCCCACACAAACAAAGTGATTTTTATATAATAGTAGAGATAGAGATACTAGATGATATATATATAAGGATAGAATACAAGTCACTCAGTTCGTTTATAATCGGTAATAAAAGATGCTTCTTATATAAAAGTAGACACCTCTTTCTTGTGATGCATAACACACATTCGCAAGTCTTAATTCAATAAAAGTTGGACAGGGTAATATTTTGTGCTCACACATAAGTTTCCACATACAACCAAACCTTGTTTCATGTTCCGCCATCTTGGACCAATAATTATCAACAGACTTCTGTGCAGTGCCCGTGCATAAGTTATTCATCTGACGAAACAGGTGTTGCAGGATGTAATTCGGAGGTGTTTTTTGTGCCAACACACTTGTGGAAAATCCCAGCAGGCACCAACAAGTCTACAGACGACTATTGATGAGGAATTCCAACCGAAAAAAACAAAAACAAAAACTAAAAAAAAAGCATTTTTATGAGTCGTCCAATAAGAGGAAAATAACGATTCACTTTCTGGCCGCGTGCCAAAAGATCCGTTAAATAAACATTGAGTTATTTGAGTTGGGAATTTGCTAGTTGTAGTTTTGTCGACATTTGTATTAAATAAGTCAGGATTTGGGCCGCAGAAGATTATCTAAAAGATATTTTTGGGTCCGCCGACAAAAGGAGGGTAGACCTGTAAATTTATCCTTTCCGTTTGTCCGTTCATCCGTTTGTCCGTTCGTCTGTCCGCACATTTCTCAATAACTACACCTTGGAATTTTTTGAAATTTTGCACAAAAATTTTCCATGATATGAGTAAAAAAAGTAACAGAACGGATTTTCCGGGAAAACCACGGTTGTCCCCCCCCCCCCTCAGGGGTTTCTTTCGGGTTAAAATGGCTAAAATTGACACTTTTGTGCTTATTAAATAAAATTGATGGCTTGGATTTTTATAAAACTTTCTGAAAAGTTGTAACTAACTGATTTCTATATAATTTTGTTTGTCTATACTTCGCAATAACTCTTGGGTGTGCCCCAGGGGCTCTTTTAGGGCTAATAAAAACACTCCAATTTTGGGACTCTTTTATCATATTTGTCCAAAATTTTCTATGCATGTCTATTTAGTAGTTTTGCATGGTGCTGAACTCAAATTTAAATATGTTAAGGCTTTGGGGACTTTTGGGGCTAAATGGGGAGGGAGGCAAATAATGGACTTAATCATTTTTTTTTTTTTTTGCATCGTGCAGAACTCAAATTTACATATGTTAAGACCTAAAACTGCATCATTTGTTCATTTTCATCAGAATTTGACGTCTCCTGGGGATTTTTGGAGCTAAATGAGGGGGGGGGGGCAAATGTTGAACTTATTAAATTTTTATGCCTCGTTTACTGTACACTCACAGGAGACCAAGCATGTTTCAATTGTTTATATAGAAATCGCTTCAGACGAGGCATAAAACCATTTCTTGTAAGGAGCCAACAATAATGAAAGATGATTATTGAAAGGACAAGAGATGCTTATTGATCTTAATGTTGAGATAATCAAGTCCATAGATAGGAGGAAAACAATCAGCAGGAAGAGAGTTCCATATCTGCAGCTCTTGAAAAGAGCTACTTGAATAGGAAGCTGTATTACAATGAGGTATCCAAATAGCGAATTGATGGAGACCACTAGACTGACGAGTAAAACGAGCTGAGACAAAGGAGGCAGTTCTGAAGAACACATGGTATAATAGTATTTATAAAAAAAGACTGAGACTAGCAACATCACGTCTGTGTGTGCGAGAGAGAAAGGAGTTACAGAGAAGAAAGAGTAGGGCTAATCAAATTACAGATCCATTGCTGCACTTTATTAAAAAAACTCTCATGTTCATCAGCCCAAATGTGACAACAAAACTCCCTACATGGACTGATAAGATTTGTAGAGATAGAGAATAATTTCAGGTGTCAGGTCAGAATAGTGAAGGCTTGGAGTGCACTTAATCGGCTGAAATTTATATGGAAATCTGCCCTGTCGGAACAGATAAAATAAAAACTTTTTTAGAGCCGTAGTCGAGACGGAGCTGCTTTAAGATTCACTAGCATGGACTCTTGGTAAAATTATGAAAATAAGTTAGATGGAACTTACACTAGAATGCTCCGGGCAGTGTTAAACTTAATCTGGAAAACACAGCCAACGATTATACGTCTGTATGGTCGGCTGCCAAGGATCTCTTCAGTAATAAGAGAAAGAAGAATACGATATGCCGGACATTGCAACAGAAGAAAAGATGAGGTCGTCAGTGTTGTGGTATTGTGGGATCCTAAACACTGAACTGCTAAAGTAAGAAGACTAGTCAAGACTTACACAAAATTATTGATAGAAGACGTTGGCTTACAACTTGAAGATCTTCCTAAGCTCTATGGAGGGAAAGAGTAAATTTGGTCCGGGAAGCCCGTCCGATGCGATGATGGTGTGAAGAGGTTTTTAGAGCGATAGATAGAATCGATTTTACAAGAAGCAGAATTTGGTGAGGATTTTCTTATTTATCATTCTTGGATTATTATCAGGATTTTGTCATTATTTTTCACACACACACATACACGCACATACACATACACACATACACGCACACACATACACACATACGCGCACACACACATACACACAGACACAAACACACACGCACATACACACACAAACACACATACACACATACACACATACACACATACACACACATACACATACACAGCCAAAAAAAAACACAAACACACACACAAACACAAAACACACACGCACACACATACACACACACACACACACAAACACACATACCCACACATGCACACATGCACACACACATACACACAAATGCACACACATACACATGCATACACACATACACACGCACACAAACACACACAAACACACACACATACCCACACATACACACACAAACACACACACACACAAACACACACACATACACACATATATTATGTTAGCCCATTTAAGAAACTCGTTTCTTATCGTTGAGTACTATCAGTTGAATTAAAATGGTCAATTTAACTCTTATGAGCAGATCATCATATAATGATTAGATCACTCTGACGGACGTTAAAACATTTTAAAAATAAATGTTTAAAATTCAACAGTATTTCTCGCCGTTAACGGTGGCCGAATGGATATGGTCCTTGCTAATGAAGCTAGATATGGCTTCTGTTGCTGGGTTCGAATCTATCGACTGGTGTTAATCGTGACACCCTGCACTGATGATTCCTGAAAGGGTGAAACACTAGTGTTTGTAGGTATTTGATAATTATTATAGTAAAATAATCATATGCATATCTGATTATCTCATTGTGTACTCTGAACTGGAAAAATAAAACAAAAATTATTTTAAATAATCACAAGATCTCATCTATATACAAGCAATATAACCTGACGTTGCCCGGTATTAAATGAGGATCAACGAATGTTTCACACCATAAATTTGTTGTCACTTATATCGGTGAAATTGCCTATTTTTCAATCAAATCGATTGATTGCCTGCTTTTGCCGGGGACTCACCGCGGTGAACTGGGAGGGACTTTACACGCTTTCCCACAGTGACTTAGTCCAAATATATTGTAGTAGACATTGCACTGTAGAGAATCTACTGCTGATTTTGCAAAATTATTTTATATAATGGTTTAAATTAAAGATTAAAATTCAAAAGTCCAGTACCATGGTTAACTTGTGCCCTAAACAGAAACATTAATTTCGAACGCACCTCTATTTTATCAAAGAACCAACTTCTGAATTTATAAAAATATTTTATATAACTGCTTGGATTAAAGTTAAAAATTAAAAAGTCAAGTATCATGGTTCAATTGTATTCTAAACAGAAACATTTATTTCGAACGCGCCCCTGTCTTATCAAAGCACTTACTGTTGATTTTATACGCTGGGCATTTCTGCTTTTGTGATGATAAAACCTCGCAAATGAACGTGTGATGTTGGACTTTATAAAGTGTTAACTTTGTTCAAAATCGACCCATTCCTTCTTCAATCGAATCTTTCGATTATCGATTAACGATTTTCGATACTTAGAAGTATTCTAATACAAAACCTATCTAAGAACACCCTCTGACACATAAATTATATTTGGTTGAAATTTCATTAAAAAATCGGCTCAGTCGTTTCGGAATCCATAGGGAACGAACTCACACACACACACACACACACACACACACACACACACACACACACACACACACAAAGTGCCTTTTATATATATAAGTAAAGATAAAAACGTTATAGTGTTTTTAGAGTTTATCTGTTTGTACGCATAGAAACGTGATTGATTACAAAAGGAATAGTAACTGTAGATAAAATTCCCATCTTGATATAAAATAATTCCTACAGTGGGAACTTTAAATGGAAACTTCATTTTTTTTGTCGTTTCACTGGCCAAGCGTAAACACACCTATAACTCGCCACTTTATCCAAGACTAGTCGATCACAGAAACATTTTGGGTAGATCGCATGGTATTGAAAAAAAAACAAAACAAAAAACGTTGGCAAACTTCCAGAATCGCGCTGCAGAGCTGGAGACACACGAGCAGTCATGCGAGTGCATGTTAGATAAAACGAATTGACAATTGTTTGCTAGAGTTCGACAAACGCTTAAAAGACTTTTCTTTACTCGAGCTAATCGCTACATTCCAGGAAGATGCTGAGGTTGTTTCACTCGCATCGAAAATTGCAGCACTGTTTTATCTGAAATCTTCAGGAATGAGGAATGAAATTCTGACACTATAAGCCGACATTAAACTGATACAAAGCTCATGGACAATTATGGAACTTACAGAGAACCTCAACATCAGTACCTACCTTCTTGACTACACTTTCTGTTCTTCAGATGCTGCACTTCAATTTCTTGTTCTCTTTCAGTGGAGGAGAAATCCTTCACGACTGAGACAATTTTTATTTTTGTACCTTTTCTCCACGTTAAAAAACGACCCTGGTGTCTAACTCTGTCCCGTGGGGAGGCATAGTAAATAGGTACACTTATTTATGTGAGTCAGCCTTTTGCCACTTGAAAATCATTAAGTCCAAATACTGCTTCACCATGACTGATGAGCATCTATAAGTCCGCTTTAGGCTAACTATTAGCAGCTACTGTCCACTATAGTTTATACCAACCTTTACTTAATCTTTACCTAAACCTAATTCTAACTTTAACCTAATCCTAACCCAAATACTTGTCTAAACCTAATCCTAACCGAAACCTAATCCTAACCTAACCTTAATCCTAACCAAACACTAATAATCACTTAACCCTAATCCCAACCTAAAACTAATCCCACCTTAAACTTAATTCTAGCCTTACCTTTATCCTAAACTATCCCTAATCTAACTGAAATACTAAGCTAACCTTAGCTATAACCTAAACTTATCCTAACCTACACCTAATCCTAACCTAACCTTAATCCTAACCAAACACTAATAATCACTTAACCCTAATCCCAACCTAAAACTAATCCCACCTTAAACTTAATTCTAGCCTTACCTTTATCCTAAACTATCCCTAATCTAACTGAAATACTAAGCTAACCTTAGCTATAACCTAAACTTATCCTAACCTACACCTAAGCCTAACCTAACCTTAATCCTAACCAAACACTAATAATCACTTAACCCTAATCCCAACCTAAAACTAATCCCACCTTAAACTTAATTCTAGCCTTACCTTTATCCTAAACTATCCCTAATCTAACTGAAATACTAAGCTAACCTTAGCTATAACCTAAACTTATCCTAACCTACACCTAAGCCTAACCTAACCTTAATCCTAACCAAACACTAATAATCACTTAACCCTAATCCCAACCTAAAACTAATCCCACCTTAAACCTAATTCCAACCTTACCTTTATCCTAAACTATCCCTAATCTAACTGAAATATTAAGCTAACCTTAACTATAACCTAAACTTATCCTAACCTAACCCTAATCTTAGCCTAACCATAATTATAATTCCATCTGATTATGATTCCATCTAATGCAAGTGATCAGAGTAATGACAAAAAATATACATAGCTGTACTGTGCAACATGGATTGATGCAATAATGCAACGTACAAATGCATATACTGTCATATAAAAGTAATTTACAATATATTTATAAATAATGTGTTTTGCATTTTTAGTAGGTGGTAGATCATTTAAACTTTGTCATATCATAAGCAGTTCTCATGCTGAAAATGTGTGTGCGTATATACTTATTTTATCTTGTCTAAAACTTTATGTTTATGCTCCACCCCATATCTTGATAAATCTCTATTTAAAAAATCTTTCAATATTCCTACATCCCCTTTGGTATGTGTGTATATATATATATATATATATATATATATATATATATATATATATATATATATATATATATATATATATATATAAATTCATTTGAAAGTATATTCATTTCCGAACAAAACAGTAGTAATTTGAAGACTTGAAGTGCTTTGGTTTAAAAAATATGGCTATTTTAGTAGAACTACCTTGAAATCTGTGATTATCCAAAGCGTTTTTTCGTCCGTATGTATTACTAAATGAAGATCATTAAGTCCAAATACCACTCCACCATGACTGATGAGCATCTATAAGTCTGCTTGAGGCTATTAGCAGTTACTAACTAACCTTAATCCTAACCAAACACTAATAATCAATTAACCCTAATCCCAACCTAAAACTAAACTTAAACCTAATTCCAACCTTACCTTTATCCTAAACTATCCCTAATCTAACTGAAATACTAAGCTAACCTTAACTATAACCTAAACTTATCCTAACCTAAATCTAACCCTAATCTTAGCCTAACTATAATTATAATTCCATCTGATTATAATTCCATCTAATGCAAGTGATCAGAGTAATGACAAAAAATATACATAGCTGTACTGTGCAACATGGCTTGATGCAATAATGCAACGTACAAATGCATATACTGTCATATAAAAGTAATTTACAATATATTTATAAATAATGTGTTTTGCATTTTTAGTAGGTGGTAGATCATTTAAACTTTGTCATATCATAAGCAGTTCTCATGCTGAAGAAGTGTGTGCACCCTGTGTTAGACACTTGCACGTTGATTATGTCAGGTCATTTTATTCTCATCGTACCCAAAGGATTTAAAAATGTTCTTGTTGCCATGTTTATGTCATACGCTATGTACGGCATAATCATGTTTACACACAAGTTCTCATTGGATCATCGAAGTTAAGCAACATTGAGTTTAGCCAGTACCAAATGGGAGACCATTTGGTAATACCAGGTGCTGTATGTAGGAGGACATCAACACCTCCCTGCAAGAGCTACAAAATCCTAATGTCGTCATCCCTTATGGAGATATACATGCGACTGGGAGCCATTTGTGAATTTCATACTCTCATGCAACTTTCTCCTTTGGAGAAAGCCGGTTCAAGGGTAAATGCCACTTTGATACAGTCAATATATGTTTATGCCTCTAAATCGTCTGTAAAATATTAGAAAGTATATCTTTGGTTTATTTTGGGCATCCTTGTAATTCTCGTTACCGTTATCTTTAGTCTTCAAAATTAATGAGCAATGTTTTTAACAAAGGAGGAAGGATTGTTATTTTCTGGGTCTGAATCCATCTAGCACTTATTGTTCGTTAGTTTTTTTAATTTAAAATAGTATTTTTTTTTAGCTTTTTGCACCCAGTGACTTCATGCCTTGTCTGGAGCGATTTCTATAAAAATTATGACATTGAATGTTTTCTAACACACTTGTGCAATATTTATGAGATCTTTCCTTTCACTAATTTTCCTGTAGGATTTTTTTTGTAGAAGTGCATCACCAATTCAAAAAAACAAAACAAAACAAAACAAAATACCCCCCCCCAAAAAAAAACAAAACAAAAAAAAAACAACAAAAAAGAAGAAATTAGCTGATAATCCCAAAACAGAAAAAAACGAGTATAGTAAAAATGGAATCCATTAGTCACTGAGAAGTTTAATAAAAGATCGTTTCAATTATAATTCTGCCTCCGCATAAATTCACGCAGTTGTTCCTCATGCTGCAATATGATTCACAGATGTGTTTATTGTGTTTTTGTTGCATCCCAATCCTAGACCTATTCCAACCATAGGCTTAGCCCTAAACTTTATACTAACCTGTACCTAATCTTTACTTAAAACTAATACTAACTTAACCCAAATACTAACCTAAACCTAATCCTAACCTAAACCGAATGCTAATCTAACCCTAATCCTAACCAAAGACTAATCCTAACACAAACGTAATAATCACTTAACCCTAATCCAAACTTAAAACTAATCCTAACCTAAACCTAATTCTAACCTTACTCTTATCCTACACTATCTCTAATTCTAACCAAACTTAAATACTAAGCTAACCTTAACTTTAACCTAAACCTAATTCTAACCTAAACTTAATCCTAACCTAATCTTAATCTTAACCTAACCATAATTGTAACCAAACCCTAATCGTAACCAAAACTTAATACTTATCTAAGCGTTATCCTAACCTAACCCTAATATAAACCTAACTATAATCTAAACCTAACCCTAATCTAAGCCTAACCCAAATCCTAATCTAAACCTAGTACTAATCTAACTTTTATACTAACCTAACCCTAATACTAACTTAAACCTAATCTTAACCTAAACCTATCTAACTCTATTTATAACCTTACCCTAATCCAAACCTAAACCTAATCCTAATCTTACTTTAATACTAATCTTACCCTAATCCTAATCTAAACATAATCCTTAACTAAACCTAGTACAAATCTAACCCGAAGCTAAACATATCCTAAACCTAATCCGAACCTAAACCTAATCCCAACCTTACCATAATCCTAACTTAACCATAATCCTGACTAAAACCTAATACTAACCTAAACTAAATACTAATCTAACCCTAACTTGACTCTAAATACTAATCTATCCTTACTTGACTCTAATCGTAACCTAACCCTAATATTAACCTAAACCTAATATTAACCTACCCCTAATACTAATCTAATGCTAATTGTAACCTTACCTCATCCTACCCTAACCTTAATCTTAATCTAAAACTTATCCTAACCTTACCCTAATTATAACCTAATACTAATCGTAACCGAAAACATCTACTAACCCAACTTTCATCTTAATATAACCTAATCCTTATATCAATCTAACCCTAATGCTAATAAAAACCTAAAGCTAATTCTAACCTTAATCTAATCATGAACTATTCCTAATCCTAACCTAAATTTAATCTTAACCTAAACCTAATCCTAACCTCAACCTTATTGTAACCTAACTCTAATTATAACCTAACCCTAATCCTAACCTAAACCTAATACTAATCTAACCCTAATCCTAAACTAACCCTAATAATAACCTAACCATAATATTTACCTTAACCTAATCCTAACTTAAACCCAATTCTAATCTAATCCTAACACTAACTTAGCCCCCAACTTAACCATAATCCTAACTTAACCATAATCCTAACTCAACCATAATCCTATCTTAACCATAATCCTAAACTAAATCTAATACAATTCTAACCCTATTCATAACCTAACTCCAATCCTTACGTAAACCTAATACTGACCTAAACAATAATCTAACCCTAATCCTAACCTAAACTTAATACTGACTTTACTCTAACCTAACCCAACCCTAATCCTAACCTAACCTTAATTTTAACCTAACCCTATCCTAACATAAACCTAATACTTACCTAACTCTTATTTTAACCTAATATGTATATGTACAGGACTAAAAAATATTTCAAAGGACGTGTGCGAACACTGCGCATTACTAGCGGACCTATTTTATTTGTAAAACATATTTTTGCATTTCTGGAGAATAGTGAATTTACTTAGGATTTACTTTCAGTAGCCTGGTGACACTTCATTTATTTTGCCCTTTAGTCCTCACATTCCATGGGCAATATTTCTGACAAAGAGAGAAAAATTGCTGTTTTCTCCGTCGGAATCTATGCACATAGCACTCCTTGGTTAGCTTTATTTTACCTTAATATTGTATTTTTAGCTCCATCAAGTGGCTTCAAGCCTTGTTTGGAACGATTTTCAAAATAAAACCATACGTGGTGAGGCTCTTCTAGAAAAAGGTCTCTTGTGTATTTTTCAGTGTTTTGTTTGCAACATATATCACGTTGAATGCTTACATGCTAATCCTTGGATAATACACATTTAGTCATTTCCTTCACCAACTTTCAGGGATGGCGTGCCATATTTTGTTCTGGGTTCTCTATAATAGCACCTAATGTTCTCATCTTGAATGTCATTTTCACAACATTTCAGTCTATGTAACCTCCGACCTTCTTCCTCGTATCTTGTCGAACTCGGGAATTTTTCTGTGAAACTCGGGAATTTGGACAGAATTTCGAACAGAACTCTTTATTTACTTCACGGGGTTAACATGTTTTTGTTCCGTCAGCCATGATTGGACAGAGATCCTAAATAATTCTCAATTGTATTTTTCGGTCGCCCACACTGAGAATTGAACCTTCAACCTTCAAGAGAATATCACTTTCACAATTGATTTTTCCAAGTACTCTAACCATTGCGCCACGGATCTTTGTTATCCACGTGAAGTAAATAAAGGGTTTCGTTAGAAATTCCGTCCAAATTATAATTACTGTATATATTGTTTACTTATTGCTGTATATATATATATATATATATATATATATATATATATATATATATATATATATATATATATATATATATATATATATATATATATATATTATCTATTATTTATAATTAACGGTTCCCATACCATGTTAAATTATATAGTAGGTTTACTTAGTAATTGATTGTCGCCCAGCATATGTGCTGCGTCTTTGAGTCGTCTTACTTTCCACCGTCCCATAATGGTACATGGTTTCCCTTTTCCCGAGTTCGACAGAAACATTCTCGAGTTCGACAAGATACACCTGAAGAAGGCCAGAGGTTGCACCAACTGAAACGTTATGAAAATAGCACTTAAGATGAGAACAGTAGTCTGATGAATCCAAATAACATGAAGCCTGGAATAATTTGTCCGAACAGTTTACCATGCGGTAGAGATGAACACTCAGCAATCGTAATAACAGGGTTGCAGGCGAACATGCGCAGCACACGTTTGTTTTTCTTCTGTTCTGATCATTTGCATAAAATGGTGTGCATTCTTGTCGGTGTGCGGAATGCGACGATTTATGTCCGTGAGTATTTCGTTTATTTGATGAAAGAAAAGCACCAATCGACGCTAAACGAGCAACTTGGCACTAACAATGTTTCTTTTTGTATGATCTTGATATTTGAATGGTTGGAGAATTATTGCTGGCAGAGTTCCACAAATGTTTTTCGGCAATTGGGTACACAGATGTTTCTCTTCTCCATCCTCTCTCTTTCTTTCTTTTCTCTTTCTCTTTCCCTTAATTTCTATTCATTACGTCGCCCGGCGGCTATAAATATACGCACATTCCTAGCGATGAAGAATGCTTTGCAGCTTTAGCTTAATTCAACCTTGCTTTGTTATTTTGCACCAATAATAATAATAATAATAATAATAATAATAATAATAATAATAATAATAATAATAATAATAACAATAATAATAATAATAATGATAATAATAATAATAATGATAAAAATAATAATAATAATAATAATAATAATAATAATGATAATAATAATAATAATAATGATAATAATAATGATAATAATAATAATAATGATAATAATAATAATAATAATAATAATAATAATAATAACGATACTAATACTATAATGATAATAGTAAAAAATAATAATGACAATAAAAATAATAATAATAATTACAATAATAATAATAATAATAATAATGACAGTAATAACAACAATAATAATGATAATAATAAAAATAATGATAATAATATAAATAATGATGATAATAACAATAATAATAACGATAATAATAATAATAATAATAATAATGACAATAATAATAATAATAATAATAATGACAATAATAATAATAATAATAATGACAGTAATGACAACAATAATACTGATAATAATAAAATAATGATAATAATATAAATAATGATAATAATAACAATAATAATAATAACAATAATAATAATAATGACAATAATAAAAACAATAATAATGATAATAATGATATAAATAATGATAATAATAACAATAATAATAATGTTAATAATAATAATAATAGAAATATAATAATAATAATAATAATAATAATAATACTAATAACACTAATAATAACAATAATAAAAACTAAACTATATCGTATAAACCTAATAAAGATATAAAACATGGGCAGGGCCACTCGCAAGAATAAATGCAAAACACTAAAAGAATAATCACCGCAGCAAGAGGCACTGAAACAACAAACAAAATAGAAAAAGAAAAAAAAAAACGAGGGATAAGACGAGAAAAAAAATGGGAAAAGAAACAGCTACAAAAGGCAACGTAAACAGAGAAACTGAATCCCTAATAACAGTTCTCTATCTATATAAAAGCCAAGTACGTCCAAGGATGGAATACTGCTGCCATATCTGGGCAGGACCTGCTAAAAACAGCCTATCCTGCCTTGACAGAGTACAAAATAGATTTCGTGGCTTAGTGGGGGATGCCCTTTTCTCTACCCTGCAACCTCTCTCTCACAAAAGAGACGTTGCGAGCCTATCCTTGTTTTATCGTTATTTCCATGGCAGGTGCTCGTCTGAACTCCAATCTCTGGTCCCCCCTCGCCAATCTTTCACGAAAAACACCCGTCTAGCTGAATCCACTGTGAAAAATTTCCCCCACTCTATATCTGTGCCTAAATCAAAATGCGGATTCCATGAACAAATCTTCTTTCTTAGAAGTGCACGCCTGTGGAACTCTGTTCCGTCTGCCTGCTTCCCACCTGACTACAACTTGGATGTCTTCAAGTCCAATGTTAACGAATTCCTAATGAACCACCCCCTTAAGTAAACACTTCATCAAATCTCCACACTAACGTAATGTACTTGCAATAACCCTTATCCCTGAGTGGCTTCCGGGCCTTGATAAGTGGGGATCACTGAGTAAAAAAAAAAAAAAATAACAGTCACACAAGATAACGCAATCAGAACCAACCACATCAAACCAAGGATCGACAAGACACAAGAAAACAGCAAATGTAGGCTCTGTGGACAAAGAGACGAAACGAAAAACCACATAATAAGTGAATGCAACAAACTAGATCAAAAAG
The DNA here is from genome assembly GCF_053919585.1 of Euprymna scolopes. Classification (NCBI taxonomy): domain Eukaryota; kingdom Metazoa; phylum Mollusca; class Cephalopoda; order Sepiida; family Sepiolidae; genus Euprymna; species Euprymna scolopes. The sequence goes on from NC_136488.1 coordinate 162,476,637, forward strand.
AATATAAAAATATACACGATTATGTGAGGAAGGTAGTACACTGGAAATTATGCAGACAAATTCTATGGGACATGAATATACAAACAGATAAACCCATCCAAGCAAGAACACCAGATGTCATAATAGTCAACAAGAAAGAAAAGTTCTGCCAGATTGTAAACTTTGCCATTTCAGCAGCCAACAAAGTGAAGAGCAAGGAGACAGAGAAACGAAGCCAATACACGTAACTGGCCAAAGGGATATGGAAGATGAAGAAAGTCAAGATAAGACCAATAATAGTAGGAACACTAGGAACAATACCGAAAACCCTTGAAAAAAGAATGGGAGCGATTGGAATCAGAGGGATGGCCGAGAAGATACAACGGATAAAAATAATGAAAACTGCAGAAATGCTAAGGAAAACCCTTGAATTCGGAAACTAACACATATGGGCTACAGGCACAAGCCAGACACATAGAAACTGCTTCAAATGTAAAACACAAAGGAACATCACATGGAATCATGAAAACTGAAACTGTATAATTGTAAGTTAACCCCTTGTGCCGCTGCCTTCCCCGTCCCCTTTCACCCTTGTATGTGCGTGTCATTATAAACTGACGCCACACCAAATAATCGAAGGGTGTCAAGTAGGATGGAAGGACCGATGAATGAAAGCACTAACCAGACCTCCGCTGGATGAATGCGAAGAGAGGTTTATTGCCACCCAAATTCCAGTGAAGACCAATGATCGCTACCAAAGAGAAAGCAATGGTAAACGGCTGCAGCAATAATGCAAACTAATTTATAAAAGTTATTGAAAGAGGTGAAGATTACTGGAAATCTGGAGAGACTTGTTGTCACTCGGACTTTATCAGTTATTGTCAGTGAGTAATCACGATGTCATCTACGTGAAATCCTAGTAGCCTACTACTACTACTACTACTGCTGCTACTACTACTACTACTACTACTACTACTACTACTACTACTACTACTACTAATAATAATAATAATAAAATAGATAAAACAGAAATCAATAGTAAATGTAGACTCTGTCGACAAAGGCACTAAACAATAAGCCACATAATATGTGAATGCAGTAAATTAACTAAAAAAGAGTATAAAGAGAGACACGAATGCATGGGGAAGGTACTATACTGAGAATTATGCAAGCAACTATATCTCAAACAAGTGAATCAGTAGTACAAGCACAAACCAGAGAAAATACTGGAAAATTTAAACCACAAAATCCTTTGGGGACATGAAGATACAAACAGATAATCTTATCCAAGCAAGAATACCAGACGTCATAATAATTAACAAGAAGGAAACAGAGTGCCAAATTGTAGATTTTACCCTCCCAGCAGACAACAGGGTGAAACTCAAAGAGACAGAAAAACAAAAGAAATATTCGAAACTTGCCAGACAACTGAAAGGAATATGGAACACAAAGAAAATCAATACAATACCAATGATTATAAAAACAGTCCAAAAGAACTTGGAAAAAATAGACTAGGAGAAATTGGAATCAGCGGGAAGACTGGGAGTATAAAACAGCTGAAATCTTAAGGACGATACTTGAATGTGGAAGATAATCCAGATCAGCTACAGACGTATAAACTGACCATATCGAAACTATAACAGAAGTAAAACATATTTTCTTAGTTCCGTGTGATGTTCTTCACAAAGAACCAAGAAAATTGAAAGAAAGCACTAACCAGACCTCCACTGGATAAGTGCGAAAAGGGCTGTGATATTAGGGAGACTTAATGCCACTCAAACTTCAGTGAAGACTAATAGTCATTATTAGGGCTATGACAACAGCATATTCTTTTCATTGTTTTGATTCTTGAGTGTGTAGCCGTTTATATCTTATGCTTTTATATAGAGTGATGTGGTTCTTGGTTGATTAACTGTGTCTAACTGTGTCGGATATATTCTCGAGAGTCAAAACAACGAAAAGAATAATCTGTTTTTATAGCCCTACTCATTATATGCAAGAATTCAATGGTAAAAGCTGTTGCAATAACACAAAGTCACTTGCAAAGATTATTGAAAGAGGTGGAGAAACATGTCCTTACTCAGGCTCCAGGGAACACCACCGGTTGTTGTCAATGAGTAAATTTTGATGATGATTTCTGCAAAAACTCCTAGTGAGTATAAATAATAATCTATCACTAATGAAGGTTTAGCATCTATCGCTCTTAAATCAGAACTACAGCTTATACTATCATATAATTGTTACTGCTCAGGTCATTTAACGATAATATTTTAGACATTTTTTAATCTTTTGAATACAAAATTAAAGACGTAATGTTGTATCTGCTTTTTTGTCATGCTACCAACTTCCTAAGCATTATCTCCTCTTTTTGTGGAGTATGGTGTAGTATATGTTCTATTGCCATGAGACAATCCTTCCAGGAATTCCCTTCTCGTTTTGGGGTAGTGTAGTATATGTTCTCTTGGCATGAAAATATCCCCCAAGCATATCTGATCTGATCTTGAGCACGTAGTACAATGGGGTAAGGAGTGGCTGGTTACTTTTAATGCATCTAAAACCAAGCTTCTCTCTTTACATCATCAACATTCTAATTCACATTTGTCATCAATTGAAATGAATGGCTCTCGTCTTCAGGAGGCCTCAAGTTTTGACAAGCTTCTGGGCTTGACCATTACTCCTGATCTTAAATGGAACACGTATATCAAATCTGTTGCCAAGGCCGCTGGAAAAATGGTGGGATCTTTCTATCGATCCAGTAGATATCTCACTGCTGATGCTATTCTCTACCTATATAAGAGCCAGGTACGTCCAAGGATGGAATACTGTTGCCACATCTGGGCAGGAGCTGCTAGAAAGGACTTGTCCTGCCTTGATAGAGTTCAAAATAGACTTCGTAGCCTCGTAGGAGATGTCCTTTTCTTCTCCTTGCAACCTCTATCTCACAGAAGAGATGTTGCGAGTTTGTCTCTGATGTATCGTTATTTTCATGGAAAGTGTTCAACTGAGCTTCAATCTATGGTCCCCCCTCGCCAAACTTTCACAAGAAACACTCGTCTAGCTGTAAACACTATCAATAATTTCCCCCACTCTTTATCTGTGCCTAAACCTAAACGTAGATTCCATGAACAAAGCTTCTTTCTTAGAACTGCACGCCTGTGGAATTGTCTTCCGTTTTCCTGCTTTCCGGCTGACTACAATATGGTTGTGTTCAAGTCTAAAGTAAATAAGTTCTTGATGAGCCGTTCCATATAAGTTATTAAATTTACCAAATTTTCATTACTAATGATTACTATATTGAATAATTTCTACTGTACACTCTTTAACCCTTATCCTTGAGTGGCCTCTGGGCCTTGATAATGTGGTGATGCCTTTGTAAAAAAAAAAAAAAAAAAAAAAGCATTATCTCCTTCTTTAACAGGGTAGTATTCGTTCCTCATGATACAATCTCTTTAGGCATAACGTCTCGTTTTATAGGGGGGTGGTTACGGTAGTATGTGTTCTGCAGTTATTATATTATCCTTCCAGGAATTATTTCCTCCTTTCTTAGGGTAGACGTAGACGTAGTGATATACATCTAATAATAATAGCAGGGAATGCTTCTTTCGAACTCGGGAATTTGGAGGGAATTTCAAGCATAACCCTTTATTTACTTTACGGGGGGTAACGTGCTCTTGTTCCGTCAGCCATGACTGGATAGAGGTCCTAATTCGCAATTGTATTTTTTTCGGTGCCCACACTGAGGATTGAACCGTGAAAAGAATATCACTTTTATAATTGTAAAGTGAAGTAAATAAATGGTTCCCCTCGAATACCGTCCAAATTCCTGAGTTCAACAGAAGCATTCCCAAGTTCGACAAGGTACACCTGAAGAAGGTCGGAGGTTATATCGACCGAAACGTTGTGAAAATCACACTCAAGATGAGAACAGTAGTCTGATGAA
>NC_136488.1:162485555-162488055 GCF_053919585.1 Euprymna scolopes
TTCTTATAAATTTATAATATTCTTATAAATTTAAAATATTCTTATAAATTTATAATATTCTTATAAATTTATAATATTCTTATAAATTTAAAATATTCTTATAAATTTAAAATATTCTTATAAATTTATAATATTCTTATACATTTAAAATATTCTTATAAATTTAAAATATTCTTATAAATTTATAAAATTCTTATAAATTTAAAATACATTTGAGATAATTTAACCTACTAAGTTAGGTGTTCTTTTCTTGACGTAATATCGTCTTTCTAATCAGCAAACGATGTTGATTTTGTTTTACCTCTTCGACGGAATTATCCGCTTTTGTCTATTGGAACATCATTTAAATGGACCTAAAGCCATTGACTAATTGATAATCTTCAAAAAAGATTTTTTCCCTACAATTTCTTACTTACCAAACCAGCTCGGCTGAGAAGCAAAGTGACGCAACATTATTTTGCAATCAAGAAGATGACATATCCTGCCTCAATCAACCAGGTAAGTGCGCTTTTCGATGTTGTGTCTATTTTTTCGTTCGACCACAGTTCTAACTATGTAAGAAATTTATTCTCACACCTCATATCTTCTTTCATGCTATTAGACTTAGGGACTTGTTATTTGATAGAAATGTTCTGTCTACGCTAGTTGTTGAAAGGTCTCTCTTTATTGATTTCTTCACGAGGAGAAAGTTCAGAGTCATTTTTTTTATGTGGGAAATATACAGAGCTTCCGAAAAGTAAGCTGTATTGGAGAAAATTTAAAATAATGCCAGTCAAGAAGTATTTCGCAATCACTAACAGCCAACAAAACAGCTACTACACTTCAATTTTAGCCCGAATACGAGGTACCGTCCTAAGTGTCATAATTATCTTTTTCTCATAAAAGTGTTGCTGAAAATATTTAGCTGCACTGCGTCACATTAACATTTCTTTTAAAAGTATTCGGACTCTTTTTTTTTCATCTTAAGTGTAAGCTGATGTAAACCTCGACTTTCTTCTTGTGTTTTTGTAGAACTCGGAAATCTGCACGGAATTTCGAATGGGGCCCTTTATTTAATCGACGGGATGAGGTGCTCATGCCTCATCTTTTTTTTCCTTTTTTTTTTTTTACTTAATTTTTGAAGGAATTTAACGTTATGTTTAAAACCGGGTAACGCCGAGTGCATATTTTAGTTTTCGAAAAAAAAAGAAAATCCAGAAACATAATTTGCTTTTAAATTTGAAAACATTTTGATCATTTTAAAATATTTTATAATGTAATCACACTGTGGAAGTTGCACTTTTATAGATCCATAACTTCAGTAATAGACGTTGGAATTTCATAAAATATTTGATATATCAACATGAGGGTTTGTTTTACAATAGACCGAGGTACGAAAATATTGTAATGAAACAAATTTCTAACAAATAAATGTTACCAAAGGCAAGATAAGTTACTCTTCTACCAATCTGGATAAGTTTTTAGTGTGTTAACGGATTTTAAAGTGTGAAGCGTAAGTTGTGCTGAGCGCTTCAGTTAAACGAAGACAAATATGGCGCCATGATGCTCTCTCTTCTTTGGATGCCCGAAACTTAATTTAAAAAAATCTCGAAAACAATTAAAAACAATATTTATAGAAATCCACTCAATAAATATCACATACTTTGGTCTATTGCAAAACAACGCAAATATATTTTCCATTAATTTAGAATGTTTTTTGGGACCTGTATCCTCCGCCGGAAAAGTTTCATATCTTAACTTCTAATTTTTTTTTAATTTTTTTTTTTATTACATTTTCACCCCAAACAAGGCAAATTGCCACTTTGGTGTAGGGGGCTACTATCAGGGGCAACAACTACTGGGGTACTATGTAGGGATTTGGGCAGCAAGGTGTCGGTTCACGTTACACTTGAACTTCTGCACGTCAGTACTGTTGGGGAAGCAGGGACCTGGAATGGAATTCCAGAGGCTTGCGGTTCTGGGGAAGAAACTATTGGAGTAAAAAGATCTTTTACATCTAGGGACCTCTACAGTGTGGGGGTGGGATCTAGTAGCCTGTCGGGTTTGTCGAGGGTGCTCGCGTCGTGGGGGCACAAGTGATTGCAGTTCATCAGAGCATTCACCACTAAAATACTTGTAGAACAGGCAGAGGGATGCAACATTTCGTCGATGGGACAGAGGCTGAAGCTTAGATGCCAGTTCAGGGCCTATCAGGTTTGCAACTCTCTTTTGAACCTTGTCAAGGAGCGAGAGACTAGTAGCAGATGCACCAGCCCAGATGTGGCAGCAATACTCCATACATGGGCGAATGGTGGCCTTATAGAGGTACAGAATACTTTCGGGAATGTGATTTAAAGCTCAGGTAACATACACACAGTCACATAAAGTAGTTTCTACTCTCCGTTAAAAATGACAAAAAATATGCTTTACCAATGTTCACCCTCGCTATTTATCTCTTTCATATGTAATATATTGATGTTGGCATTCTGTGGATGTTAAGTGTAAATGGAGACGCCCTGAT
>NC_136488.1:162493055-162503055 GCF_053919585.1 Euprymna scolopes
GATGTAGGAGCTTACGCCACCATCTCCTTTATCCGTTCTCTCCAGAACCTTCCTCAGAATGGTCGATATGATCTTGGGTGCCGAGTTCAACCCGAACCCAACTCTCGTAATCAATAGGTTCTGCCAACTGGTACTTCCAGAGTTTTTTGGCGTCGCGGAGTTGCAAGTAAGCAGATTTTAAATCGATCAACAGAGTCGCACCGTTCATTTGCCTCCATTCTCTAATGGTCTCACTGCATACATCTACAGCCTCACCCCCAGTATGGCACTCAACATGTTGGTTCAACTCTCGGAAATCTAGAACTGGTCTGGCCTTTTTTTTTTGTTGGTTACAGAACGGTCATTAATGGCAAGATGTCCGATTCGACGTTATCTGTCCACGACAACAGTATACCCTCCTCGATCCATCTGTCCACTTCTCATTCAAAATCCTCTCTTGTTTCTCCTTTGAGCTAATTATCGTAGCCTGCCATCCTGTTTGTTTGCGTTGATGGTTTATTCTTCCGCGCCCACTCCACTGTCTACTGATTCCCGTCGAATTCCGCTTAAAAATCCGGATCACTGATCGATATCCATATCTTTTCCCTGGCTTATTTGAGCCTTTTGTTGACCTGCTCTGTTACTGCGCACCCTGGCGGTCCGAACCTCACGCTATTGCGGCTGCCTGCGACACCCCAAGTCAGCATATTATGTCCATTTGAACAATCGGTTGGACGTCAGGCACCAGTTGGTCAGCAACAATCGTATGAACACTCATCCGGTGATCCTCATTTTCAATCGTGACGGTCCTCCTCCCTCGACACTTCACTCGTGACCTATCGAATGTCACCACTTCGCCCTTCTCTTTCCATCCTCCGACCAAGCCTGTGTGCACCATAGTAGTGGTACAACCAGTGTCGATCAGGGGCACGACTTTTTGTCTTTTCACAACAATCTCTCGCTTGGACAAATGCTGGGAGCGCACCATTACTCCGGAGTCGGGGCAGCTGCTGGCGCTTCGGGTTCCCCTTGCCAGTTCCCGGGCACGGGCAGTTAACTGCAATGTGACCACACTTTTAATCTCATTAGCGTACGCATCAACGGATTCCCTCGTCTACTTCATCTCTTTTAATCTGGTGAACGCCTCAAACGGACCCTCGGCAAATGCCTGCATCAATCTGACTTTAACTGCAGCAGCATCATTTTGTCCCCGGTTATTCAGCTCCAAGTATAGGGCTAGTGCATTCCCCTTTCAAAATAATCGTATCACTGTGGCAACATCACATATCTTTTGGAGCTTTACCACTAGGTCCACTTTCTTTAGCCAAGCCACCACATCATCTTAATGGCTTTATCATATTGTTCAGGCCGGTGGCCATAGCCGAAATAGCTTGTTCTTTTGTGGATCATCCCGTAAGAAGTCGTAACAGCGGTGCCCCAAACACGTGGCTGGAAATCTAACAATTGTCAAAGGTCACAATCCTACTTCTCAACTCACGCTGCTTTTATACAGCCCATCTGTCCTATTTGCATGTGTGTGGCGAGATTTCGCGAGACCACAGCTTATAAAACCACAAGCGCCATCTTTAATCTCTATGTTGATCGCTACCTCGCTCGACACACACACGTGGTGAGACTTCTGTTTCCTTAACTTAAGACAACAAAAATGTAAACGGTCGAAAGTACAAAAGCAGTACAACCAGGCAGAACAAAAACTACCGGAGCAATATATGTAAAGACCACATAATGAAATTCCGAATGGTTGAAACACACGAAAGAAGAGTTAAAACGAATCAAAGAAGGGTCAGAAACGAAATCAGCAAGGAAACACTCAAAACAACTCTTACAAAAAATGGTAAACTGGAAAGCACCAGGTCACGATGGAATACACGTATAATGGTTAAAAAAAATTCACATCACTGCATGAAAGACTAATTCAAAACCTGAAAAGATATATCCACGAAGCAGAATACCAGAATTGATTACAAAGGTAAAACCATACTCGTACAAAAGACACAAAAGGGAACAGACCCCAGCAACTATAGGCCCATAACCTGCTTAACAACTATGTGTGAAATGTTAACAGCACAACTGCAAGAACAAATTTACTATTCTTTTAATAATCGTGGATTACATTCTGAGGAATAGAAAGAGAGGAACGCATGGTCTGCTATATATAGACCAAAAGATCTCGAAGGAGATAAAGAGCACGAAAAAGAACATAGGTACGGATCGACTGCAAAAAAAAGCGTACGACAGCATCCTCCTAGCATGAATAATAAAGTACTTTAGGATGTACAACATACCAAATAAGATTATCAATTTGATCGAAAAAGCAATGAGAATATAGAAACTTGAAATGATAGCTGAAGGCAATACATAATCGAGATAAAAATGCAAAGACGTATCTTATAATGAGATTCCCTATAACCATCACTGTTCATCATGATTATAACGCCCCTTAAAATAATAGTAAGGAAATGCTAAGCCAGATACAAGTTTACTAATACAGACGAAAAAATGAACCACCTTATGTATATGGACAACCTGAAACATTTCGCAAAAAAAAAACAAAAACAAAAACAAAACAAAAAGGAACTAGCGACGAAACCAGAATCTTCAGCCAGGATATCCAAATGGAATTCGGCATGGAAAAATGCGCACTGCTAGTTATTAGAAGAGGAAACTGGAGTCGACGGGGGAAGGTATGGAACTGATAAATCAAGGGTAGATGGGGACACTAGGTGAACGCAACACCTACAAATATTTGGGAGTTTTGGAAACAGGCACCATCAAATCAATAGAAATGAAAAAGAAAATTGAAACAGAATACCTAAGAAGAACAAGAAAACTCATAGAAACTAAATTATATTAAAAGGTAATATATAATATTAAAAGAAATTATATAGTAGGAGCATATTAAAAGGTATAACGCATAGGCAGTATAACTAGTAAGATACCCTGGGTTGTTCGATCAAAGAAGAACTGAGACATCTCTACGAGAAGGCCAAGGAAGTTATAAACTCATATAATGCACAATACATTACGCCAAAAGGATGATGCTGATTGACTTTAAATGAAAAGGAAAAACGGGGGAAGAGGACTGGTTGGTATGAACGACTGCGTGAAAGACAAAAAAATACCTAAAATATATAACACAAGAAACAGAAAGTCTAATCATCGCAACAAGAGAAACTGTAAATTGAACCAGAAAGAATAAGAGAAAAACAAAGGATAAGACGAGAAAAAAAAAAAAACAGAAAGAAAAACAAGGGATAAGCCGATAAAAGAAAAACAGAAAAGCAAGGGATAAGACGACAAAAGAAATACAGAAAATCAAGGGTTAAGACGAGAAAAGAAAAACTAACACGCAAGAACTAAGACGAGAACAGAAAAACGGAAAAGTAAGGGATAAGACGAGAAAAGAAAAACAGAACAACAAGGAATAAGACGAGAAAAGAAAAACAGAAAAGCAAGGAATAAGATGACAAAAGAAAAACAGAATAGCAACGGATAAGACGAGAAAAGAGAAACAGAAAAACAAGGGATAAGACGACAAAAGAAAAACCGAAAAGCAAGGGATAAGACGAGAAAAGAAAAACAGAATAGCAAGGGATAAGACGAGAAAAGAGAAACAGAAAAACAAGGGATAAGACGACAAAAGAAAAACCGAAAAGCAAGGGATAAGACGAGAAAAGAAAAACAGAATAGCAAGGGATAAGACGAGAAAAGAGAAACAGAAAAACAAGGGATTAGACGAGAATAGAAAAGCAGAAAAGCACTGGATCAGATGAGAAAAGAAAAACCGAAAAACAAGGGATGAGATGAGAAAAGAAAAACAGAAAAACAAGGGATAAGACAAGAAAAGAAAAACAGATAAACAAGGAATAAAAAAAGAAAAGAAAAACAGAAAAACAAGAGATAAGACGAGAAAATAAAATCAGAAAAACAATGAATAAGACAAGAAAAGAAAAACAGAACAACAAGGGATAGGACGAGAAAAGAAAAACAGAAAAGCAAGGCAAAAGACGGGAAAAGAAAACCAGAAAAACGAGGGATAAGACGAGAAAAGAAAAACGGAAAAACAAGGGACCAGACGAGAAAAGAAAAACAGAAAAGCAAGGTATAAGACGAGAAAGAAAAGAAAAACAAGGGATAAGACGAGAATAACACCCCCCAGAAAAACATAGGATCAGACCAGAAAAGAAAACAGAAAAGCAAGGGATAAGACGAGAAAAGAAAAACAGAAAAACAAGGAATAAGATGAGAAAAGGAAAACAGAATAGCAAGGGATAAGACGAGAAAAGAAAAACAGAAAAAAGGATAAGACGAGAAAATTCCCTAGAAACGAAAGCGATAAGACGAGAACAGAAAAACAGAAAAGCAAGTGATAAGACGAGAGACAGAAAAACAGAAAAGCACCGGATCAGACGAGAAAAGAAAAACACAAAAACAAGGGATGAGATGAGAAAAGAAAAACAGAAAAACAAGAGATAAGACAAGAAAAGAAAAACAGAAAAACAAGGAATAAGAAAAGAAAAGAAAAGAAAAACAGAAAAACAAGAGATAAGACGAGAAAAGAAAATCAGAAAAAAATGATAAGCCGAGAACCCCCTCCCCAGAAAAGCAAGGGATAAGATGAGAAAAGAAAGACAGAAAAAAAGGATAAAACGAGAACCCCCCCCCCCGAAAAACAAGGGATAAGGCGAGAAAAGAAAAACGGAAAAACAAGGAATAAGACGAGAACAGGAAAACAGAAAAAAAGGGAGAAGACGAGAAAAGAAAAACAGAAAAAGAAAAAGCTACGCTGGTGATTCATAAGAATGATTAAAGATTAAATTAACGAAACATCTTGACATGGCTACGAAAAGACACCAAAACAGAGAAACTGAATCACTACTAAACGCTGCACAGTATAAGGTGATTAGAACCAAACACACACCGGTAATAGTACTTGAAAACTGAAATAATGAAATCCTATTGAACATGAAGGTAAAAACGGGTAAACCCATCCAAACAGGGAGACCGGATATGATAAAATTAACAATAAGAAAATCTCCTGACAGATCAAAGATTTAGCCATCCCGGAAGGCCATAGAATTAACATAATAAAGAGGGAGAAGCGAGGCAAATACACGGAACTGATTAGGGATCTAAAAGGGATATAGAAGATGAAAAAGATCAAGATGATGCTAATAATTGTGAAAGCAAAAAAAAAAAAAAACCCAAAAAAACAAAAAAAAAACAAAAAAAAACAACAACAAAAAACAAACAAAAAAACAACAAAGCAACACAAAAAACTTCAAAAAGAGAATTGGACACATTGGAATCAGATGGAAGGCTGAGAACATATAACGAATAATAATTATGAAAACGTTTCAAATCTTAACAAAGCATCGAATACGAAGATTAATCCACATAAGCTACGAATACTAACCAGCTGTATCGAAGTTGCAACAGAAGTAAAACAAACAAAAAATAGTAAAACACCACACGAAACCAAGAAAACTGAAACTACAAAATTGTAACTTTACTACTTCCCTCCTAAAAAAAAAAATAGTGCCAGTATCGATTGGAACCACTTCAAATAGTTGATAAGTTTCGAGGAGAATACTGGGGAAAGACAGTATTAACCACTGGATAAATGCGAAAACAACTGAAACCTCGGAGGGGCTTATTGTCAGTCAAATTCCTGTGAGGACCGATGACAAAAATCAATGACAACCGGCTGTTACGATAATGCAAATTCATTTGCAAAGGTTATCGAAAGAGGTGAAGGGGACTGGAAATCTGGGAAAACTTGTTGTCACCCAGACTCCAGGGAACACAACCGCCTGTTATCAGTGACAATCGTTGAACCTCTAATCAGTACAAATAATAAAAAAAGAACATTTCTAAAACTATAGTGTAGAGTTACATGAAATTTTGTATAAATAGACATTAGGATTCTGAATGGAATAGGATGTATAATTATTAAACGGAAATTGTGTCACCACGTGTCACCCGCTCGACAGCTCGTTGACCCCAAGGTTACGTGCCATGGATTTAGTCTCCATCCTTTTATTTTCTTATCACCGTAGTCTCTCAGACTGGCGACCGTCGAGAGGAGCGCAAGGGTCCTCAAGTGTAAAAAATAAAATAACACTAGAAAAAAAGTAAACACAGACACTTTATGTGGATATTTGTTGCATTTTGGGTGCGTGTCTGACACCATCGACCCTCTAAATGCTAAGTTTTACATGTATATCTACTGTAGAGGCTGGATTTATCAGTTGATTGATTAATTCATCCAGGTTTGTTTCAGTTCTCTCGATCTGGTCCAAACCATGATCTGTCGTTAACTCTCATATCTGACTGTCGTCGACCGTTGCAAAAACGCCCCAATCGTGATCAACCGGGTACTGTCGTAAAAACACTAGCTTCTGAAAAACGATCCCCAGCGTCATAAACACATTGTCAATTGTACAGTGCCCGCAAACCAAATCTAAATATATCTACATCCATCGTTCGATCCGTTTGTTACAGTCATTGTTACACCTTAATTAGTACCCGACCATATCTCTCTTTTCTGCGATAAGGAATAAATCGATTGTCTACTGATACATTCTATTTTCTAGTTCTTGTTTTATATCTTTTTTTTTTATTTTACTTTCCAACACTTGGAGGCGCCCATAGCATCACAAAATAATATTGTCTAATTCTTTCGTTGGCTACTCGTATTGAACACATTATCTATTCTTTAAAGTATATTTTTAATTCCTATAAAAACAATCGTACATTCTAAGTTTTATGCAGATAATATCTATGTTTTGGCGTAGACAGAAAATTCGTGGATTTTATCTGCTGAATTTGGTGTGTTTACGTTTACTGTGTAAAAACCCGTCATTATTTACGAAAATAAGGTCTTTCATGATAAATCCTTGCACAGAGTTTATTTTATCTTTTTCATTTAACTTTGTTTTTCTTTCTTTCTTTATGTTTTTTTATGAGATCATTATCTTTTTCCTGCTCTCTCACACTTGCTCTCTCTCACTTCTCTTTCTCTCTTATTCTTCTCCTTATTCTTTCTTTTTGAATTTCTCTCTCGATTTCATATTTTCACGATTATTTATCTTTTGAGCAATATACCTGGTTTGTATTAGGTTGGTGCAAAAATAATGTCGATTTTTTTACGTTCAACTTAAAGTCAAAAAACGACATTGTTTTTTACACCAACTAATAAGAACGATTCAAGACCATTTTTTAATTTTAACTTCATTCACCGTTCAATGAAGCCGTTTTTAGTAAACACTTTACTGATGTTTATCAATTACGCTCCCTTTCATTCCGTCCATGAACAACCTCATTTTTATTTTTTCTTCCCTCCGATCATTCCCGATAAAGAGTACAACGCGTTTGAAATATTGAATTAAAACTATAATAATAATAATAATAATAATAATAATAATAATAATAATAATAATAATAATAAATGGGGGGAAAAACAATGGCATTGTTTTATACTTCAAACACCCCCAGTTATTATATATATATATATATATATATATATATATATATATATATATATATATATATATATATATATATATATATATATATATATAAATACCCGTTCACATACACCTTTCACGATAAAGCTAGAACCCAGAATCAGATAGAACGAGCAATTGCATCGACAATGGACAACGCCAGACCCAAAGTGGGTTTCGATATACTGCATCTCATCAGTGACGTGCTCCGACATAGGCGCGAACCCAGGTCGTCGCACTCATGAAGTGTGCAATACTGACGACTTAACCATATGAGCCACGTCACTGATGAGATGCAGTACATCGAAACCCATTTTGGGTCTGGCGTTGTCCGTTGTCGATGCAATTGCTCGATTCTATCTAATTCTGGGTTCTAGCTTTATTGTGAAAGGCGTACGTGAACGGGTATTTATATATCTATCTATAATCTCCTCTTAATGTCTAATATATATATATATATATATATATATATATATATATATATATATATATATATATATATAAAAGGAACTTTTTCGTGTATCAGTGTGTTCGTTCCCTATGGACTAATAAACGGAGGAGTCGATTTTTATGAGATTTCACACAAGGAAACTTTGTTTGCCTGGCAATGTTCTTATATAGGTTTTGTGTCGGGATGTCTTCGATAAAGTATCGATAATGGATAATCGAAATAATCCGATGAAAGAAAGAACAGGTGATTTTGACTAAAGTTAGCATCTTACACAGCCTTACATCACGTGCGTTTGAGAAGTTTTATTACCACATAAACCGAAAGTCAATTCAAAAGACGAACTCAAAAAAGGCATGTGTGTGTAATTCTCTGTTGGCAAGATCATGCTCACGGTCTTCTGGGACCATGTCGGGTTTATGATGATAGATTTCCTGCTAAAGAGTAGTACAATTATATTATGGTTCAGGCTTGAGGAAATAAAGAAAAGCTCTCAAAATCAAGAGACGGGTCAAGACCAGCAATAATGTCATCCTCCTGCAAGATAATGCTCTGATTCACAACGCGTAAATCATCAGGTATAAAGGAAGAGCGTATGGCTGTGAAATCCTTCCCCGACACCATACTCTTCTGATATTGCACCCTCTGACTTTCACTTTTTCTCAGCCATAAAAAATATTTTTAAAAGGAAAAGTGACGTCGTAGTTGGAGGACTGACCTGGGATATTCTACAAAGAAAAAATGATCTTAGTAGCTGCACAGTGGTTTCTATTGCAACTTGTCCAAGACTCAATAGTTCACTAGCAAATGCATATATTTTCTATATTTAAAATTGGGTAGATGCGTATTTTCGATATATTTAAAGCGTGCTGCGTTTCTGGTCAGTCGAAGGCATTTACATCAATGGCGCATCACTATCACGAGTTCGTAAGAGCACATTCTATTAAAGTACTTATAAAAGAAACAAAGGGATATAACATTACGGCGATGGTACAGGGGTTAGAGCTTGGTTGAGAGTGCGCGACATATTAGAGACTTGCTTTTAGATCCTGTCTGACAGAGAGAAACTAGTGGTTGATGCACCGCCACATATGTGACTGTACATGATCACCTGGTTCTCATACTATCTAAGAGCCGTTAGAAATCATGCCATTTTTTGTTTCCATCCTAACAATTCAGCCTAACGAGAGTAAACCAAAACTAGGTTACAGCTGAAACAACTTTGCGCATATGTAGCTGAAATGTTTGTATAATAAACATTCATGATCTATCTATCTATCTATCTATCTATCTATCTATCTATCTATCTATCTATCTATCTATCTCTCTCTCTCTATATATATATATATGTATATATATGTATATATATATATATATATATATATATATATATATATATATGAATATGTATGAATGAAAAATTAATACGAAAAATATATAAATGTTTATATTTTCTGTATTTATTTCCTATGTGTTGACGTTTAAGAATACAAAAAGTTTTTTTGAAAAAAAAAACAAGAATGTTTCTTTCAAAAACACATAATTTTCGACCGATCCTTCGATCTTCCTCAGTGTGAATGATGGAAACATGAGTGTAGGGTGGGCAGGGTTATCAGCAGGAGGGGCACGGGTATAGCCAATGAGGTTAAGATCTATTTGAACATGACTCTTTCAATATTTTTGACTTGGAATGGTCAGCAACTTGTGTGGCCTCTATTCAAAACTAAGTCTTTCATAAAACTTTGAATTGGACACCCATGCATCCCACGAACATCCTTGCATATGTGAACATACATGCATATACAACCGCGCACTACCACATATGCTTCTTCACGTACCTATGCATACACAGGATACGTACACACACGTTTATAGACGTACGTACACATACACCTGGAGATTGATAAGCAGATGGAAGTGATAAGCTAAGTGGAATCTTCTCACCAAAAGCTTGGACTTATAGATTTATTATGGTTCTACGTGTGAGACGGGATCAAAGGCACGCTGTTTGTCTGGATTGTCTACACGCACGCACTCCCTACGC
>NC_136488.1:162505555-162538055 GCF_053919585.1 Euprymna scolopes
TCTTCTTTTTCGCTGTGTCCGAAAGTTGGAGGCTGTAAGGATGCATTTCATGTTGTCTAGGCTGTGGTCTGGGAGGATGTAGTGCATTGCTATTGTGTGCTGTGTGGATTTGTCTCTAATTGTTTTTTTTGTGGTTGTTGAATCGTAAGCGGAACTCTCGGTCTGTTTCCCAACGTAGTTACCCTATATATATACTAGCAGTTCAGCCCAGCTTTGCTCAGGCTCAATGTAGTGTTCATAACTTTATATACATATATATATATATATATATATATATATATATATATATATATATATATATGTATGTATATATATATATGTATATATATATCCATATATATATCCATATATATATATATATATATATATATACATATATATGTATATATATTAAAAAGTTTGACTCATGTCCAGGTAACATACATCTAAAATTTCAAGTTTTAAACCCAAAATTGGCGGAGGAGTTTGATAGAGTTTGCAAAGGTCAACTCTTTCAACTTTGACCTCTTGGCAGCCAAAGTTTCGCCCCAAAAACATTAAAAAGCTTGCTGCATTTCTGAATACCCTTTATGTAAAATTTCAAAAATTTAGACTTAAAATTGGCTGAATAGTTTGGTAGAGACCGCAAAGGTAAAATCTTTTTGACTTTTACTTCTTGGAAGCCAAATATTTGACTAAAAACCGATTAAAAAGCTTGCTCTATGTCTAAATACACTTTATGTAAAATTTCAAATATTTAGACCACAAATTGGTTGAGTATTTTGGTAGAGATCACAAAGGTAAAAAATTTTTTAACTTTGATCCCAATTTTGTCCCCTAACATTTATTATTTTGGGCACAAATCAAATTAAAAAGTTTTATCCATGTCCTAGTAAGCTACATCTAAAAGTTCAAGTGTTTAGAGCCAAAATTGGGAGAGGAGTTTGGTAGAGTTTTCAAAGGTCAAATCGTTGAACTTTGACCCCTTGACAGACAAATTTCTGGCCGAAAACCGATTAAAAAGATTATCCCAACTCTCAATACCCCTCATGTCAAATCTCGAGTCTGTAGATTGAACACTGACAGAGTTGTTTGGTAGCGAAATGTACACACACACACACCCACAGGTAGACAATTTCACTTTTATTTATTTACTAGCATGGCTTCCCGGCGTTTCCCAAGTGTTTGGATGTGTGTGCTGAGGAAAAATATGTGTTAGTAGGAAGGCAGGATCGAACCCGTACCGAGAATGAGGAAAAGAACGGGGAAAAACCTGACGTCTTTGCTGTTACGACCACCACCAAACCGGGAGTGACGTAGGTTTAAATTAAGGCTAGACAATCGAAAAGAGGGGATGACTTTCGAAAATATCGGTGAAAAAAGCGACCCCTACCTATAGAAAAGTGCCCAGTTCAGGGTGAAGAAATTAATGCTTTTAGCCAATTTTTCGGTATTTATCGTCTGAAGGATCGTCCTTGAAAACGATACTGATCTTGTGAAAATTCGTCGCCCATGTCGAAAGTTTTAGGCAGGCATGCAGACATGCAAACATACATACGTTTATATATTAGTAGCTCAAATTTTCAACCCAAGCCGATTAAAAATTTTGCCCTATCTCTGAATACCCTTTATGCAAATTTTCAAATGTTTAGACCAGAAATTGTCTGAGTAATTTGGTAGAGATCGCACAGGTCAATTCTTTTTTAACTTCGATCCCTATTATAACCCCTTAAGATTTATTGTTTTGGGCTCAAATCAAGTTATTAAGTTAGATTCATGCCCAAGGAACCTATATTTAAATTTAAAATTTTTTATACCCAAAATTGGCCGAGGAGTTTGGTAGATTTCTCAAATGTCAAAGTGTTGAACTGTGACTCCTTAACAGCCAAATTTCTGGCTGAAAATGGATTAGAAAGATTTTTCCAAATCTCAGTACCTTGTTATATCAAATTTCGAGTCTGTAGACTGTAAATTGACAGTGTTATTGCGTAGGAAAATGTACACAGACAGACAGACAGACAGACAAACACTTTGACTTTTATAGATATATAGATATAGATAGATAGATAGATATGAGAATGTGTATGTGAAGACAATTTTCAACCTATATACTCTGCGAATATTTGATCTACAAACATGAAATTTGGTACATAGGGTATTTTTAGGGTTTGTGGAAAAATTTTTTAATTGGTTTTCACCCCGAAAAAAAAAGGCGACTAAAGGGTCAAAATTGAAAAATTGGTACTTAAGTGTCATCGAATTTGTATCTGTACGTCAATTTTCACAAGGTTTGAAAACACTTTTTGAAGATCCTGGCAAGTTGGTCTAATGGTTATCACACTTGACTCACTCTCTTTAAATTTTGGTTTCGATCACAGTTGGAGTTTTTTTTTTTCTTTCTTACAAGTGAACTGCTTTGCCCCCCCCCCATAATACTCGCATGGACATGTCTCAGTTGCTTTCCATTTTTTTTTTACTTTTTTTTTTTTTAAGGAATTTAACATTACATTTAATACTTACGGTATTTCTGTTTATAATAAATGCAAATTATGCATTAGTTAAAATATAATATTTATACGTATTTTACGACCGGGCAACGCCGGGCGCCCTGCTAGTGAATATATAATTGAATGTAAGAGTGTTTTTGAACATCGATCCATCATGAAAAGGATTGTTTCAATAATGAGCAAGTGTCATATTTTCATAGCATAATTGAGATTAATCGACAATGAAGTCGGTCTCCAACCCATCAGCTGTTGCAAGGGAGTATAATGATCGTAGTGCTTACTGCGTTTACGTTCACTTTCTCAAAAAAAAAAAAAAAAAAGCATAGGATAAAACAAATGAAACGATATATATCTATATATGTGTGTACTAGATGGACGCGTGGAATTACCCAGTCGTACAATACGCTTAAAAATGATATTTTAATTTATGCAGATTGCGTATGTATTATAATAGAATCAATCCTCTATTGATTATTATATATCAC
Source organism: Euprymna scolopes (assembly GCF_053919585.1). Classification (NCBI taxonomy): domain Eukaryota; kingdom Metazoa; phylum Mollusca; class Cephalopoda; order Sepiida; family Sepiolidae; genus Euprymna; species Euprymna scolopes. Next base: position 162,508,527 of record NC_136488.1, read on the forward strand.
AAGGAATAATTTGTCTATTCGAGTAATTCGCAAAAACAAACAAAAAAAAATAGAAAAATAAATAAATAAATAAATAAAAAAATAGAAAAAAAAATCAAAATAAATAAATGAATAAATAATAAATAATAAATAAATACGAAAGACAATGTCGTTCATTAAATTCCGTTTGTGTTTGTTGACAATATCACGTTTTTTTTTTTTTTTTTTTACACAGTGATCAGCACTTATCAAGGCCCGGAAGCCACTCAGGGATAAGGGTTATTGCAAGTACATTACGTTAGTGTGGATATTTGATGAAGTGTTTAATTAAGGGGGCGGTTCATTAGGAATTTGTTAACATTGGACTTGAATACATCCAAGTTGTAGTCCGGAGGGAAGCAGGCAGACGGAACAGAGTTCCACAGGCGTGCAGTTCTAAGAAAGAAGATTTGTTCATGGAATCCGCGTTTTGATTTAGGCACAGATATAGAGTGGGGGAAATTTTTCACAGTGGATTCAGCTAGACGGGTGTTTTTTGTGAAAGATTGGCGAGGGGGGACCAGAGATTGGAGTTCAGACGAGCACCTGCTATGGAAATAACGATAAAACAAGGATAGGCTCGCAACGTCTCTTCTGTGGGAGAGAGGTTGCAGGGTAGAGAAAAGGGCATCCCCCAATAAGCCACGAAGTCTATTTTGTACTCTATCAAGGCAGGATAGGCTGTTTTTAGCAGCTCCTTCCCAGATATGGCAACAGTATTCCATCCTTGGACGTACTTGGCTTTTATATAGATAGAGAATTGCATCAGTAGTGAGATATCTTCTGGAGCGGTAGAAGGATCCCACCATCTTTCCAGCGACCTTGGCAACAGACTTGATGTACGTTCCATTTCAGATCAGGAGTAAAGGTCAAATCCAGAAGCTTGTCAAAACATGGGGCCTCACCCAGACAAGAGACATCCATCACAATTGATGCCAGATGGGGATCAGAGCGTTGATGATGTAAGGATAGGAGTTTGGTTTTGAATGCATTAAAGGTACCCAGCCACATCTTCCCCCACTGAACCACGCGCTCGAGATCAGAGGAGAGAGAATCAGAGAGAACTTTGTCATTTACAGCCTTTGATGTGTTGCCGTAGATTGTCGTGTCATCAGCATAGATATCAACGAATGATTTAAGTATGTGTTTAAGGAGGTCATTGATGTAGATCAGGAAGAGAGTTGGGCCTAGGATTGACCCCTGAGGGACTCCAGCATTTATATTGCAGGCCTCCGATTTTTGTCCATCTACCACTACTCTTATGAGCCTATCGGAGAGAAATGATTTAATGATTTTAAATGGTATCGCTTCTTTTATCACAAATTGAACTCATTAATAAGAAAAATTAAAGTTAAAAATAAAATAGTATAATACATTGTGGCTTGAACAGTGGATCATTTGATGTGTAGTCGAATGATTTACCACTAAGCTACGTCTCCAAATGATAATGTATCTGTTTTTTGTTTTTTTTTAAATGATTTGCTGAGATTTTATCATTTCAATTTGCGTGGTTAACGAAAAATATTTCCCTGTAAAAATTCTTCTTTTTTATCTTTAAGAGGGAAAGACTACTTTTAAGATTGGATTTTTTCGGTTTTCGATAATTATCCGATGAATTTCTATGCAAAGCATATCTAAGAACACTGCCAGACATAGAATTACCTTTCTGTAAAATTTGCAAAAGAGAGGATCAGCCGTTGTAGAACTTATGAGGAAACATAAAAATGCGTAATTAGTTAATGAAAGTTCATTTAGCAAAGGAATATGCAAATTATTTGACATTAGTGAAGTCGCTCTCAAGTCTATGATTGCGTATATTTAAGAAGTTCGTTTTAATAATTTTTAAATAGAAAAAGCAGGCTTTTAATTAATATATATATAACTATTTCGTATAATCGCATTAATTAATATACGAAGATATAATTTTATGCGTAATTTTTCTGTATTTACTTCAACAGTGCTCAATACATAGTTAGAGCTAGATAGTAAGTTATGAAAATATATATGGCAGTTAAGCTACATAGAATATTTCGCGTTTCATCCTCGAAAGAATGCGTCAGCCTGACGAATTCTCACGAGGATGAAATGCGAAATATTCTGTGAAGCTTAATTGCCATATATATTTTCATAACTTACTATATATATATATATATGCGTGTGCTTCAACGATTTCTCTTAAATGTTACGCACTTATAAAGAATGTAGAAAATATGCATAAATGGAACTGAGCGTAATTGTCAAATGAATCAAAGCGTCCAATAAGAAACCATAAAAATGAAAAAATAATTAATGAAACTTCGTTTTTTAAAGGAATATGCAAATTAGTTAACCTTCATTAGATAGCTCGCATATCCATGACTGAGTATATTAAAAAATTTCGGTTTAATAATTTTTAAATAAAAGAATCAAACTTTAAATATCTATGTAAGTGCAACAAAAAGCTCAATTTTGCAAGTGTATAGCTAGAATAGATATATACTACTTATCTCATATTTTTCTCTCCCCCTTCCCTCTCTCTCTCTCGCTCTCTCTCTCTCGCTCTCTCTCTCTCTCTCTCTCTATATATATATATATATATATATATATATATATTTAAACTTATGCAGATTTCGTATTTATTATTAGAGAGTAAATTTCGTATTTATTATTAGAGAGTAAATTATTTATCGCTTATTATATTATCTAATATAATAACTGGAGACCGATAATTTAATTCGGTAAGTCCAGATTGAATCGGAGGGAAATTTGGTGCCGTGAAATTTCATGAAACAAATGTAACCATTATTGAACCTAATTTAAACGTTTCATATGTTAACATACCGATCTCTATAACAGCAAAACTAACAAACTCTTACTATTATAAAGATTCTGGTAAACTGTGGGGTCTCAAACCTTGAACCATATTTGGGGGGATAGGATATCTGTATCGTCTGAAACATAAAACATCAATGTTCTAAAAGACAATTATATTTTCAATAGAATTCATGGATTTTAATATTTAATTCTGATCCATATTTTCTTTTATTATTTTATTATTTCTGTGATACATAGAGGAATATGACGGAGTACTTACTCTCACAGAAACGTCTACTACGTCTGCCACCATGACATCGTGGACAAAAATTAATAAGATAGTGTTTTTATGCACCGTTTCGTTGATTCTTACTCTACCTCAACATCTGATTTACATTCATATCTATAGAATTTGGGAGAAGAAAGAAATAAAAATCATTCAAAATTGTGGAGTATCAAACCCTGGACCATATTTGGAAGGGGGACTTGGATATTCACATCACGTCAAACATAAAGCATCAGTATTCATCTTTTGTAAAATAGGGGTTTTTTTTCACTAAAATTTGAGTCCCGTACTTCACAAATCGGGAGGAAAAAATGGCAAAAAGATCGGTTTAATGGGAGTAACCAAGTACCTTTAAACGATTATGATAATTTATAACAAAGAGTTTCCTCCGCTTATAATAATTGCCCCATTCTAATAGGGAGACTGTAGAAGAGACGAAGCTAATAAATCTCAAGATTAAACGTAACAATTATATTTTTACTAAAAAAATGGGGGGGGGGGGAAATTGCTGCACTTACCGCAGATGAAGTTTAGAAAAGAAGGGAAGACAACGACTGAAGAAGTCAACGTTGAATACTGTGATCTGTCTTGAACTGGCAGCCAAGATTGAGGCGGCATTTTTATATAGAAATATAGGTAGAAATTGATGCCGACTCAGCAAAATTGCTGTAAACAGGATTGGAAAGAAGAAGTAGAGGGTGAGGAGGAGGATGATGAGGAGGAGAGGGTGTGTGAGGAATAAAAACAAGAATAAGAGCAAACAAGAAAGAACAAGAACGAATTGCAGCCGGAGGAGATTACTTCGAAGGAGACTAGAGTTTCATGTTAGAACTATTAAGAAAAGTGCCCATACAAAAAGTCTAGTAACTTATTGAAGGTACCCCGTAGATATTCAGTTAAAGCCTTTTTATTTTTACAAACACTTTTTAGTTATGCATTTGTATTACATTATATTTTTATTCATGAAAATTTCCTTGTAATTATATTTTATTTTATAATCATTTTAATTACACTTTGTTTTTTAACTTTTATATATTATATTTTGTTTGGTTATTTACATTTATTTTTGCACATTAGCGAAGCCTAGAAAGTAAGTAAGATATGTTATCTTGAAATAAATAATATATAAAAATGTATCCTATTTTATTTATGTTGTTTTTAATTCTTTATATTTCGCGTCCTTCGGTTGGCTTCTGTACGCCTATGTATATGCGAGTCTGGTTTTTGTGTGCACGTGCTTTAACTTACATGCAATGTAATAGAGTCGCTGACGCTTGTAGCAGCAGCAGCAGCCACATGATACATATGCAATGACTGAGCCAGTGTACGATGTGACGTCACAACACAGGGAAAGAAAAATGCAGAGGTAAAAAGACACACATTGCCGGACAAGTACGGAAACGCCCGTGTTCGAGATATGAGCGAAAAATAACGGTGAGCGACACGTGGTTGACAAGAACGTCTTAAAAAGACGTGTCGATGCGAGAAATAAACTGTTAAAAATAAGAGGCAGTCCGTTGTTGAAATACCATGAATTACGTGCTTTTTGTCTAAAACTGTAAAAGAAACGAGTCGTATTTCTTTCCTCTTCCTTTCTTCCGTAACGTAGTCTACATAATAATATATGTAATATTACAATCATATCTCGAGATAAAGCGGATATGAGGATTATAACGTCTACTCAAACGCTTTCTATAAGTGCATCCGATTATCATCAGGAACGATCGTTGTTGATTGTGATGCACCGATAGAAAGCGTTTGAATAGAATATGGCTGAACAACTTTTCAATCAGACGTACTTGAATAATGACGTGCTGCATATATATATATATATATATATATATATATATATATATATATATATATATAATTATAATTATAATTATTATTATTATTATTATTATTATTATTATTATTATTATTATTATTATTATTATTATTATTATTCCAAGTTAAGAATATTCAAATTATAAATTATAACGAAGACAAACTAGAACATGATATACTTTTTATTTGTGTTTTTTTTTCATAAATATTTAGGTATCTGTACACAACCATGAGTATGTTTCAGTAAACTAGTTATAGATAACTATAGCTTTCATTGGGAGATTTTTCTTTTCCAAAAGTTCAGTCCTTAACCTGAACCTTGTCGTTAAGGACTGAAGTTTTAGAAAAGCAACGTCTCCTGATGAAGTCTCTATTTATCTATAACCAGTTGTAAATATAAATAAAGTGTATATATATTGTTGGAATTGCTTGTCAATGTTTTTGAGAAGATGGATTTTTTAATTTTATTTTTTGTATGACTTTATTAAAAAATCGTTCGTTAAAAGTTAGTATGTGTGTTTGTGTGTGTATGTGTGTGTATGTGTGTGTTTGTGTGTGTGTATGTGTGTGTATGTGTGTGTATGTGTGTGTATGTGTGTGTGTGTGTGTAGGGATTATGAATGTGTATGTGTTTCCCTCTCATATTATGTTGCAAACTCCGCGTCGTTGTTGCTTCAGCCAAACTCAATCAACACACAACACAAGAAGTCACAAAATGCAACAAACAACGATGTGGAGTTTGCAACATAATATTAGAGGGAAACACTTACACATTCATAAACCCTACACAAATATTCAAAATAAAAAAAGACCTAGACTACACCTCCAAAAATGTGGTCCATGTAATAAAATGTGCAACATGCGAGACATCCTACATAGGCGCCGCTAAAACCCTCAGTAGAGTAGCCTTCCATCGATCAAACATTAAAATCGCAGGAAATAAACACCTGCATATTTCAGAACAGTACATACATGTAGTGGAGGCAAATTTAGGAAATTGTCCATTTTCAAATTGACAACTACTTTTACTCATCAACATTAGAAAAAAAAACTTCATAACAAAATTCACACCCGCATTAAACAAATCTCAATAACAGCAGATATAAATAAGCAAAGCATAAAATACTCTTACGCACACACATGCTTATGCAAGTGTGCATTCCCACACACGAATTAAGACAAGCATGATTAGGCAAACGCACGCACTCATACGCGCACGTATCCTACACGGGTGCATACGCTCACATACAATATAATACCGATTCTCCAAACTAAGCAAATGACTAGAAACATAATGCACTTTTCTGTCCACATTCAATGAAAGAAAATCTCTCTAGACTAAGACAATTTAAATCAATGTATATGTATATGTTTGTTCATGTATATATGTACATCTATATGAATATATATGTATATATGTGTATATATGTGTGAGTGTGTGTATGTATATATATGTATACTCTTATTCTTATTTTTTCTATATTTATCATTTATTTTCCATTTTATATATATATATATATATATATATATATATATATATATATATATATATATAAATAAAGTGGAACAATAAATTTGTCGCCCTACGGAAAAGAACATTACAACTTTATTTTAAAACATTCATTGAAAAAATTAATTCAGATAGCTTAATTATGTATTAGAGATTACATCTATTTAATATAGACGCCTGCAGCCTCAATCACCACCTGGATACGGGTCCAGAACTAGGAGCATGCCTTTTCCACAAGTGCTGGCGGAAGCTCGGCGAATATTCGGCAGATGACTGCAATCAAAGTGGCTTTGGTGTTATCGGAGGTCAGGTTAGTGATATTTTCGACATATAACTAAACGAAGTAGTCCAGCGGGTTTTGATCGGGGGATGATGGGGGCCAGTGGAGTGGGGCACAGAGTTGTAGAACTCCTTCTGAAGCCAAGCCTCTGTCTCTTTGGACTCTTGGGCAGGCGTCGAGTCCTGCTGCCACTACCAGCGACCACCTGATTGCACCAGGGGATCACCACACTTCTCAGCATATCCGGGTACACTTTGGTGTTGACTTTCAAGCCGAGTTCAAAGATGTGAGGTGGCATAATGTGGGCCTCGCTTGAAACCACACTAAAGTCCATAACTGTGGCCGCAAACTTTGTTTTCATCACCCAGAGCACGCCCCTTTTATTCGGGACAATTCAGCGATGCACTTTGAGGGTGCTGGCAATGGTCCTGTTGTCATAACTTAGCTTGGTAGACAGCATGAACGACGCATCTCCGATCCCGCTCGCTCAACACTGTGCTACTTTCAGACAACTAGCCAACTAGTATATGTATAGGTTTGTAGCCGGTGAAAATAACTGCTAAGTGGTCAAAATTATATAAAAGTGAGACTTGGTAGGCGTAAGTTGACTTAAAGTGCGCTCGTACGCATGCGAAATATTCGTTCATGCGTTAAAGTCGGTTCCATTTTAACCACAACTCAAAACGTAACAATTTCTTACCTATAGCTCAAATCGTAACGACTAAGGTTGCAGCGCTGAATGTTTTGGATTCGATTGTAGCTGATGGCATCCATCCATCCATCCATCTATATATATATATATATATATATATATATATATATATATATATATATATATATATATATATATATATATATGTGCGTGTGTGTGTGGTGTGTAAATATGTTTCTTCACTTATATTTCACCTATAATTTATGCCAATCCTTTAATTTATGAAGCTCGATGTAATTACAGAACTTCTAACAAAGTCTATATTCTAAATTTCACGATATTGACCATCTTACCTTTTATTCCTTTAAGTGTGTTGACATGCACAGTTCTTTTCCAGTACCTGTTTCGTAGCGCAAAATCATTCATTTAATTATTATATTAATGAATGCATTTATTTCGCCCCCAACTCACCAGAAGAAATAAATTGATTGTTTGATATAATAATTAAATGAATTATTTTGCGCTACGAAACAGGTGCTGTCAAGAATTGTGCGTGTCAACATACTTAAAGAAATAAATGGTAAGATGATCAATATCGTGAAATTTGGAATATAGACTTTTGCCATTTATTTGTTATATAGATACATTACTTTTAAACTCGCTACTATATATTGGGTACAATATAATAATCAATAGACAGTTGGCTGTATAAAAATAAATACGAAACCTGCATGAATTAAAATATCATATTTAAGAGTCATTTACGAACGGGTAACGCCGAGCACCCTGCTAGTTTTAAAGAAAGCTATAAACACGAATTCAATTTATTTCTTTGTCTACCGGTCAATTCATGTTAAACTGTGCGTACGTTGATTGTGAACTATTTCCATTAATGAAATGAATGTTAATTAAATATTGAAATAGAAGTAGAAGTCGTGGGAGTTTTCTGGTTTCATTAATATGGTTAGAGAGAGAGAGAGAGACATAAAATAACGGAAATCTGACAGACCGAAAGAATAGATAATCATGCAAAAAAAAAAACAAATAAATACACACATTTTTAGACGCATGAAAAGATGATACACGTGTAAATGTCAGACAATCATATATGGATACATGCACGCTGTTGTGGTGTGTCCACTCTACGGATAATAATGAACTTTCTCATTTGTAAAGATTGGGAGAATATGTCTCTCAGCGTTAGAACGCATGTTATACACGAGTTACGCGTATTTGGCAGTCGGACTGACGTATAACCACTCTCTTTTTTTGTTATATATACTTTTTTGCACTAATTACTGAGTTGTGTTTTTCTTCCGGACAATTCCCTTACGGGATCATAAAACATACACACACACACACACACACACACACACACACACACACACACACACACACACACACACACACACACACACACACACACACACACACACACACACACAAACACACACACACACACACACGCACGCATATATATATATATACATATATATATATATATATGTATATATAACTACTTAATTTACTCACATAAAATTAATATACGAAAGTATAGATTTATGCGTAAACTTTAAGTATTTACTTCAAAAGTGCTCGATACGTAGGTAGAGCTAGTTAGTAATTTATAAAATATATATGGCGATTAAGCTACACTGAATATTCGGCGTTTCATTCACTCTAGGACTCCTCAGGCTTATGCGCGAATTCTGTGGTTGTTTATCGTTTTTATATGCTCCTCTTCTATTGAGATTTTAGTTAGCCAATCAGCTTTCTAGTATCCAACGTGCCCCTTCCTATCAGCCAATGGGCATGCATTTTATCGGACAAGGGATCTGTTTTAGAACTAGGTTAGTGTTTTTTTATTGTTAGTTTATATATAAATATATATATGTTTACATACATATATGCACATATATATATACATATATATATATATATATATATATACATACATATATGTGTGATCGTTTATGTATATTCATGTTTATTTAATTTATTTATTTGTTTATTTTCTATTGTTTTTGTTAGTTTTAAAACTATTTTGTATCGCTATCCTAGAGTAAATTTTATTTTGTGAACACAGTTATTTGCTATTTCTCTTCTACAGTTTAATAGATGTTGGGGTTATTTAAAGTACAGGATAGCAATTTTTTCATGAAGGCATAATCTACATGAGTCGTCTTGATGCCTACACGTGGTAGCTTGTCTTATTATTTTCCATTCGACTACCGGCGAATGTCCGCTTTCTTTGAGTTCCCAGTATTTATTCGCTAGTGTTGTTTTTATACGGTGTTTTTTTATTGTTGAATGTTCTTTTGTGGTCATAGTATCGGGTTTTGAAATCTAAGGAAGTCATGACTACGTAGTATTTCTTGTTATTCGGGTTTTCTTTCGCAAATATTGTTGCCTGATAAACTACGCTTTTAGTTAGACATTTATTTTGAACTGGGCAAAGTGTGAGGTGTCTACAGTTGCATTTATCTTGTTCGTTATTAGTATTTTTATTTATAGAATGGTTGTTCTTGTCCGTGGTTGGTTTATTATTATTATTATTATTATTATTATTATTATTATTATTATTATTATTATTATTATTATTATTATTATTTCTGCTAGTGTTAGTTTTATTTTTATCATGGTGTTTACTTTTTTATTGTTTATTTTGTTGTTGTTTACATTGTTTTTATTTAATATTTTGTTATTATGTGCTTTAATTATCATCTCTAAATTTTCGCAACAACTGTAGGATAACTTTAAGGTATTTTTATAGAATATTTTGTGTAAGGGGTTGGTTGCGGGAAAGTGTTTTTCAATAAGATCTAGAAATTTCTTATATATATATACACACACACACACACACACACACACACACACACATATATATATATATATATATATATATATATATATATATATATATATTAGCAAAGATACCCGCGCTTCATGTGGGACTTTGCTGTACGCACGAGTACAAATTTCTACATTGATGTGAGCGTTTAACTGCTGAAGGAGGATTCTGTTGTAAGAGAGCAATCCACTGGTTTGTGATTTCTTGATGAATATATCTTCATCCTTTCTTCATCTTTATTGTACCAGTCTGACCTCCATCCTCTGGTTTTCTTCGTCTGTACTTGAGATAAGTTATGGCCTCGCTCGATAAACTGAAAAAAACACTTTTTAGGGTACTTTTTGGAGCATTAGTTGTCATGTCATGGACAACTTAGATTCAGTGGTCCACAAAGTCCGTGCACCATATGTGCCATTACTTTTGTGCGAAGGGCAGAGTCTTCCTCTTTGTCAGGGACCTCTGCAGTTATGCAGAAATCCATTTGTTCTGGTTGAACTTTTTCCTCTGGGGCATGCCAGGTTAGGATGTATGCATGTGGTAGTCCTCTCTTTTGGTATTCAATGTTGTACAGAAAAGCCCTCAACCTGCTTTATCCTCTTTTTTAAAAAATAAATTCCATTAGCTTTTGTAGCTTCTGTCTAAGGACCCAGGCAACAATATCTGGATGATCCTGAGGTTCTTGTCGTTGGAGAAATTTTTTGTAATTTCCGTCCACTTGGATTTGTCGTGAAAGTGGTAAAGAGGTCGGCTCGGTCCATTCGCCAATTATAAGCCATAGCATCACTTTGGCGCTCAAGGGCCTCCTGAGTAAGTTACAAAAAGATCACTCATTGACCAATCTGTTCTGGATTTCTATCAATTGAATCCTTCAAGTTGCAGTAATTGTCAGCTGTCAAGGTCTATTGCTCCCGGCCCAGGAACTGTAAACGTTCTGTATTAGTCTTAGAGTACACATTCACCAGCCATTGTTAAAACAGCCTTCGATACCGGAGAAAAAATTTCCAGGCATAGTCATCAAATGGTAGGAAAAAAACTGCTATTTGATAACTTTTCACACATTGGATGTCTTCATGTAGATGTCGTAAAATGGAGAACCATAAGGGTACATTAATGTGCCCATTAATGTACCCATTAATGTGCCCATTGAAGTATCATGGAGAGGATGTAGTCAGGATATTCTTTCCACTATAATATTTTTAGATATAAGTGGCTACTAACTGGGATCATGCCTAAGAAAGATTAACAAGATGTTGGTTTACATTACATTTAAAATTCTGCATATCAGTATGAAAGATTTTGAAGAAAGAATTCTCAGGTAATGAGTTATTTGTCATGGATATTGTCGCTTGGAGAGACTTCCTTTAATTGTTAAAGGAAAGCAGCTTAGTCTTATTATCATTAAATGCAACCATCGATTTACGCCCCCAATCCACTACGGCTTGCAGGTCATTTTCTAAGTAGATCGTTAATGAATATCTGAAATAAAAGTGGTTCAAGGATCGACTCTTGAGGCACTCCCGCATTAATATTATGCTACTTGGATGAAGGTCCACTAATAACAACCTGGATGGTTCTATTGTCTATTAATGGCTCAATTATATTGAGTATTCGTCTAGTTATACCATATGACTTAATTTTCATTAACAGTCCTTCATACTAGACTTTGTCAAAGGCCTTGGATACATTAAGGATTCGCCCTGGATTCGCCCTGGATTCGTCCGCCTTATCCAGTGCATGGTATATGCGTTCAGAGATGACTTAAAATATCTGCAGTAGAACGACATTGTCTAAATCCGTACTGTTGGTCAGAGAGAAGATTACTTTTTGTGAGATGGTGGACTAGTGCCTGATTTATTTTCGTCTCCAAGATTTTAGCGAAGAGGAGGAGAAGACGGATAGGGCGATGATTGAGAAGGTCGGTTCTTTCACCAGAATTCTTGTACACTGGTACCACAGAGGCCATCTTCCAGCTATTAGGGAAGCAAGATTCAGCAAAGCATTTGTTGTAGAGTTTGGAAAGTAAAAGGACTCGCTCAGCGGAACATTTCTTAATTAATATAGCAGAGATGATATCAGACTCATACACCTTTGAAGTGTTTAAATTTTTTATGATATCGCGGACATGAGAAAGAGTGATTTTCATATTATCTAGTGTGGCTTCCGTCCGCATAGGGAAGTTTGGGAGGGAGTTGTTTGTTGGCTCTAAAGTGGAGTTGGAGACGAGTCGCCAGCAAGTAGTTACGAATTCTCGTTTGCCGTACACGCGACTATCTGGTTGTTGGATAGTAGGGGCATAACTGATTTCCGTTTATTCACTACACTATTATAGATTTCCCAGAAATCATGAGTTCCTATCTTTTGTGATTCTATGCGTTTCCTGGTTATTTCAGCACGCTTTATTTCTCTCTTACAATGATTTCTAGCATCTATGAATTTTTGCCTATTTGTATTTGACTTATAAAGTATTGAAGACTGTTGCGAAGATATGTTGTGTGCCAATGAAGCTAAAAAAAAACAAAACATTTCGTTCAAGAAGGAAATAGTTCAAAATCTTTATGTAAAGATATAGATCACCATTTTTGATGGCTGCACATTGCATTCGACTTAGAACGCCGGCTGATATTTCCAACTGAAATAAGGTTAAGCGATAAGCATCTGGATGTCGTCATTTGGTCTGTTAATTTGAAAAAAAGTTTTTTGTCGTTGAATAAACAGTTCCATTTGGGGAAAATTTTGACTGGGCACATCAGCGTAAGTTAGAAATATACGAAGATCTACGAGAAGAATGTATCAGGAATGGCTTGAAAACCATTGTATTTCCTATCGAAGTCGAATGCCGAGGTATTATTTTGAACTTAACCTACACGTTCTTTAATAATCTTGGTCTTTCTCCATCAAACAAACAAACAAAAAATACATAAAGAAAATACAAGACAAGGCTCTATCTGCATCATCGTGGGTATGGTATGGTATGACACCAATTCAACAAAGTCAGGCGGTATTGTGAGATACTGCTGGAGTGCTCTGGGCTAGTGGTAGTGATGCCTCGGCCCCGAAACTATGCCTACACCTAGGGTCATCATCTGATAAAGGCTTTGTTGGAAGCAATGTTGCTGTACAAGCAACAGTTATTTTATAACACACACACACACACACACACACACACACACACACACACACACACACACACACACACACACACACACACACACACATATATATATATATATATATATATATATATACTAGCAGGTTGCCTGGTGTTGCCTGATGATAAAATACGCATCACTATGACATTTTATTTATACAGAATTTATATTTATTACAATAGAGCAAATTCTTTATAAATCATTATATTGTACTCAATATATAGTAGTGGTTGCCTGGCGTGGCTCGGTTGTAAAATACGTTTTAATATATTTTAATTCATGCAGATTTCATATTTAATATTATATAGTCAATGCTCTACAGATATGTATCGAAAATCGAAAAAATCTGCCCCTAAATATAGTAGTGATTTCAAAAGTAAAAAAAGAAGAAAAAGAAATTAGACTTGAATGTAATTAACTAGAATCAAAATCAAAACATAGAGCTCTCCAGTCTTATTCATTACTTCATTGAGCTCAGTCCATACGTACATACCATCTTAAATAAAAACGTTGTTAAAGGTATTAATTTATATTTGAATAAAATAACACGTTCAGTCGACTTACGACTGACAAGTTTCATTTTTTTTTCGATTTTGACGCTTAGCTATTTTTAACTGCTAAAAGCTAAGTGGTTCCACGTCCAAATCACAAGCAACATTACAGTTTTTATTTTTTAAACTTTTATTGAAAAAATCAATTCAGGTAACTTGATTATGAGGTAGAGCTGACATCTATTTAATGCGTTTTCCAAGTCCTGCTGCCACAACTATGGTCTGCCAGCGGCCACCTGATTACACTAGGGAATCACCACACTCTTCAGCACATCCAGGTACATTTTTATTTATTTATCTTCCAGTTGTTGTTCCACAACGTCTTGGACAACTAAGCTTCTTTAGGGAGGATTGAAACTGCTATATTCAGACAATGCTCACCTGGAACCGTAGAGATTCAATCTCTCTATCCACTGAGCCACGGCCCCCAAAGGGGCTATTAAGGTTGGATTTTTTAAATCTTATATATCCAAGTTTTTTCGTTTTTATCTCGTTTCCCATCGTCGGGTCCGTACCAAATGGTGTATATTTTTTATTATTTTATTTATAAATAAAAAACTTTATTTCTGGAATGACCCATGAAATAGACATAATTGCAGCATCAAATTACAATTATAGTCTGAACGTTTTTAACCGAATTCAATTTGAGGATCAACTATCTAATTTAAATGAAGTGAAACATGCAAAAAAAAAATAAATAAAATAAATAAATAAAAATAAAAATAAAAAATAAATAAATAACGTTGTTTAAATATTTCTTTTACATTTTTGTATCGCACTTCGTTGTTTTTATTAAAAAGTATACTTTTGGTTTGTTTTGAATTTGTTTTGAGCTATTTTAATTACGGTTATATGTCACCTAAATTAATAATTTCCACAATTAGACAAACCGCCGTGCACTACATGACACATGAAAAACAAAGTCCAGAAGTCTAGGATTGGAGTTTCGACTTTGTTTGAGGCTTATCAGTAGGGCACATCTGAACTCAAGACAGAGCAGCATAATCTCAGAGAGAAAGAAACAGTAAGAGAAACTGGTTGGATGCGAGAAAGAAAGAGTGAGTGTGTGTGTATGTGTGTGCGTGTGCGTGTGTGTGTGTGTGTGTGTGTGTGTGTGTGTGTGTGTGTGAGACAGAGACGGGGGGGGGTGCGGAGTGCTGCTATCCATACTAAAAAAAATCTAATTTATAAAACTTACTCTGTCTGTCTGTCTGTCTGTCTCCATATTTTCAAACTCTATCTCTACCGACACTAAAAATGGGACGACGGCAATCTAGGACAGAACGGAGTAATATCATATTGAGACAAAAATAATTTGTGGATCGTAATCTAAGACCGAAAAGAGTCATATCATATTTAGACAAAACTAATATGTGGAAGAATGTTTTATTGTTAATTTTGTATTTCTGTATTTTTGAGATGAGGTTTTTAAATTTTTGGATTATTTGAACAACTGTTCTTATTTTGAGTGTTTGAACGTTTCGGCCGATGTAAACTCCAGCCTTCTTCAAGTGCATTTCGTTAAACTCGGAAACCTTTCTTTAGATAAGATACACGCGAGGAAGGTCAGAGGTTACACCGGGGTCTCAAGATGAGAGCAGTAGTCTCGAAAAATCCAAATAGTACAAATGTTAACTGTGTGTTCTTGACTTTCTATGCAGGAGAGTGAGCGTCTGAATAGCCAGCGTACTCGAAGTGTATTTTGGCCTAGATAAAAATAATTAGGTAACTCAGTCGGCATTCTCTAGTAAGGATGCCTCAGGCGATGACCAATAAACCAACCCCTTCTCATGGAGAAAAAGAGTGGATTTACTGCCTGTCAGAACGAGGCTACCATCTGACTGATTGTCGATGACGTATATTTACTAAATCTCTGTCAGGTAAATTATTTCTACAAATGATTTCAACAATATCTACAGCAATTCGATGGTATATACATTTGATAAATTCGTCGCGGATAATAGTCAGGTCGAACGGTGCGTTTGAAACGGTTCATGTCTGATAGACCTAAGTTAAGCGCATTTCAAACAATTTCTAACTTGCTTTAAAGTTTAATGAAAGTTTCACGCACATTACGGTGTGCTCTTCTTTATCCTGCTAGAAGATTACTCATAGCTGAGAGTATCCCATAAGTCTATAAAGCTACTATTGCATCATGCATGGAGTATTATTGCTACATCTGGGCTATTGTATCTGCCACTAGTCTCCCCCATCTCGCTCTCTTTCTCTCTCTCTCTCTCTCTCTCTCTCTCTCTCTCTCTCTCTCTCTCTTTCTCTTAAACAGGGTCTAAAAAAGAGTTTCAAATCTACTATGTCCCGTACTATCAACCAAGCTCCAATCCCTGTCCCATCGCTGCAATATTACATCCCTATGTCTGTTCTACAAGTACTTTAGTGGAATGTCCTCTGATGCACTTCGATGTAAATACTCCCCGACTTGCCCGACTAGCAGCAAAATCCCACCCTTTCACTGTTGAGGTCCGTAGATGAATAGCCTTCTACTCTAATAGTTTCTTTCATCGAGTTTGGTGTTTCCTCCCTATTTTCTGCTTTTCTGACTGCATTAAAACGAAGAAATTTAAATGTAATGGGAACAAACATCTCGCTGCTCAAATCTCTACGTAGTCCCCTGCAACCAAGTGGCGATACGCATTGTTTGGAGTGAAAAATATTTTTAAAAAATCAATGTGCTCCCGTTAATATTATCTCTCTCCCACGGCGAAAAGATGCAACACAAGGGTCGAAAAGTAGGATTGAAGAGCCAACACCAGCTCCCACCCCCGACGAAGAGCACTCTTGTCTGCAAAAATAATGTGTGGGCAACCTCGTCGGCATTCTCCGGTAAGGGCGGCTTAGGCGATCAGTAATAATCTAACCATTTTCAAAGAGAGATGGCAACGCCTGGGAGGAGTGGACCAGTGACGTTCAGAGAATTTTTTAAGGACAGGTGCTCGAGTAAAAAAAAAAAACAGCGTCTCGGTGAGGTACATATAATACATTCCTCTGAAAAGGTCACTTTTAAAACAGAAGTAAAATGGCCAAGTGGTTAGGCAGGCACCTCTTGCACAGATTCCCCCCTGCACGCCCCTGGAGTGGACTTCCTAGAATTGCACGGGACCAGTAACATAGTATCGTCTACAAGGGACCAAGACCATTTCAGACTCTGCCGATTTTTGTGTCGAGGGGGAAAAATCTCTCGCTTCAAATAAATACTTCGAATGTGAAGAGGACATGCTCTGACGAACTGCAAGCACTTGTGTCCCCTTGACGTAAGTATCCTCGACAAATCCGTCAAGCAGCAAAATCCCACCCCTTCACAGTTGAGATCTCTAGATGTAAGAGAGCCTTCTACTCCAGTAGTTTCTTCCCCAGAATCGCTGGACTTTGGAATTCACTTCCGAGTTCCTGCTTCCCCAACTGTACTCCGACATCTTGCTGCCCAACTCCCCACATAGTACCCATGTAGCTTATGTCCCTGATAGTAGCCTCCTACAGCAAAGTGGCAATGTGCCTTGTTTGGGGTGAAATTGCAAAAAAAAAAAAAAAAAAGGACAGTCGACGTTGTATTGCGGATAATGTTTGTTTACAAAAGATTGGCAGATGAGATAGAAAGAAGAGGAGAGACGCACGAGCTTTTATCAAAGTATGTCTACGCCTGAACTCCTGCGACGAGTAGTGGCTGCCATTGATATCCGCCCCATCAATCTCTGTGACTACTACGACAAACTAGTACAAGACGGCTCCCTCGGATTTTTGGGCCACTCTAAGACTAAAAGTACCTTCTTTCTTCCACCCACCCTCTCTATCTCTCCACGCAAATCTAACTCTTTCTCTTATCGCTACCTGATTCAGTTCACTCCAACTTCTACCTTACTTTTAATCTATCTTTTTTCCTCCTTATCTGCTTTCTTTCTGTCTTTTGTTATTCACGAGTTTATTTTTTCTCTCCCCCCCCTTTTTAAATTTGTACTTTTCTGTTTTAGTTTTCATTTTTTTTCCTTTCTTATCTTTTTTATTTTTAAATTTTTTAATTGCTTTTTTTTCTTTTTTTTCTACAACGTTTCTCGCTTTTTCTCTTGCGCATTCCGATATGTGAATCCCAGACACCTTGGTCCGTGGGAGGGGTAGGCTAGTCGTTCCCATTCCAACTCCTCGCGGCGGCGGCGGCGCTAACGTCAGCGTCCATCCAGATATATTTTGATATTCTGATATTTACCATCGAAGAACAAAAATATTAATTTTTATTAAACGTTCATTTAGTAACGCAATTCTATACAGTTCGACAAAAGATCGAACTTTAATGTTGGAAAAAATAAAAAAATTCAGTTTCTCTAAAGAAACACTTTGGATTGGGACATTAAAAAACTGCCTCCGTTTAGAAGGATTTCTTCAAAGAATATAACATTCGAAGAATGACTTTGAATTAATAATTTCCAACAATATCAAACATATACGAACAAATAAGGCACAAGGCCATCAAAAATGGAAGTATTTATTATCCTCTGTCTATTAAACTAATAACGCCACGCAACTTTCATACTTCACTTTGAATCATTTATTTGCAAAAACAACAACAACAAACAACAAAAATATAAATAAAAAATAAAATAATAATAAAAACTTGCATTTAGTACAAATCTGGCACAAGGGCATCGAAATTATGGAAAATATGGTGGTCGTTGTTCATACTTGATTTAAAATTATAAAAATTATAAAATGACTATTCTTTTTTTGCTTGAATCATCTCAGTCACCACAATACCACATTTACTCGAAGGGGGCCATTCTACTTAAAATACACCCAAGTAATTTGAAATTTTATTTTTCACACACACACACACACACACACACACACACACACACACACATATCTGTATATATACGTTGTGTACGTATATAACGAACTATTTAGCTGAGTATTGTCCTCAGATCCCTTAATATCTATCTATCTATCTATCTATCTATCTATCTATCTATCTCTCTCTCTCTCTCTCTCTCTCTCTCTCTTTATATATATATATATATATATATATATATATATATATATATATATATATATATATATATATATAGATATATATACACTGAATCTGTATTTGTATGCGTAAATATATTTGTATAGAAATTCATTGTCAATGAGAAATGGGAGAAAAACAAAACATACAAAATAAATGTTAATAAGACACCCCAACCCTTTCTAAATAATAGTCCGCTGTTTTCCGGTTAATTTAGAACCTTAAACAAGTAGAGCACTAGAGCAGTCTCTAAATAGAAGTGGGACCTAAGTAGGATAAAAAAGAAAAAGGGTGAATGGTAGAAGGGAGTAATTTGATCCCAGCACGAAGACCGGATACGATCCTCACCCTCATTCGGTTTCATTTGCCATCTTCATTGCCATTTAATTAGTTATTGAATATTTTCGCTTTATCTTTTTTTTTTTTTAATCTTTTATCTTCAATTTTTACGCGTTTCTTTTTCATTTCGATCTCGCATTTTTTCTTTCTTTCTTTTTTTTGTTCATAACTTAACTATTCTCTTTATCTTCTTTTTCTCTGTTGTTTTTTTATTTGCTTTTTTATTTTCTTGTATCTTGGATCATTAGTTTTTTTCTTTTATTTTTATTTCTTTCCTTTCGACAATTGTTAATTTTTCATTTCCAGCCATAGCTCTTTCTTTATCCTCCCCCTTCCCCTCTTTCTTCTTCTTCTTCTTCTTCTTCTTCTTCTTCTTCTTCTTCTTCTTCTTCTTCTTCGTTTTTGTTTTTAAACTTCATCTCTAAGCATCATCTATTCTTTATTTCTTAATTTTCTTCATTTTTTATTTCCTTTCTTCTTCCATTTCTCTCCTAAACTGCTTACCGGCCGCGCTGCCGTGTTCGTCATTAAAACGCAACAGTTCCCTGCAACGCTTCTTCTCTCGCTCTCTCTCTTTCTTTCGTCCTCGCTCGGTCCGTTATCTTCTCTCTATCTATCCGTTCTTATTTTATTCCCCTCTTTTATTTTTCTCTGGTGTTTTTTCGTCTTTTTCTTTTCAAAACCTCTTCTTTGCCTTTTATTTGTGTTCGCGTAACGGTTGTTATTGGCTGGAATCATGGCTGGCTCTAAACAAACGGAACATTATACGATCCTGGCGACCACGGTCTGCACGGTCGTTTCCTATCTTTTACAAATCGTGGCTATGTGCACGGATTACTGGTTCATTTTACTCATTCCACGCGGATATTACCGCAACAGCAGTGGACTTTATATGATTAAGGCCACGCTTGGCCTGTGGAGAGTTTGCCGCGTCGAGGTGAGCAACGTCTCAGACGTAAACTCACCCATCAAAAGTAAGTAGAAAAAAAAACTTTAGCAATATTTTCTTCCTACTTTCATTTCTTAACTTATCTCTATTCAAAATATATTATGCATTTTACTGATATATCTTTTATGACGTAATAATATTTAATAATAAAACAATAATAAATAAAAATACGTCCCATAAAAATAAGTGGCGACTTATATATATATATATATATATATATATATATATATATATATATATATATATATATATATATATATATATATATATATATATATGAAAAGGGGATCTGTCTGTTTGTCTGTCTGTCTGTCAGTCTGACTATATCTTCAGATCTTTCAACTTATCTATTAGTTGTGTGTGTGTTTTTTTTTATTATTTCATCGATTTATATTTATGAATGGTTGGGACGATCGTGTCTTCAAATAAATATCTTTTACATAAATGCACACACACACACATGTACACATACAAACGATATGAGTGTATATACATGCACACACGCACGAACACACACATGCACGCGCGTGCACACGCACACGCACACGCACACTCATATATATGTATATGTCCAAACACACGCAAAAGCACGGGTATACACGTATATACACAGGATGTCTAAAAATATGTGGTACTTTTTAAGATGCAGTCGACGGATATATTTTTTAAATATATCTTTCTTTAAGCAAAAACAATATTACGTACTTGTCATGTCGAAAATCGTAATATATCCAAAAATGACAAAAAATCATCGAGTAGAAATTTATTTATAGTTAAAAATTATTTTCTTAAATGTTATAAAGTAGACAGCAGGAGTCTACACGCAGGGGACATAACTCCGGAATGAATATTTTAGATTACTTGTGTCATGGCTGCAATAATAGTTTTTTTTTTTTTTTACTAAAAGCACAATTGCAATTGTTCTACTTGCTGAATTTTGGTAATATTTGGATATATTTTGTGCCTAAACCTAAACGTAGATTCCATGAACAGAGTTTCTTTCTTAGAATTGCACGCCTATGGAACTCTGTTCCGTTTTCCTGCTTTCCAACTGACTACAATACAATATTGACTTCAAGTCCAACGTGAACAAATTCTTGATGAGTCAATCTTTTACGTAATCTAATTTACCAAATTTCCTCGACTAACGATGACATTCTATTCCGTTTGACCACTGTACACTCAGTGACCCTTATCCTCGAGTGGCCTCCGGGCCTTGATAAGTAGTAACTCCTTTATATATATATATATATATATATATATATATATATATATATATATATATGTATGTATGTATGTATATATATATATAAACTATTTCCGACATGACAATTAAGTATATTATAGTAATATTATTTTTGTTTAAAACGATGTATTAAAAAATCCATTTGTCGACTATATCTTAAGCACCAAAAATGTAAAGATGTACTCACACTTCATTTTTTAATGTAATTGAAAAATCATGTTCGCAAATGTTCAAATTGATCACCATTATTGTCAAGACAAACATAATAAACGTTAAAGCATGATGACATTTTTTGAGACACTATGAGATCAGAGTTCTATCAGACTATGATTTAATGTCTATTTCGAAGCAAAACAAACTTACACGCGTTTCTAGGGAAATTCAGAGCATATATGATATTACTCTGGTTTGTCATTTTATTTATTGCACATTTTGAAATGATTATTTGAGATTTTAATATTGAGTTACGTTTTGCTTTGGAAATTATTTTCTATCTGAATCGAATTGAGATATATGAAATAATTGCTTAAGCACACACGCACGCACACGTATATATAACAATTGTTTAATATATATATATATATATATATATATATATATATATATATATATATATATATATATATATATATATTATGATTGTATCGAAGTAGTTTCCTAGATGTAAATCTACTGAAACTCCGATGTTTATCAAAAAGTGCTTAATGACAAGCAGAGCGTAATTATTTATATGTTTATTTATACAACTATTATTGGCTACATATGTGTATACATATTTCTGCTGCAACATATATATATATATATATATATATATATATATATATATATATATATATATACGTGTGTGTGTGTGTGTGTTTTATTTTTTATTACCGTTTTATTTGTTTGGTTACATATGTTTCAGATGTTGGACCGTGTTTATGATCTAACAGCCTCGTCAGACCTTACAGCTGTAAGGTCTGACGAGGCTGTTAGATCGTAAACACGGTCCAATATCCGAAACATATGCAACCAAACAGATAAAACGGTACTAAAAAAAATAAAACACATATTTGCTCTGCAATAGTATTGAGCACTCTCTTCAGGTTTTTACTAATTACTAGTTTTACCATATATATATATATATATACATATATATATATATATATATATATATATATGGGTGCGGCAGAACTAGCTCCCGCATTTTGACATGCAGTCCTCCCAGTCACGCTCGTGCAGTTTTGGAGCAATCATTAATTTATATGGATAGAACTGCATATCAGTGCGTAAAATTTTTCTGACTCTTCAATCAGAAAACCTGAAGGCCAAAGCATATTTGCGAGCTAAACGTGTAGGAGACTGATTAACCGAAAGTTTCACAGCTCGAATACTGTCTGGCGTTCGAGCGCATTGTGGCCTTCCAGATCATTTTCCTTTAAGTTCCGAACCCGTAACTCTGAATTTGTATTGATTTTCTCTATGGAACAGTATCATGCCGTCTTAACTTGTAATGAACTTCGAAAGCACTTTGTATTGCAGTTACAGATACACCATTCTTCAAAACCATTTCTACAGTAAAAGTACAATATGTACCAATCATATTACTTGATACAATATGCACCAATCATATTGCTTGATACAATATGCACCAATCATATTGCTTGATACAATATGCACCAATCATATTGCTTGATACAATATTGCACTAATCATATTGCTTGATGCGGGTACATGAGGAAAAATGGCAAGTTATTAGCTAAATGCAAACATCATTGGCACTTGCATAAGTTCATGAGCAAGACATATATTTTAATGTTTAAAATGTGGGACATATTTCTGCTGCAGCTTATCCCGCTCAGCCAAACAATGCTTACTCCGATTATATATATTTGCCAGTGTAAAATAAAACACTTCGTTTGCTGTTTTATTGATATTTGACGGAAAAAAAAAAAGAATTAAAAAATATTTTTATAAAACCCCCCAATCCAAAATTAATAGCACCAGTGGATTCTTTGTCGAAAAAAAGAAGTTGTGTTCGGTCTTGATATAGCGTTTGTTTTAGTTGCATCTCTTCAGCAGAAATATGGACATAAATATATCTTAGATTCTATACAGCTACCCACACTCGCAGAAATATCCCAGAAAAAAAGTTTCCCATCCCAACACTGTAGAGATCCCTAGATGCAAGAGAGCTTTCTACTCCAGTAGTTACTTCCCCAGAACCGCTAGACTTGTGAATTCCATTCCGGCTCTCTGCTTCCCCAACTGTACTGACATGCAGAAGTTCAAGTGTAACGTGAACTGACATCTTACTGTACAACTCCCTACATAGTACCCCTGTAGCTTATGTCCCTGATAGTAGCCTCCTACAACAAAGTGGCAATGTGCTTTGTTTGGGGTGAAAATGTAAAAAAAAAAAAAAAAATTAAAAAAAAAAAAAAAATATAATTATTTTAGAAATTTTATTCAAATGCATCATCATCCATGTCAGATCGTTTAAATTAAATGGCGTGAATATTGGTTCCACCAAATTTTTATGCATTTTACAAAATCATTAAAAAAATCCGTTTCATGAAAATTCTAAAAGCAGAAATATGACGCTAAAGAATTTATTCTTTCGCGTCATTTTGGAATTCCTCTTTCGGACTTGGCGATCATTTGCAGAAAGCGGGCGTTTCGATAATTCTACTGTTTCGTATGTTCATAAGTCTATGCGACTTATGTGACAATGAGGATCGTCTTTTATGGCAGAGTTTTCCAAACTTCAGGACACCATGAAACCCATGAGCAGTGCGAAGGTTTTCACAAAGCACTAACAAGATAATTTCGAAAATAAATATGAAAAACTTTAATTCCAAATTTTAACAAATTTTACAACCATTTTTTTTGTATTCGATTAATCAAAAATTGTTGCATTTCTTATTAATTTATTTTTTATTTACTTTTTCATGAACCATCTTGAAACTTTTTACACCTGTAGTTATGAATCATATCTCTTTCCTGTAAAAAAAACTATAATTAAATGTCTGCAGCCATTTAATTTTTCCATATAAAGCATTAGTTCGTCTTTGAGAAAAGGTTTGCGGACCCCTCAGACTCACTCACGGAGTCCCAGGGCTCAGTGGAACCAACTTTAGGAAACCCTGTTTTATATTACAGGGTGGAATGATAAAAGTGTTGCTCCCCCCCCAAAAAAAACAACGCTACAAGTTTATTTCAAAACTTTTATTGAAAAAAATCAATGCAGGTAACTTGATTATGTAGTAGAGCTGAAAGCTATTTAATGCAGCCGCCTTCAGCCTCAATAACCGCCTCAATACAAGTCCGTAACTGGACGCATTCCTTTTCCACAGGTGCTGGCGGGAGCTCGGCGAATACTCGGCAGATGGCGACGGTCAGGCTGGCTATGGTGTTGTGAGATACCATGTTGGTAATGTTCTCGACGCATAAATAAACGAAGTAGTCCTGCGGGTGCTGAATCCTGCTGCCACACCCAGGGTCTGCCAACGGCCGATTGGTTACACTAGGGAATCACCAATCTCTTCAGCACATCCAGGAACACTTCGGTGTTCACTTTCAAGCCGACTTCGAAGATGTGAGGTTGCACGATGTAGCCTTCATTTGAAACCACATCAAAGACCATCACCGTGGCGAGAAACTGTATTTTCATCACTCTGGGCACGTTCCTGTTATTCGTGGCTATCCAACGATGCATTTTGAGGGTGCTAGCAATGGTCCTGTTGTCATAATTTGGATCGGTTGAGAGCATAAGTTGTACAACGGTGCATCTCCGATCTCACTCGTTGAACACTGTGTCGCTTTCAGACATGATAAAAGGCTCCTATCGCTCTTGGGATTTGTACACATCTGGTCAACTAGTAGATGGTCTGCTAAAAAAAGAAAACCGGTTTTCATCAAACGGAAATGGAATGGTGTTGTACTTTCCAGGACGATAATGCTATCGTTCCACCCTGTATAGTATTTTAATAATGAAGAGTGAGGGCGTGTGCGAGAGAGGAAGAACGAGAGAGAGAAAGAGAGAGAGAGAGAGAGAGAGAGAGAGACAAAGATGTATAGAAAAAGAATGCTAGAGAGAGAGATAATGAAATATAGATAGAAAGAGAGAGAGAGAGAAAGAAAGAAAGAAAGATATACAGAGAAAGATATATATATAGAGAGAGAGAAAGAGAGAGAGAGAGAGAGAAAGAGAGAGAGAGAGAGAGAGAGAGACTATTGTTCAAAATATAACGTTTCCACGCAATACTTAAAATTACATAAACACCGACACATGTTCATCCTCATCATCGTATGAATCCAAAGATTCTATTGTTAGCATTGGTTTCTCCGATATTTTTTCTAGTATTTTCTTTATATAAAGACATCGGGTACTTACGATAGGTACCACGAGAAGGTTGCCTAAGTGAAAGCGAATTTGTGGAACGAACTGGATTCGAACATGGAACACCCAGGTCATAAGTTCGTATCGCTAACCATTAGGCCACAGTCACTTCCCATTAAAATATGCTGACCCCTTTCAGTTTCAAAAGATAATGAATACCACCATGTAAGAGTGCATGCAGAAAAATCTATAATGAAGCAACGGCTGCGTAATCATCATCCACATGTTTCTTAACCGGCTTTGTTTTGGTTCAATTGAGGAAAAAAGTCCAGGACAACGCAAAACAATGTCAAGATACACGGATAAAGATGTTAC
Organism: Euprymna scolopes; assembly: GCF_053919585.1. NCBI lineage: Eukaryota > Metazoa > Mollusca > Cephalopoda > Sepiida > Sepiolidae > Euprymna > Euprymna scolopes. The sequence goes on from NC_136488.1 coordinate 162,534,688, forward strand.
TACGGAATTTTCTTACTTCTAGACTTGTTGGGCAAAACAAAGCTTAAGAGTATATTTTAATCTTTTATTTAATTTATGGCAGTAGGAGGGTGAAATACGGGGTTAATCTATATATATAAAAGCGAAAATGTATGTTTGTATGTGTGTTTGCTTTTTCTGTATGTCTACAAAAGGCTTTTTTTTTAGAGAACCGGTCGCTCGCCTAACAACTTTTTAAAACTTTTTATATCACATATAAATCGTAATATCTCACAGTTAACAACGAAGCTCGCCTGTCTATTTAATTTGCTCGAATTTGGGAAGATAAATATTCAACATTTGTCGCTCGCCGCATGTGGATTAGTCTTTTTACTATAACATCTTGGGAAGCGGTCCCGCAGTAAATGAAATACTATCCCGCAGTCAAACTTGACCTCATTAACTCATTAAAACGGGCACCTGCCAAATCCAAGTAATTAAATAAATTCAAACGTGTTTCTGTTAGCATCTCGCGATGGGGCAATCGTTAACGTCGCACGTTTTTTTTTTCACACTTTAATTTACAACTTTGCCTCAAGGGTTCGGGTTCGATCCTCATACTTACCTACCAAAACATTTTTTTACCCCCCCCCCCGGAGTTTCCACACACACCTCCAAACACTCGGGCAACGCCGGGTACCCGTCGCTAGTACCTTTATAAAAAACAGTGATGCAATAGCCTCGACAGATCTCGAACTCGCCACGTTGATCTCCAAATTCTTACCTTTAACCACTACATCATGCCACTTCTGTGCATGAGAAGAAACAGAGAAAGATGGACGTAGAAGAACTTGCGTTATATAAAATATTACATAGATGTATATGCATCCATTTGTTAGGGTATAAACTTACGTGCACATGTGATCGCTTATCCATACGCACATGGTTGTTTACACGATTCCCAAGTGCATGGGTACATTTATATTATTAAACGTAACGATACGCGCATACAGAGGATTATGCATTCATTCATGGAAGAATAAAGAAAGTTTGGTGGGGTCCCGATTTCGAATCTCGCTAGATTCAGCCACTCTGATGAGTCGTATACGACAAAACACGTGTCAGTGGACAATTATATTTTAAAAACAATATATATGCCGCTCTCCAGATGGAGGTACCAAATTGGTTAAAGGGAAAATTATTCCCAACTCGCATTTAAGAAAAAAATGCACTTTCGTAAATAATTGAATTCGTTCTAAATGTATCGCAAGAACAAATAACACACACACACACACACACACACACACACACACACACACACACACACACACACATATATATATATATATACTTGCAGGAAGACCCGATATTGCTCGGTGTTTGAATGACGATCAACAGAAGTTTTACACTCCCATATTTTTATTGTCATCGGAATCGACGAAATCGATCATTTTTCAATCAAGTAGATTTATATTCTGCTATAGTTGGGGATCCATCGCAGTGCATCGGGAGGAAGCTTCACATGCCTCTCCGCTGTGAGTTATTCTACAATACATTGTAGTCTACATTGCACTGTAGAGAACCTACTGTTTTTTTTTTTAATAAACAATGGCTTGAATTAATGGTTAAAATGCAAAAATCAAGTATCATGGTGCAATAATGCTTTAAACAAAAACATTCATTTCGAACGCACCTCTACCATATCAAAGAAAATGCTGTTGATTTTATATGCCGGGCCTTTCTGCTTGTGTGGTAATAAAACTTCTCAAATGCACTTGTTATGTTAGGCTGTGTAAAGTAACCTTTCGTCAAAATCGCTTGTTCCTTCATCCATCGGATTATTGTGATTACCGTTGATCGTTACATATCGAAGACGTTCCGATACAAACCTATCTAAGAACACTGCCAGACACATAAAGTACCTTCGTATGAAATTTCATAAAAATCGGCCCAGCCTTTTTCAAGTCCACAGGAAACGAAAGTTTCGTTTATATAAGAGTAGAGATCATATATATATATATATATATATATATATATATATATATATATATATATATATATATATATATATATATATATATATATATATATATTGCGAATGGAAAATAAAATTAACTTTCTTGGACTTACATTTTTGGATTTTACCGTCATTGGATACTTTACCTTTCACCTGAATAATCCATTCACGTGAAATCACCTTTTTCTTCACCATATTCACTCTGCTTCACTTTTTGTTATCAAGTAAGATCTTTGACTTACTTGAAGTTTCATCAAATACTTTTGCTAATTCCTAACCTCTGATGAGAAGGAAAGTATTTCTTCAAAACTCCACGGATTAAGGACTATCCACTTATCAAATGTTTCCTTTTCAGATTAAATATGTTTTTAACTCTTTTTCAAAGTGTTTTTTAACATGTTTTATTAATATATATATATATATATATATATATATATATATATATATATATATATATATATATATATATATATATATATATATATATTTCAGAGTAGGGATAGTCGTAAGGACGAGTTTGTCGAAGCACTGACATTTCAATTGAAATAGAAGAACCTATGAGAAGTTTCCCGCAAAGTGCGTAACGTTGTTGATGTAACCTTTCAAATATATTAGTTTCAAGTTAGCGTAAAAAGTTTGTCTTCCGTATAGAAGAATTTATGCAATTTTTTCTTGCCTTGAAACAAAAGGTCAGCTATCGTTAGAAAGGATTCACTTCCTCTCGTAATAAACAAAGAGGGGGGTAGTTGGAATTTCGTGTGTCGATTGTTTAATACAAAACCATTCGAATGGGACAGCAAATAAATTACATTTTCTCTTTATGTTCGTGTATATCGTTTGTGACGATACCATTAGTGCATGGAGGCGTGTCAGTTGGAACTTTCCCAAGACGAGTCATTGGAATTTTTCCAATAAACACATATATCTTTTACCCTCTTTCTATATGTGCCGGAAACAGAAGGAATTTCCATGAACAGAGTTTCTTTTCAAGCATCGTCCTATTTCCGTAACAAATTATCAAGAGACTGCTTCTCTGTTGGATTTAATATGGTTCTCCTCAACTCCAATGTAAACAAATACTTGTCGATCTGTCTTCTGTGGTCACCAACCCCTGCACGTTCTCTCAATGTTTCTAATTTTCTCATAGTATTATTCTTCATCTAACTTGTTAACACTCAAATGTCTATTGGAATTGTGAAGTTGTGACTTTTATATATACATACATATATATATATATATATAGAGAGAGAGAGGAAGAGAGAGAGAGGGAGAGGGAGAGAGAGAGAGAAAATAAAAAGTAACAAACCGTATTATGTGTTCATCAACGTTTCGTCTTTATTTCGAGACTTCAAATAAATAAAGACGAAACGTTGATGAACACATAATACGGTTT